>NC_136414.1:124337500-124880000 GCF_051521515.1 Lactuca serriola
CATGAAATCAAAACCGAAATCTATGATTAACTACTATTAATTCGTTTTTGTAACTGTTAACCAAAAAGAAAAAAATGCAAAAAAGATACTTGAACTTTTCTGGTCAACTGGTGGTGCTTTCGTGCCCGCAGGACGTGCGCTCGAACACAAGTTCAGTGGCCCGAAGCCAATTTGGCTCGCATTTGAACCCCCTACATACGCGCGCAAGAGAGAGCCTTGGTTCTAATATGCCTTACAAAGGTAGCTAGTTTTTGTAGTATAAACCAATTTCCTTTTCATTCTCCCACCAATGTGGGATGTGTTTTAAAACTCACTTAACTCCTTCACTTTTCTCTTCAAATTGCCCTACTTTGACAAGAAATTTCTCATTCATTTTTAATCTGTTTTGGACGTGCGATATATCAAAACGAAGATATCAGGGAAGAGAACACGAATATATATCAATAACTCGTTTTGATAATATTTAGAGTCCAAAATTTGTGCTCAAAAATGGAGAAAACCCATTTTTGAAAATTAACAAAATTAATTTTCCAACATACTTTATATCAACTTAATTGATATTTGTAGAAGTTAATTTACATGTTTTTATTAAATATCTTTATTGATCTATTCATATTAAATGTTGTCCTTTAACTTTGAAGTTGCCCACCATCGATATTCTTGTAAGTTCATCTTGTTGTTTGTTTTATATAACCTACCAAAAACATTTATAAGATTAGTGATTTTTAACAATAGAAAATTAAAACACATCACTTAAATTTTATTATATTGAGATAAGAAGAAAGGATGATCACCTAAAATTTAAATAATTAGTTTTGATTTCATATTGTTAGGGATCATTAATCTTATAAATGTTTTTGGTAGGTTCTATATACAAACAACAAGATTAACCCATAAGAATTTCGATGGTGGGCAACTTAAAACTTAAAATCGAAGATTGAAAATAAATAGATAGAAAATGTGTAAATTAAATTTTAGAAATATCAATTAAATTGATCTAAATAAACTAATATAGATATTAATCACCAAAATAACCAAAAAGAATTGTAGGATATTAAAAATCAACAACGTTTTATAACTTTTACAACAAAATAACTATCAAATATTGAAATAGCTTCACCCTTTTTCCCATTCATGTATTCGACGTAAAGTATTTTCACTTTTGATTCAAGAAACTTGAAAAATTGGTTGAAGGTGCTCATGTTTTGGCTTTCAAGTTAGCCATCTATTAAGAATGTTTTCTATCTACGGGTTTAGATTTTGTTTAGGTCATTTTGTAAGACTATTACATAAAGTCATTAGGTGTTATATTTTATTCATTCGTATATCTTCTTTCTCTCCTATCAAGCATGTAACCATCTAATAAGAGTGTCGATTCATAGTGGTTTGTCCCGATTTTGAGTTTCCACTTTAGATCATGTTGTTCTATTGTTCTTCGTGCTGATTTCTTACGTTTGAAGCCTTTTAGTATTTATTCTTGGTGTTGGTCATGTTGTTCTATTGTTCTTCGTGTTAGTTCCACGTTAATTATTTTATAACAAGTGATATCAGAGCATTTTAAAGATCCATACACATTGGTCGTTTTTATTGAACCCTAAAGGGTTGGTTTTTTGCCGATTTTATCAGTTCTTTTTTTTGTGGCCATTAATCTTCCCAAACACGTTCGATTATCAAGAGTCCTCAAGAATTTTACCATAGTCAACTTGATCAATGTTCATAATACATATTGAATCGATAGAATTTTCTTTTGGGAACATTGATAGTGTTTCCCTTAAGTTTTTTTTTCCTTAAAAAGATCCAACATTTTGAATTTTTTTTCTTCTTTTTAGATCTAAAACTAATTTCTATTTCAAAAAAGACAAAACGTTTAGCTTTTAGTTGTTATTTCTGTCCCCAACAAGTTACAGACATTTTCTTTCCATAAAAGAGAATACGTTTTTTTGTTATCTTCGTTTTAGACCAAAACATTTTTTTTTTGCAAAATAAACTCAACTTAACCTATTCATTGATATTCTATTAATGAGTTGTTTACTAACATGTAACTCTATATCTCACTAACTCAGATACCCCCCCAGACATCGATCACCTAAAAGAATAATTGAGTCTAAACCATTAGGTCGTGTTTATTCTTATTTTCATTGTTGTTGTACACCATATTGAGTCCCTTGAAATGACTTAATTTTGAAGTTAGGAAGATAAACTTAGTAAAAATTCCTGAAATAGAATTATGTTATTGTTAGGATGAAGCACCACTATTTACCTCTTGTCACAAGGTTGTGTTTCATAAGATTGAATGTGTTTTTAAATATCATACCAAGGCTATTTTCAATAGGTTTGATAGTATGTTTATTTTAACAGTGTAATCCCTATTCTAATAAAAGAATAGTTTTATTCTCCTTTTTACATGTGTCACCATATTAGGCCTCATAATTAATGCATATTTTATTTTTCTTTTGCTATGTGTCACCTTATTATGTCTCCTAATTAATGCATGTCACTTGTCAACCTATTGATTATCCATTTTAAATTTTCCACTCTAATAAAATTAAACTAAAAACATTAGAATAAAAATTAAAATAAAATTAATAAAAATTATAAAGTGATATAATTTTTCATATTTATTTAATTCAATGATTATAATTTTATATAACTAAAAAAATCTCTTAATTAATAATTTATTTAAAATAAGTGATTAATAATTTTGAGTTTTTTTTACTAGTAAAGTTTCATTAAATTTGTAACCGTGGTTCCCACGGGTTATAAACTAGTATTAAAATAAACATATCATCAAACCTTGTGAAAATAACATTGGGGCAACATTTAAAAACAGACTCGATCTTATGAAAACATCCTATTGTAGAGGTGTGCATTTCAAACTGTAAGGTTCCAAATCTAGGATCTGAATCAGTGATCAAATAATATTGCAAACAAATTAGAGTGTAGAAGGAGTAGAAGAACAATTAAACCAAGCATGCACACATTTATATCACATAAACGTCAAATACACATTGGGAAACACACACATACGTCACCTGACACTGACACAGACACCTAATATTTTTATCACCCCAACAGCACACAACTATACAACCACACACGTGCGTGCGGCCGCACACAGGGTGTACGGCCCCACACACGTGTACGACCGCACACAGCCATACAACAGTTACAACAACCACTACTAACACCAAGACCCAAAACAAGACCTTTACAGGATAGATGCCTAGCCCAAACCACTATATTATGACCTATCAATCTCCCCCTTGGTTTGTGGCTAGCCTAGACATGGTCTTCAGTCACTTGGTTTCTCGAACAGCCTCAGGTCAGCTTTTCCCATGGATCCAATCCAAAGCTTTTCATTGATGATCGTGGCAACCATTCCTGTGAATTCCTTAGCAGCAGCTTCCATGACCTCCTTTCTGCATATGATTTGATGACGAGCCAAGGTATGAATGTCTCTCTCTCTGAATCTCAGGAGATCCTTAGCACTAATAAGCCTCAGAACCTCTTCTCTGCTTTTGAACTTTATGGTAGTACTTGAAGTTTCATCATCATAGGCCCAAAATTCCATATCATCAAGATATCCATCGTGGAAGTGTTGTGGGATTGGAATCTCCTTCACT
The DNA here is from genome assembly GCF_051521515.1 of Lactuca serriola. NCBI lineage: Eukaryota > Viridiplantae > Streptophyta > Magnoliopsida > Asterales > Asteraceae > Lactuca > Lactuca serriola. Next base: position 124,341,124 of record NC_136414.1, read on the forward strand.
TGATTAGTAGCAGGCCATAACATGATCTTCATCGGTTGGGTGGTTTCAAGGTCAAGGATATCTTTGTCTTTTCTAACCAATGCTTTTGCAATCTTCATCGAGGGAAAGTCATCTTTGACCTATTTATCCAAAAACTGCTTGAAGTTGTAGACACTAGCATTTTGAGAAGGACTGTGGAAGGGAGCCCTAGAGAGTTCAGAGATATCAACTTTCTTCCATGAGTTGAATTCATGTATGCTTTTGTAGTATTCTAGATTTCCAGAATTCCTCTTAACCACCCACAACTTAAGCTCAGGATCATAACCCCACATCTTGATCCCAGTACGATCACCATATTCGTCACCAAATTTTCTCCTTTTAAGATCAGTCACTGTGATTTGAGGTTCATCTGCTTTGCGATTTTCATTTAAACTATTTAAGAAAAAAAAAGCCTTCCTTCTGCTCAGAAGTGACTGTTCTTTGGCCATGTTTGATTTTGATCCGTGGGATAGCATTTACATGCTCCTTTTCAAATCGATCAAAAGTTCTTGTTGTTCTCGAGGGAGGTCGGTCAATAGGAAATTTGCCTTCGGAAGGTTGGATTTGGAGCAGTGGGAGGATCTTCAACACCATCCGGCTGTTAAAACAGAGACTGGAACTTATCTCCAAAGGCTTCAAATAGTTTGTTCTTCAAGCTAAAATAAAAGGCAATCAGGGATCCAAGATTGGTTTGAAGCTCATAGATTTGTTTTGACTTCAAAGCATTATCTTCCTCAAGCTCAGCAATGCTAACATCATGCTTTCCAATTAAGATGTCCTTCTCAATGTTCTGCTGTTTAAAATGCCAATTTCTTCCTTGAGAGAGGACACATCAGAATCATCATCCCCTAAACGACCTTCCTCGATAGATATCCCTTTTCCACGTGAGGAAGGTTCAGAAGTATTTTGAGCTAATTGCCTTGCTAACCTGATGGAGGCTTCATCTAGCGAAGGCCTTGAAGGGAGTATTCTGGGACAGCAGATGACCCGCCTGTTTCAAATGTGGTTCTTGGGCCTTCTTCGTGTGGTGTAGTAACAGTTGTGGTGAAGGCAGTGGATGGAGATGGAGGTGCTTGATCTTGAATAAGCACTCCCTGCCTCAGATCAAGACGCCTTGTTTTCACCGGAGGCGGAGAGGTCTGTGTCTGTGTCAGATCACTAGAGGATGGTACATATGTAAGAATAGTTGTATCAGAGGGAGGAATCTCTAAAACTGCATCCTTATGACTTGATGATTCTACCATCACTCTTAATGTTGGAGGCATTGTTTTGAGAACAACATCAGCACCCCTAGACCCAGTTGTTGTTTGAGCAACTTCATTGTCATTGAAAAAGAAGTTGTCAAAGAATGTTGAACTTAGACCTAGGTCATCATGATCAAGGTTAAGATTGAGTGGGATTTCTTCATTTTCAAATCTAGAAAAATCCATTTGTCCGAGAAAATCATCATCACCATCATTTTCCTCATCATTACCTTCCACATCAAAGTTGTTCTGAACCTCCACATTTTGTAGTTGGTCATGCTCTTCTGCCAACATTGCGACAGGGGAAACATGACCTTCTTCGTTTTCATGTTCAGAGGCCGAAATAATAATCTCTTCGATTTCTGCGGGGCTATAGAGATTGGCGGATTCAGATTGTTCACTCTCCTCAGCAAAAATTCCAAACTTGATCAGAGGAAATTTCCCTTTAAAATTAACCTTCCCTAGTCGATTCTGCTTCATTAGACCAAAGGCACTTGAGCCAATAGACTTAAGATCCATAGTCTCTCCTCCTCTTTCGATTTTAGAGTGCTTGACATTGAAGATAATTTGAAGGAATCTTGGGTACATGAAGAACTTATCCCTATTGTTTCCTTTAATGTTCAAAATCATCTCATGTAGAATAAACCTTGAGAAGTTGAACTCAGATCCGGACGCTAAGGAAGCAATTGCACCGGTGTTAACCAGGGATATTTCATTAGCTCCTGACTTCCAGCCAGAGATACAGCTCACAAATAAATGAGCTAAATCTTTCCAGCATGGAGGCAGTAGCTTCTTGAGAGTGGGTGGAAAGGTTCCTTCATATCCCATTTGGTTCAGAATCTCTTGAGCCCTATCCATCTTAATCTCCTTTGGGAATTCAGGCTTGTCACCGATCTGCACGGTTTCTCAAATAATTCACCCGGTAACCGGGACTTTCTTTCCACTTACAGAAGCCTCAAGAAATTTGGCACCTTTGTTGTCCTTCTTCACAACAGCGTTGCTCCAGAATTCCTTAACCAATTTTTGATAAATGATCGGACAGGTGGTGAGAGCAGAGAACAGGCAGCATCTTCTTAGGCCATTTACTATGAATTGAAACTCAGAGTGAGCCTCTGGAGGATCAGCAAGGTAAACAGCCAAATTGTGAACTTTAGCAAATTCAACATCTGCCATATTGAGCTGAGAAAAATACAAAAAAAATCATCAATAAACAAGCATTTTACCAATAGTCGGTTGAGTAAGGTTTTCAATTGGTTAAATTTCAAAATTTAAAGACAAATTGGGGTGTACAGACGTACACGGGGTGTGCGGCCGTACACTCTCCAATTCGCCGAAAAATGTTTTTCTTTCAATAAACTGAGGATTCTCAGTCGATTAGGCTCAGTTATTCCATTACGAGAAACAATTAGATGATACCTTCACGAATGAGTGTTCAATTTCAAGGAAAATCGAAACTTTTAAGCTTTAAGAGAGAGAGAGAGAGAGAAAGTCTTTGGGTGTGCGGCCATACTCAGAGAAATGGAAAAAAATGGAGTCCAGCCACACATTTACCTTATTTACTCCCCCTAAAACCCGGTTCAAGTAGAATGGGCTGCAACTCGATAAGCTTTAAACTCAAACCCAACAACCCAATAGATTTCAAAACATGATGCATTTCAAGGACTAAAAATAAAAATTAAATTAAATTAAATTAAAATTAAAATTAAAATTAAAATTAAAATGATTATCATTAAAATCACTTTAACTAGCGCTAATAACTATTTTGTGATATTGGGATGAAAGTTGTTAGACAGCCTTAATCCAGTTATCAATACCTCACCCTTCATGAAAAGATCTTGTCAATCATCGGTATTATGGTCCACTTAAGCACGAAAGATTTTGACAAAATTAGGACATACTATAAATAACAAGACATTTTGTGACCTTATATACATATATGAAATTCCTAAAGACCATTCATCTGACGATGACCAAGGATATTGTTGTCCACCTAAATTGAGCAGTGAGATCTACAGACAACCTATTAACTGTTCAATTTTAGTTGTACTAGAACGTGTTTCCCACTTCCTGACATACCCCAATAATCAGGAACTTTTAGAATACTCCTTACTTCATATGAGCAGACAATTATTTAGGAGGAAGTCAGATTTAGAATTGCATATGTTGTGCACTCAGGTCAGATCTCTTCCAATCATACAGAGAGTGACACATATGACTGACTAGAGTCTTAGAGGGATTGAGAAGTAGAATGTTGCATATGCTGTGTACCAGGTCGGATTGTTAATCACACAAAGGAGACAACATATGGCTAACAGGTTGGAAGAATAGCATAGAAGAAGATACAGAGAGATAGAGTTGCATATGTTGCATTCCAGGTCGGATTTCTTCTAATCGGCAGAGGAAGCACCATATGTCTAACAGATAGAGAGAAAGAAAATAATTTTCTACAGACCTAATTTATCGGAATTCCCTAATTGCCCCGTCAACACCGGAACTAAGGACAAAGTCCGTACATCGAGGAAAAGTTAATTCAAAGTTCTAGATATAAATTATTTAATGTATCCACAGATTTTCATGTATATCTCTCTGCTCAACCTACCCAAGCGTCGTATTGTCAAACTATATGAAACTGTCTAGTTCATTGATTTGTCAAGTCTCTAGATTCCTTAAATTCATCTGATCCTAGTCAAGTCCATTTTAAAAACTTTATGTGCCTACCAGCACATCGAACACAGATCTCAGAAAATTTGACTTTGGCACCTTACACAGATTCAGATTGTCTGTTATCCCATGAATATATATCACTTCCCAACACATCACCTACAGACAAGAACTATCAGCAATATATTTTTTTTGATTTTTTGATTTTCTTAATGTTTTTGGATTTTTAGATTTCTAATTTTGTTTGGTTTTTGATTATTTCTCCCCCTAAATTTGTGCATGGGTGAGCATGAAATTAAAATGTGCAAATTTAAACTAACTTAAAACAAAAATTAGTCCTCAAAATGTATCATTTTCAAAAAGCTCACAAGCACATCGAATCGAGCTTTGTTAAACGGGTTTGTGAACAGATTCGCCACATTATTTGTAGTGGGAACCTGTTCCAGCCGAATGAGAGAACGCTCATAAAAATCTCTGATGAAATGAATTTTGATGTCAATGTGCTTGGTTTTCAAGTGCTGGACTAGATTTTTAGCAATATGAATTGCAGCCTCATTATCACAAAATATAGGGGTTTCTAAATAGTTCAAACCATAATCCAACGGATGATGTTGGATCCATATAACTTGAGAGCAACAAGTAGAGGCAGCAACATATTCCGCTTCTGCTGTTGAGGTTGAGACGGTGTGTTGTTTCTTGCACTGCCAAGACACCAGCCGGTCACCAAGGAATTGTCATCCTCCTAATGTAGATTTCCTTTCAAGCTCACAGCCTCCATAACTACTGTCAGCAAATGCATATAAATCAAATTCAGAATTTTTTGGATACCAAAGGCCTAATTTTGGGCTGCCTTTGAGATACCGAAAAATTCTTTTGACAGGAATAAGATGTGAAATTTTAGGATTAGCCTGATAGCGTGCGCATTGACAAACTACAAACATGATGTCTGGACGGCTTGCAGTTAGATACATCAACGAACCGATCATCGATCTGTAGTGAGTTTGATCTATGGATTCGCCATCAGTATCTGCAGTCAGCAAGGGTCTCTCAGCCATTGGCGTCAAGGCAGGTTTTGTGTCTTAAAACCCGAACTTCTCAAGTATATCATCACATACTTTGCTTGATGGAGCAGGATTCTGGTCGATCTTTGTTAGACCTGAAGCCCCAAAAACATGGTCATTTCGCCTAACAAACTCATCTTGAACCTCTTTTTCATCACTCCTTCGAACTCTTTGCATAGTTGTGGACTTGTAGACCCGAAGATAATGTCGTCAACATAGATCTGGACTAGAATCTGATCACTACCTGCATGCTTTATGAACAAAGTTTGATCGATAGTGCCGCGAGAATATCCATGTTCGAGCAAGTGCTTTGTGAGAGTTGCATACCACGCTCGAGGAGCTTGATGTAACCCATACAACGCCTTGTCCAACTTGTATACATGATTGGGAAACTTCAAATTAATAAACCCAGGAGGTTGATCAACATAGATTTCTTCCTTCACCTTGCCATACAAGAAGGCTATCTTGACATCCATCTGATAAACCGTGAAGTTCATGTAGGAAGCGTATGCAAGGAAGACACAGATAGCCTCCAAGCGAGCCACTGGAGCATAAACCTCAGTGTAGTCAAGAACCTTGATCTGTCTAAACCCACGAACCACCAATCTTGCCTTGTTGCGCACTATGAATCCGGAATCATCTTGCTTATTGCGGTATACCCAGCATGTGTCAAGAGACTTTTTTCCCTTAGGAAGTTCAACCAGCATCCAAACCCCGATTTTTTAAAATTGATTTAGCTCTTCGTGCATAACATCTACCCAGATGGGCTCATTCAAAGCCATTTCGACGCCCTTTGGCTCTATTTGAGAGATAAAGCAAGAATAGAGACATGTATTAACATCTCCACTCTGACTTCTTGTTTTAACACCATCACCCAGCTGGCCAATGACATTTTCGACCGGATGATTGCATTGAATGCGTGAAGGTATCTCCTGGATGATGTCATTGAGTGAAACGGAAAGGTTGTGAATGTTGATAAATCCATCATTTGTCGAATGACTCACTTCAGGCGAACCTGTCTCGTTAGAAGGATATACCACAAACTCATTAGCAATTTGCTCAGAAAAGAGAAGTTCCATAAAAGTTTGAGTAACAACGGAAGCATCTCTGGACAAGAACTCTCTTTCATCAGGAGTTAGAGGTGTAACATCATCATATGGAGCATTTTGTTGACTTGGAGATTTTGGACAAGTAATTGGAACAAACGACTCCACCGCAGGAATTGCAGAAGACACTATTGGCGGTCTGTAAACAACTTCTTCGTCTTCATCTTCAAGTACAGTCTTCGAACCAGAAGTGGAACCAGATAAACTATCTGAACACACATTGAACGATTTGAATAATGACGTGTAATCAAACAGCTAATCAGGACCCACTCTAGCATCTGTTTCATTCTCCTCCAGCCAGCGCACATCGAAGGATTCTACGATTTGCTTTGTTCTTTTGTTGTAGACCTTATACGTTGTGCGAGAAGCATACCCCAAAAAATAGCAGTCATCAGCTTTGGCATTGAACTTTTGTTTGGACTCCAAGTGAAGGAGGGTACAAGAGCATCCAAATACGCGGAAATGGCTGACAGATGGCTTGTGACAATATAGAATTTCGTACGGAGTCTTCATTTAAGCTTTGTTGATCAAAACACGATTCTGAATATAACATGTTGTGTTGATCGCCTCAGCCCAAAAGAAAACAGGTAATTTGGAGTCACATAGCATCGTCCTTGCAGCGTCTTGCATCGTTCGATTCCTCCGTTCAGCAACACCATTTTGTTGAAGCGTGCGAACGGAACTATATTGATGCACAATTCCCTTTTCTACGTAAAAGTGATCAAGAACCGCATTCTTGAATTCTGTTCCATTATCAGTACGAAGCACCTTCACCCGGTTATTGGTTTGGTTCTCAATCATTACAATGAACTTCTTGATCAGATCAGATACCCCAACTTTGTTGGATAACAAGAAAACCCACGTGAAACGCAAGAAGTCATCGATCACTACAAGACAATATGAATTTCTATTGATGCTAAGGACATTGACCGAACCAAATAGATCCATGTGCAACAATTGGAGCACCTGGCTGATTGAATTTACCTGTTTTGGCATGTGTGGTTTTCTATGATGCTTTCCCTTAGCACATGACACACATTTTTCAGATGTTATGAAGTCTCTGACAGGCAGACCATGCACCATTTCATTTTTAGCAAGACGATTCAGATTCTTAGCGTTTGCATGACCGAGTCGTCGGTGCCACATTATTGCATTTTGTTCTGAGACTTTTGGAAACAGACAAGTGACTTGTTCAGGAATGTTACTATTCATATCAATAATATATGCATTTCCATCCGGCTTTGATTTAACAAGAATACACTCATCTGGGATGCCAATGCCTGACTTTAAGATCAGACACTCTTTATCAGTAAAATGCGTTGAATAACCCCTGTCGCAAATTTGAGAAACACTCAAATAGCTATGCTTTAACTCGGGAGCATAGTTGACGTTCTCAAAACTCAGCACTCCGTTCGTCACAGTTCCTCTTTGTATAATTTTTCCGCCTTCTCCACCTGCAAAGGAAACGAATCCCCCATTAAAGGTTTGAATGTCGTTGAATTGGGAGATGTCTCATGTCATATGCCGGGAGCAGCCACTGTCGACATACCAAGGTCTGATGACATTCCTCTGCAATTGTCCTTGCAAATGAGCAGGATCATTTAGATTTGGGGACCCAGGTCATTGCTTTCCTGGGTTGACCCTTTATAATCACATATTTATCTTTTGACCTTTTGAATTTTGAATCATCATGCAAAATGCTATTAGAGGATGACGATGATTAGTTGGAAGTTAATTTGGGCACCCACTGATATTTAGGTTTCTTAAAACCTATGGGTGATTTCGAAGCATTTTTCTTTTCAGTTTGCTTTGAGCAGTTAGATTTTCTACCAGAAGTGTTTGAAAATCCAGATCCACTCTTTGACGAAACCGATCTTGGCTTATCCTTGATTGATTTTGGCAAACTTTTTGTGACTTTGTTATTGAAAATTTGTTTGTTCTTTTGAAAAACTGACCTTTTCTTGTTTTGATTAGCCTTCCGATCATCATTTCGAGGACGAGATCTCGAGGACTTTCTAGTTAAAGACCTTCCTCGAGATTCATTCTCTCCTCTTTGAGATGAAAATGCACAAATGCTCTATTAAAACAATTCCTAGCAATGTGACCGGCAGTACCACAGTTAAAACAAATCTGCTTATTATTATTGTAATTGGTATTGCCTTTGTCTGATTTGCTTTCTTTACTGACACTCTTACTTTTTTCACAAGAATATGTGCAAGAATCAGATTGAGTGATAGGTGAGGGTGAATCCAGTTGTGTGATTGGTGGAGTAGATGTGCTTGAAACAAGAACATCAGGATTATCAAACAAATCATCAAATATGTCAAAGAAATTTAAATCAACATTATCCAAAGCAGAAGTATCACAAGATGTATCAGAAACAAAAGAGTTATCATTTGAAACAGAAACAAATTCAAAAACTTTTTCATTTTTAGAAACACATCTTTCAGCTTCTTGCTTTGATTAACTTAGGATTGATCTGCATGGGAAGTAGAAACATTAGTATTTTCAACATTAATGCTACCTCCTGACACAAATCCATAATTAAGAAATGGCTCTCTGTTTATGTCCTCTTCAGTCAATGGCTTAAATTAATAATTGTGATTATAAGGAGGAGGCACTTTGTCATATCCTAAACCCTTTTGCTGATTTTCTTTGAATTTGAAATTATGTTCTATCATGGACGCAACTACTTCACTTGACACATCATATTTTCTGAAATTAAAATCGGCATTTTCAAACTTGTTTTTCAATGTGTCAAGCTCAGCAGTTGCCTCATCAAGTTGTTCAGTTACATATCTATAGCACGCACTCTTATTGTTATATTATGCCTGAAGTTTTCTAAAATCTTTTGTTTTTTCTTCTAATTCAGCCTTCAGGGGTTTTTGTCCTTTCCTAAGTTGATACTTTTCATATTTCAAGTCCTCGTTCTCTCTTCGTAATAATTCTATATGCTCAAGAAGATTTTTAACTTTATCAATGCATGTTTGAGAACAAGAAGACTAACTTACCTCTTTCTTTTTAGATTCGGAAGTAGAAGATACCGTAAAGGAAAACTGCAACTCCATCATATCTTCTTCAGGATCAACTTCAGCTTCTTCCACAGGAGTATCATTGATTTGAGCCAAATGAGCATTTTCAGGTCCTGAAATATTCAGTGGCTGAATCTGGTCCACCCAGTCAAAGAACTGAGCAACCACTGCCAGATTAGCAGTCTCACTGTTGACAGTATCATTTCCGCGACCATTTCCCACTGGAACCATTGTTCGATCACCATTGACCCTTCTGTCTGGTTTAGGACATTCACGAGCAAAATGACCCAACTCGTGACAATTGTAGCAACGTAGCTTTCCTTTGTTAAACCCTATCTTCTTATCCGGATTCATTCCCCAATTATTCTTTCTCGTCTTCTTAGCAAATTGCTTTGCCCTGAACACCGCCATTGCTATCTGTCTGGTAATATCCATTTCTTCCACGTCCTCTGGATGAATTTGATCCAGATCAGCAAAAGTGAGTTGAGGTGGAAGCTCTCCAGCTATAAAAGCATTGTAGCAATTGACAAGTCCAGTGGCAAGAGCTAAGTTTTCATAGTTTTCTTTGGAATTGGGAGCAGGGACCATAACTGGTGCATTGGAAGAGGAAACAACTTGTGGAACAACGAAGGACTGACTTTGTGGGTGAGACATAGATGAAGAACCAACAAATGGTGTAACTAATGGAGTGATAAAGGTTTGATTCGAGGTTGTTGAACAGCAAAAGCTTGAATTGGAGAGGAGGTGAAGGATGAAAAGGAATTATTTGAAGAAATCCCAAGATTTGCAGTCGAGTAAAAACTCACATGATTAATCTCTTGTTGTTTATCATCAAGATCACAGGCCTTGATGATTGCCATTGTTTCAGCAAGACTGGGATGATTGAGATCTTTTGTCTTCTTGATGGCAGCCACATTCATATTCCACGACTTCAGAAGTGAATTCAGAAACTTTTTGTTTATCTCAAATCTAGTCAAGTAAATCTCAGTTATGCTCATCTCAGTAGTGAGTGTAGTAAATCGCTGCAACTTAGCTTCCAGGGTTTCTCTAGGGACATAATTGAACATATTGAACTTTTGTCTTAACATGTCCTAACGGCTCTCTTTCATATCTTCATTTCCATCGTAGACCTCAATCAAAGCTTCCCACAGAGCTTTGGCTGAAGTGTATTCTCTGAATCCTTGAGCAATATTGGGGGATAGAACCATAGTCAAAGTAGCCAGTGCCCTTTCCTGTTCTTCAACCATTTCAAAATCCTCATTAGTGTAATCAGCATACAATTTGTCAATCACCTGTCCATTCGGAAGATTCGTAGTGACTCTGACTGGTCCTTTGAGGCCAAACCTTAAAATCCTTCATTTTGATGTATTTCTCAATTCGGTACTTCCATTCTGGAAATCCTTCGGCAGATAACAACCGAGGAATTCGAGTGGTGGTTCCCATTATGGTGTCCAATTCATGATGAGCTGATGAGATGTAGGAGTCCATTCTTGCTTGCTTTTTAGAAATGAACAGATCAAAAACTTTAACAAGAAAGATGCTTAAAATTAATATGCTCAATCAGCTAACGAGTTTGCGACCGCACAGTCAACCGTACATGCTCACAACCGCACACTAAGTTGTACACGCTCCAACCGCACACTAAGTCGTACACGCTCCAACCGCTCACACTTAGACGCACACTCAGCTGTACACACAACCGCACACCTTCAATCTCAGCCGAAACCTTCAACAGTCAACCGCACACCTTCAATTAGATTCATCCGAAACCTTACAATTGGTATCAGAGCCTTATCAGTTTCAATTGGATTTTTTTGTGTTCGGTTGAAGGTGTACGGATGAATCTAGGATCTGAATCAGTGATCAGATAATATTGCAAACAATTCAGAGTGTACAAGGAGTAGAAGAATAATTAAACCAAGCATGCACACATTTATATCACATAAACGTCAAATACACCTTGGAAAACACACACATACGTCACTTAACACTGACACATACACCTACTATTTAAATCACCCCAACAGCACACGAGTGTACAGCCACACACGTGTGTGCGGCCGCCCACAGGGTGTACGGCCGCACACAGCCATACAACAGTTACAACAACCACTACTAACACCAAGACCCAAACAAGATCTTTACAAGGTAGATTCCTAGCCCAAACCACTATATTATGACCTGTCACAAACCGATTTTTTTAATTTAAGTGAAAAAACAAATTGATTAAGTTAAAACTAAGTCTACTGTTAGAAATAGGTTTTAATAAATATTTGCAACTAGTTTTTTTCCTGGTTTTTCTACTATAACCAAACCAAACCAATTTTTGAACATAATTTTACTTCAAAAATACAAAAAAACTGAACCAATTATTACTGAAACTCATCTTGAAAAAATAACATTATTTTAAAAATATTGAATCAGTTCAAAACTGGTCTATATGCATCTTTATCCCATCCATGGGACAGAAAATAAATAAAGAAGTTTCATCATCACAATATCATAATTTTATTTCAACAATCGTTACAAAGTTTACTTTCATAGTTTGAAAAAAAAAGTCATTTAAGGGGACCCAATATTGTGTACAAAGAAAAAAAATAGGAAATGACATGTCGTTTTAGAATCAATTATTATTTTAAGTGATTGATGCTTATGGCACTGGTTCTATTAGCGAAATAACAACGTATAGATTAAAGTTGAATTTATTTAAAAAAAATGTTTATAAGGAAAGAAATACATATGTAAGTCTTTTTTAAATAAATAAATAAATAAAAACTTGTTGGCATTATGTATGGTGTTGAAATAACAATAGATGAAATTTTGGTTTTTTATAAAAAAAATTAAATCTAAAAATATAAAATCTTATGTTTGAAAAAACGTCAAAAACAAAAATCATATTATAGGCACTTTAATGCTTTGCTTAGACCATAGCCACTACATTTCAATTTTCTCCGGCTTATAGGCACTTTAAATCGATTACGATTAATTTTTGTCCAATCAATTAACTCAATTTATTATAAGCAAAGAAAAAATATTATAAATGGTCCCTGTGTTTTCCTAAATCTGAAGTTTATTCTCTAAATTTCAAAAATTTCATAGATAGTCCTTGTACTTTCAAAACTTTTGATGTTTGGTCTTTATTGTTCAATCCATTAAGTTTTGTCGATTAATTGAAGGGCATTTTCGTCATTTCACTACAATAAGGATCATTTATGATGTTTCTTGATATTTAAAAAAAAATGCAATTATTTAATATAGAAACTCTCTCTCTCTCTCTCTCTCTCTCTCTCTTGTTCTAATCGAGGCCAAATTGTGCTTTTTTCATGAGACATCTCCTCTGTGGATCAATTCCATAAGACTTTTTGATTTAATTATATGTGAAAAATATAAAACTCATATATATATAAGCTAATTAGGACAAGTTGGAAGAACTCCTAACTTCGATGTGCTTTAAATTGTACAACAAAAGACGATATTGTTGTTCGGCAGAAAACCACCGATAATAATTGCTACAAACGGCTCGATGTTCCCAATAACTACCCACCAAAATACGATGATGAGACTGAGCTCGAGTTTGCTTGGTACACCCCATTGAGGTCATGTGTGATTGGGATTAATCTCAAATTGAGTGGAACGATTGCACAAAGCTCCGGATAGGATCGGTGATGTTCATGGTAGCAGCGCCAAAGACTTCAATCGCAATGAGAAGAAATGGAAGAAAATACGATATTCTTCATATAAACAACCTATTTACATATGAAATCCATATGTAAACCCTAAACCTTAAACCTTGGAGTCGAACAAACATGGTGGTTGAGTTTTGAGAATCTAATAAAGTTGAGGGGTGATTTATTGTAGATGTGAGATGAAATACATGTTGCTGGAAATGGATCAGATCTTGAGACTAAACAGGTACGCCATAGTCATGCAGTCGAGCTATTTTGTATAAGCAGGTGGAAAGATAACAAAGCAGTTGAAATGGAGTTGTCATGTGTGTGCCCTAAATTGAAAATAAATATTAAAATTCATATGAATCTTGAAGAAATAAACCGGAATTAAAAAAGGAAATATGAAATAAACCCAAAATGTTGATTGGAAACAAAATCAGATTGCAATTTCCATTTTCAGATCCATTACACACACAGTGAATAAAAACGCGCACCCATAAATTGTGTTTGTTTTTTTTTTTTGCATGTTTTCGAGTTGTAAGGTTCCATGTTCTTGAAGATCTAAGTATGAACATAAGAAGAAGAATACAAAGGATTATTGGTTCTTCCATGGTAAATTTAGGTGGAGAGAGAGAGAGAGAGAGAGAGAGGGAGAGAGAGAGAGAGAGAGAGCCTTTGTATGTTAAATAATTATATTTTTTTAATAACAAAAAACATCATAAATGGTCCATGTGATAGTAAAATGATGAAAATACCCTTCAATTAATGGACAAAAAATAACGGAGTGAGCAATAAGGACTAAACATCAAAAGTTTTGAAAGCATATGGACCATTTGCGAAATGTTTTAAACTTAAGAACTAACCTTCGGTAAAGCACAGGGACCGTTTATGATGTTTTTTCTAAGCCAAATTAGTAGCCCTTAAAGCGTTTTTTATTTTTTTCGTTCTTCTTTCGATAACGACTTTTTCAATTATCTTTTAGCTCAGTATCACAGCCTTATAAATGTTTTTGTCAAACCTTTAAATCATATTTTCACATTTTATAAAGGGAAAAAAACTTATATAATAGTCTCATAATCGATATAGTCTTTATATATTTTTTATATTTAGTTAAGTCCTAAAAACCGGTAATTGTATTCAATTTCACAATTTTACCTAGTCAATAGGTAATTTAACTTTCAAAAATAACATTTTTGGCTTAAATTTTAAATTTTATTAAAAATTTGGTCCAAATTTTACATTTTTGCCTGGTTTATAATTTTTTTTTACAAATTTCGTCCAAAATTTACCGTTTTGGCACAGATTTCAGAATTTTGTTATGAATTCCTAGTAGCTTTAGTCTTTTAACAATTTTTTTTCACAAAATTTGTTTCGATATGCTTTTTTCTTTATAAAATCATTTTTATACAAAAAATATATTTTCACATAAAAATCTTATATTTTCTATATAAAAACTTTTTTGTACACAAAATACCTATTTATAAGGTATTTATTAAGTACAAAAATATATACAAATCCATTTTTGTCCATTTTTTTAAAAATATATGAATACAAACACCTATTTCATAGTAAATGTGTGTGTGTGTGTGTGTATATATATATATATATGCACACAAATAAGTGTATGTGTATATTTTTTTTATAAAAATGTGTTTCTATATATTATTTTTAAATGTGTATGAATATATTTTTATAAAATATGTATTTGTATATATTTTATATATAAACGTGTTTGAATATAAATGCATTTATTATAAAATAAGTGTTTATATATATATATATATATATATATATATATATATATATATATATATATATATATATATATATGTAAGTTCAAATTAAAACAGTAAATAGTGTGAGAACGTAAAAACACTATTTTTATGTTATTATTAATGAATTTTGTATATGTGTATTGTTGAAGTAATTCTAATAGAAATATTAACTTTCGACTAGTCATATATTCATTATAATGTTATTATTGTATTATAAACTTATGTATGACATTTTTGTAGTAAATTCTAATTTTAATTTTAACATTTAACTATTCATTTATTCTTTAGTGAATAATGACATGAAGGTGTCGATACAAAATTCATTGCAAAATAATAACATAATAAAATGTTTTTACGTTCTCACACTATTTACTGTATATATATATATATATATATATATATATATATATATATATATATATATATATATGTATGTATGTATATATGTGTGTGTGTGTGTTTTTACAAAAGAAATATATACAAACACTTATTTGGGTGCATATATATAAATTAATATATACGAATAATATTATATATATGCACCCACATAAAAAATATTTTTTATATAGGTGCATATATATATATATATATATATATATATATATATATATATATATATATATATATATATGCACCAAAATAAATGTTTATATACGTTTCTTTTGTAAATACATATTTATATATATTTTATATAAACACATATTTTATAATAAACACATTTTTATTGAAACACATTTATATATAAAATGTACACAAACACGTATTTTATAAAAATATATTCAAAGTCATTTTTATAAAAAAGCAGGAAAAAAACATAGAAAATGTCTTAGAAAACGATTTCTGAAACAGAAACACACAAAAAAAAACGCATGTTCATTTCATGCAAACTATTAGGAAAATATAACTCACAATTGTACGAAAGAACAAAACCATAAAATTCTTGATTGAGGCCTGTGTTTAACATATTTTCCTTAAAATAAATTCGTCATATATGGGTGTTTGTTTCCCAAGATACAACAGTATAAAACAATTCTTCTAGGTTGCCCGAACCCTCTCTTGGCCCGGATTATATCTTGGTTGCAACAAGAGAGCAAAAATGAAGCAGAAGCGTAAGAGAGGAAGAGAGTGATTTCATTTCATCTGGTGTGTTGAAACAGTCACATAGGCGTTCTATATATACTACCCAATGTAACCGATGTAATTAAAACGAAATTGTGTCATGATTAAATAAGAAAATTAAAATTAATCAAGAAATCAAAACTGAAATCTAAGATTAACTACTCTTAATTCGTTTTTGTAACTATTAACCAAAAAGAAAAAAATGCAAAAAAGGTCCTTGAACTTTTCTGGTCGACCGGTAGTGCATTCATGCCCGCAACACATGCACTCGAACACAAGTTCACTGGCCTGAAAAGCCAATTTGGCTCGCATTTGCACCCTGGCTGCATACGCGCGCAAGAGAAAGCCTTGGTTCTAATAAGCCTTACAAAGATAGCTAGTTTTTGTAGTTATAAACCAATTTCCTTTTCATTCTCCCATCAATGTGGGATGTGTTTTAAAACCCACTTAACTCCTTTACTTTCTCTTCCAATTGCCCTACTTTGACAAGTAATTTCTCATTCATTTTTAATCCGTTTTAGACGTGCGATATATCAAAACGAAGATATCACGGAAGAGAACACGAATATATAATCAATAACTCGTTTTGATTATATTTAGAGTCCAAAATTTGTGCTAAAAAATGGAGAAAATCCATTTTTGGAAATTAACAAAATTAATTTTCCAACATACTTTATATCAACTTAATTGATAATTGTAGAAGTTAATTTACATGTTTTTATTAAATATCTTTATTGATCTATTCATATTGAATGTTGGGTTTTAACTTTGAAGTTGCCCACCATCGATATTCTTGTAAGTTCATCTTGTTGTTTGTGTATAGAACCTACCAAAAACATTTATAAGATTAGTGATTTTTTTACAATAAAAAATTAAAACTAATCACATAAATTTTATTATATTGAGATAAGAAGAAAGGATGATCGCCTAAAATTTAAGTAATTAGTTTTGATTTCATGTTGTTAGAGATCATTAATCTTATAAATGTTTTTGGTAGGTTCTATATACAAACAACGTGGGCAACTTAAACTTAAAATCAGAGATTTAAAATAAATAGATTGATAAAGAGATTTAATGAAATGGTGTAAATTAACTTTTAGAAATATCAATTAAATTGATTTAAATAAACTAATATAGATATTAATCACAAAAATAACCAAAAAGAATTGTAGGATATTGAAAATTAACAACGTTTTATAACTTCTACAACAAAATAACTATCAAATATTGAAATAGCTTCATCCTTTTTCCCATTCATGTATTCGACGTAAAGTATTTTCAGTTTTGATTCAAGAAACTTGAAAATTTGGTTGAATCTCATATTTTGGCTTTCAAGTTAGCCATATATTAAGAATGTTTTCTATCTACGGGTTTTAGATTTTTTTAGGACATTTTGTAAGACTATTACATAAAGTCATTAGATGTTATATTTTATTCATTCGTATATCTTCTTTCTCTCCTATCAAGCATGTAACCATCTAATAAGAGTGTCGATTCATAGTGGTTTGTCCCGATTTTGAGTTTCCACTTTAGATCATGTTGTTTTATTGTTCTTCGTGTTGATTTCTTGCGTTTGAATCATTGTAGTATTTATTGTTGGTGTTGGATTGTGTTAGTTCCACGTTGATTATTTTATATCAAGTAATATCAGAGCGTTTTAAAGATGCATACACATTGGTCGTTTTTATTGAACCCTAAAGGGTTGGTTTTTGGCCGATTTTATCAGTTCTTTTTTCTGTGGTCGTTAATCTTCCCAAACACGTTCGATTATCAAGAGTCCTCAAGAATTTTACCATAGTCAACTTGATCAATGTTCATAATACATATTTAATCGATAGAATTTTCTTTTGGGAACATTGATAGTGTTTCCCTTAAGTTTTTTTCCTTAAAAATGTCCTAATTTTTGATTTTTTTTTTCTTTTTAGATCTAAAACTAATTTGTATTTCAAAAAATACACAATGTTTAGCTTTTACTTGTTATTTCTACCCCCAACAAGTTACAAACAAATTATTTCCATAAAAGACAATACTTTTTTTTCTTTTCTTCATTTTAGACCTAAACATTTTTTTTTCAAAATAAACTCAACTTAACTTATTCATTGATATTCTATTAATGAGTTGTTTACTAACATGTAACTCTATATCTCAGTAACTCATATAACACCAAACATCGATCACCTAAAAGAATAATTGATTCTAAACCTTTAGGTCGTGTTTATTCTTCTTTTCATTGTTGTTGTACACCATATTGAGTCCCTTAAAATGACTTAATTTTGAAGTTAGGAAGATAAACTTAGTAAAAATTCCTGAAATAGAATTATGTTATTGTTAGGATGAAGCACCACTATTTACCTCTTGTCACAAGGTTGTGTTTCATAAAATTGAATGTGTTTTTAAATATCGTCCCAAGGCTATTTTCAAAAGGTTTGATAGTATGTTTATTTTAACAGTGTAATCTCTATTCTAATAAAAGAATAATTTTATTCTCCTTTTAACATGTGTTATCATATTAGGCCTCATAATTAATGCATATTTTATTTTCTTTTGTCACTTGTCACCCTATTATGTCTCCTAATTAATGTATGCCACTAGTCAACCTATTGATTATCCATTTTAAATTTTCCACCCTAATTACATTAAACTAAAAACATTAGAATAAAACTTAAAATAAAATTAATACAAATTATAAAGTGATATAATTTTTCATATTTATTTAAATCAATGATTATAATTTTATATAACTAAAATCTCTTAATTAATAATTTATTTAAAATAAGTGATTAATAATTTTGAGTTTTTTACTATTAAAGTTTAATTAAATTTGTAACCGTGGTTCCTACGGGTTATAAAATAGTATTAAGATAAACATATCATCAAACCTTGTGAAAATTTCACTGGGGCAACATTTAAAAACATACTGGATCTTATGAAACATCCTAACGTAGAGGTGCACATTTCAAACCGATTTTTTTAATTTAAGTGAAAAAACAAATTGATTAAGTTAAAACTAAGTCTACTGTTAGAAATAGGTTTTAATAAATATTTGCAACTAGTTTTTTTCCTGGTTGTTCTACTATAACCAAACCAAACCGATTTTGAAAATAATTTTACTTGAAAAATACGGAAAATGTAGAACCAATTATTACTAAAACCCATCTTGAAAAAAAACATTATTTTAAAAATATTGAATCAATTAAAAACTGGTATATATGCATATTTATCCCATCCATGGAACAGAAAATAAATAAATAAGTTTCATCATCACAATATCATAATTTTATTTCAACATTCGTTACAAAATTTATTTTCATAGTTTGAAAAAGAAGTCATTTAAGGCGACCCAATATTGTGTATAAGGAAAAAAATGTAGGAAATGACATGTCTTTTAGAATCAATTATTCTTTGAAGTGATTGATGCTTAGAGTACTGGTTCTATTAGCGAAATACCAACATATAGATTAAAGTTGAATTTATTTTGAAAAAAAATGTTTAAAATGAAAGAAATACAAATGTAAGTCTTTTATAAATAAATAAATAAATAAAAATTTGTTGGCAATCTGTATGGTGTTTAAATAACAATAGATGAAATTATGGTTTTTTATAAAAAAAAAAATTAAATCTAAAAATATAAAATCTTATGATTGAAAAAACATCAAAAACAAAAATCATATTATAGACACTTTAATGCTTTGCTTAACCCATAGCCACTACATTTCAATTTTCTCCGACTCATAGCCACTTTAAATCGATTACGATTAATTTTTGTCCAATCAATTAAATGAATTTTTTATAAGCCAAATAAAAAATATTATAAATGGTACCTGTGTTTTTCGTAGATCTAAAGTTTATTCCCTAAATTTCAAAAATTTCACAGATAGTCCTTCTACTTTCAAAACTTTTGATGTTTGGCCTTTATTGTTCAATCCATTAAGTTTTGTCCATTAACTGAAGGGCATTTTCGTCATTTCACTACCACAATGACCATTTATATAGCTTTTTGTTATTTAAAAAAATGCAATTATTTAATATATAAACTCTCTCTCTCTCTCTCTCTCTCGTTTGTTCTAATCGAGGCCAAATTGTGCTTTTTTCATGAGACGTCTCCTCTGTGGATCAATTTCACAAGACTTTTGATTTAATTATATGTGAAAATTATAAAACTCAGATGTATAAGCCGATTAGGACAAGTTGGAAGAACTCCTAACTTCGATGTGCTTTAAATTGTACAACAAAAGGCGATATTGTTGTTTGGCAGAAAACCACCGATAATAATTGCTACAAACGGTTCGATGTCCCTAATAACTACCCACCAAAATACGATGATGAGACTGAGCTTGAATCTGCTTGGTACACCCCATTGAGGTCGTGTGTGGTTGGGATTAATCTCAAATTGGGCGGAACGATTGCACGAAGCTCCGGATAGGATCGGTGATGTTCGTGGTAGCATCGCCTAAGACTTCAATCGCAATATAAGAAATGGAAGAAAATACGATATTCTTCATATAAACAACCTAGTTACATATGAAAGCCATAGGTAAACCCTAAACCTTAAACGTTGGAGTCGAACAAACATGGTGGTTGAGTTTTGAGAATCTAATAAAAGTGATGGGTGATTTATTGTAGATGTGAGATGAAATACATGTTGTTGGAAATGAATCGGATCTTGAGGCCAAACAGGTACGCTATAGTCATGGAATCAAGCTATTTTGTATAAGTAGGTGGAAAGATAACAAAGCGGCTGAGATGGAGTTGTCATGTGTGTGCCCTAAATTAAAAATAATTAATAAAATTCATATGGATCTTGAAGAAATAAACTGGTATCAAAAAAGGAAATATGAAATAAACCCAAAATGTTGATTGAAAACAAAATCAGATTGCAATTTCATTTTTCAGATCCAGTACACATAGTGAATAAAAACGTGAACCCATCAATTGCGTTTGTTTTTTTTTTTTTTTGCATGTTTTTGAGTTGTAAGGTTCCATGTTCCTAAAGATCTAAGGATGAAAATAAAAAGAAGAATACAAAGGATTATTGGTTCTTCCATGGCAAATTTAGGTGGAGAGAGAGAGAGAGAGAGAGAGAGAGCCTTTGTATGTTAAATAATTATATTTTTTTTAATAACAAAAAACATCATAAATGGTCCCTGTGATAGTAAAATGACGAAAATACACTTCAATTATCGGGCAAAATTCAACGGAGTGAGAAATAAGGACCAAACATCAAAAGTTTTGAAAGCAGATGGACTATCTGCGAAATTTTTTAAACTTAAGAACTAACCTTCAGATTTGGGTAAAGCACAGGGACCATTTATGATGTTTTTTCTAAGCCAAATTAGTAGCCCTTAAAACGTTTTTTATTTTTTTTCTTTCTTTTCTTGATAACGACTTTTTCAATTATCTTTTAGCTCAGTATCACATCCTTATAAATATTTTTGTTGAACCTTTAAATCATATTTTCACATTTTATAAATGGAGAACTGAAGAAAAAAAACTTATATAACGGTCTCATAATCGATTCAGTATTTATATATTTTTTTTATATTTAGTTAAGTCCTAAAAACTAGTAATTGTATTCAATATGACAATTTTACCAAGTCGATAGGTCATCTAACTTTCAAAAATTACACTTTTGGTCTAGATTTTGAATTTTATTACAAATTTGGTTCAAAATTTACATTTTTGCCTGGTTTTTAAAATTAATTACAAATTTGGTCCAAAATTTACCGTTTTGGCATAGATTTAGAATTTGTTATGAATTCCTCATAGCTTTAGTTTTTTAACAACTTTTTTTTTACAAAATTTTGTTTCGATATGTTTTTTTCTTTATAAAATCATTTTCATACAAAAAAATATATATTTTCACATAAAAATCTTATATTTTCTATATAAAAACTTTTTTGTATATGAAATACCTATTTATAAGGTATTTATTAAGTACAAAAATATATACAAATCCAGTTTTGTCCATTTTTTAAAAATATATGTATACAAACACCTATTTCATAGTAAACGTGTGTGTGTGTGTATATATATATATGTCACACCCCAAAACCGATAACGGCGGAATACGCTTCGGGGCGGATGACGTAGTGTACGGTATCATCACAATTGCATAATAGTAAAAACAAGAAGCATACAACCATTGCATTACATAGTGAATTTAATTACAAGTGTGTTTTGTAATGTTTAACAATCACCCAAAAGTAAATCAAAAATAAGAGATGGGTCTTGTGTGCTCCACCTTCTCCAAAAATGTTGCGTCTGTATCTGTCTCTCTTTGACCTGAAGATACAAGTTATTTTGAAAACGAATATCAGCATAAAGTTGGTGAGTTCATAAGAGTTTAGTGTGAGTTTTTGTATACAAAGCATTAGTGCAAAAAATGTGTCATTTATATTCTTAAGTAGTAGAAACTTAGAAAATCCCATATTTTTCCAGAAAATACATTGTAAGTGACAATCTGTGAAAAGTATGCATTCTTCATTTCTTTGAAACAGTTTATTGTAAAAGTATATTGGCAAATCTCCAAATAGTAAATGTGATAGAATAGGTTAAGCCTGTAATTAGTGATAGAGGTGCAAGCTTTCTTTAGTGATAGATACTTACTTACTTCGGGAGGTAGTTTAGCATTTAGTGTAGTTATAGTGTATTCCTTGTATATACTAATAGTGAGGATAATAGAGGATCCCATGACCTTCCCAGTCATGCACAGTATAGTGAAGTAGTGGCATCCCTGGGCCTGCACGACGCGGACTGAAATTAACAGTCGGGATGTAATAGCGTCTGCCCCGTATAGATCTATACATGTAGTGTCGTCTTCCTATCGGAAAACTCCGGGCGTAGTGGGTAGCGAATAGAGTATCTCGTAGTGGGTTAGTGTATTATTGTTTGTTTAGTGTTTTCTCTTTTGTTATAGTGTAGTAATCTTTTAGTATTGATCATAGTGTCTTCTCTTACTAGTGTATTGTCTGGTAATAGTGAGTATTATAGTGTAGAGAGTAGTGACTTTAGCGAGTAGTAGTAGTAACAACATTAACTATACCTATTATAGTTAACTTAGTGTGGATGGTTCTTGACATGTTAGTGACTTTAGTATTTAGTGAAAGAAGTAATATTCGTATCCCATACTGATATACAAGTTATATAACTAAGAAATCAACGACAGTCAGACAGATAACTACTACCCTAAGCCCACAATCAAACAAGAACAGGAAATAAGGCGAGATATCGGTCCTAAGTCCTCCAAGTCTTACTTATATAAATATATCAGAGTGGTTACATTTTATAAGTAAATTGATTTAATAAAAGTATTTTTCCAAAAGAACATTTAAAATCTGGCTTACTGTCTAAAAATAGTTTTGAAAATGTAAAAACCTGTTTATAAGGCATAGTGACAAATCACATGTGATTCGAACTAAGGATAGTGAATCACATGTGATTAATCCTTGTAACGCGGAAATCGTTCCGTAAAACTTTCCATAAACATTTATAAGCAACTTGTATCTCCCCCCTAAAACATTTAAAACATTTGAAAGGTTCATTAAAGGGGTATGAACTCACCTGAAATCGCGAAATTCGGTGAATCGGGTAAATCGGGTAAAAGTGTCGGTTGAGCGTTTGGTACCAAATAACGACTTGAGCACCTCTTAGGACCCTAATGTCATATGAAATATGTATTTTACAAGAAGTTAATCATCTCATGCCTTTCATTGTAGTATTTGGACATTCTAGCATCGTTTTCGGGGTTTTAGGGCCTAGAAGGGGTTCCCGGGAGTGGTACAAGGCCAAGAATGATTTACGGGAGGGTCCATGAGCTCACTCCCTTGGATTTTACGGCCCAAAGGCCACTCCTTGGGAGTTTACGGCCGTAAGCCCCCTAGGCTTGGCCGTAAACTCATGTGGTACTCCAAAGTATATGTTTAAGGCCTCATTTCACTTCCTTACTTAAATGGTATATGTCTTGGACCAAAATGGAGGGATTTAACTCCTAATTTGTGACATTTTTGGGGAGTTTACGGCCAAGACTTGATCTTGGGCCGTAAACTCCATTAAATCCTTCAAGATGTATGTTCTAATGGTACAACATGTTCTCATTCACCTTAGATAAATCCTAGAAGGCCCTAATATGAGTTTTTGGGACAATTTGGCATGAAATTTGGGGAGTTTACGGCCCAAGAATATCCTTGGCCGTAAACTCTTCATTTTGCCTCCAAATGTGAAGTTTAATGGTACAACACTCCTCCAAAGATCTTAGCTAAATTCCTTACATGCCTTTGAGTGGTTTAGGGACTTGTTTGACACAAAAACATGGGTGTTTACGGCCCAAGATTAGCCTTGGCTGTAAACTCCTCTTTTTGTGTTCAAATGATGTTGTTTGATGCATTTAAGCCTTCCTTGTTGTCAAGTCCAAATTACCAAACACCCTAGATGAGTTTTTGGGGCTTTAAACAAAGATTTGTGGGGTGTTTGAGGTGTTTACGGCCTAAGCACAAGCTTGGGCCGTAAACTCCCTTTTAAGCATCAATTTCTTGTGTTTTTGTGTCTAAACTCTTCCAGGTATATGCCTTAATTAGTATACTAGCTTAAAGGAAGGAAAAACATGGTCTTTGGCATGATTTTGGGGGTTTACGGCCTAAGGAGCTTCTTAGGCCGTAAACTCCTTTTTGGTCCTTGATTTCTATGATTTTGGCTTCTAAATTCAGTGAAGTATGTCTAGATTAAGATAGAGGATGAGTACTTACGTTTGGAAGTCGGAAATTAGTGGAATTGGGGTCGATTTCGGGTCTAGAGAGAAAAAGTAGTGAGAGAGAGTGAATGTGTGGTAAAAGAGTGTTCAAATGATGTGCACACTCATTTCATATGTCTCGGGTATCGCACCCGATACACGGCTACCCGATGTTTAAAGTTAACTGGGTTAAAACTTTTTACCCGGGTGAAGTGGTTGAAAAAGTAATACAACTCTATTAGGTTAAACGGGGTTAACACATACGAGTTATATTTCTTATGATAATATCAAGACATGCATATAATTAGATATTCAGTTATTGACGATTCCAAATATTACATAAAATAACGTATAGTGACGCATTCCGTTAGTGAAAATGGGATTTGTAACGGGAATAGATTTGGGGTTGTCACATCATCCCCCCGTTAGGGGAATTTCGTCCCGAAATTTAGAATACAAACAGATATGTTACTACAATACTACTAAGCAAAGAGATGAGGATATTTGAGTTTCATTTGATCCTCGCGCTCCCAAGTGAATTCCGGTCCTCGCTTGGCGTTCCACCGAACCTTCACAATTGGGATGCGGCTTTGTTTCGTCCGTTTTACTTCACGATCCAAAACCTCCGCAGGTTCTTCCACGAAGTTGAGGCTCTCATTGATCTCGATCTCGTCGAGGGGGATCACGAGAGTCTCGTCAGACAGACATTTCTTCAAGTTTGAGACGTGGAAGGTAGGATGTATGTTACTTAGCTCGCGGGGTAAGTTTAGTTTGTAAGCTACAGGGCCGATTCTGGCAAGAATCTCAAAAGGCCCTATGTACCTTGGGTTTAACTTTCCACGCTTCCCAAAGCGTATCGTGCCTTTCCAGGGCGAGACCTTCAGAAGGACTCGGTCTCCCACCTGGAATTCCAAGGGTTTCCTTCGTTTGTCGGCGTAGCTTTTCTGTCGATCCCTAGCGGCTTTTAGTCGTTCACGTATCTGTACAATCTTCTCGGTCGTCTCTCGAATGATCTCCGGACCAGTGAGGGCGCTGTCAAGAACTCGTCCTTTAGCTAACTGAGTGTCTCCCACCTCGGCCCAGCACAAAGGGGATCTGCACTTCCGGCCGTAGAGGGCTTCGAATGGAGCTGCCTTGATGCTCGTATGATAACTATTGTTGTAGGAAAACTCCACAAGAGGCAAGTGTGTATCCCACGATTTCCCGAAGTCGATCACACAAGCTCGCAGCATGTCTTCTAAGGTTTGGATCGTCCTCTCACTTTGTCCGTCAGTCTGCGGATGGTAGGCTGTACTCATGTCCAGCCTCGTTCCTAGTGTCTCTTGCAATGATTGCCAAAATCTAGAGGTGAATCTACTATCTCTGTCTGATATAATAGATATAGGGACGCCATGCAATCGCACTATTTCTTTTATATAAGTCCTAGTGAGCTTTTCCATCTTGTCCGTCTCCTTGATGGGTAGAAAGTGGGCGGACTTGGTCAACCTGTCAACGATGACCCAAATGGTATCTAATCCACCTGCTGTCTTGGGCAGCTTGGTGATAAAGTCCATTGTGATTCGCTCCCACTTCCATTCTGGTATTTCCGGTTGTTGGAGGAGTCCTGATGGCTTTTGACATTCGACTTTGACCTTCGCGCAAGTAAGGCACTTACTTACAAAGGTAGCGATCTCCGCTTTCATGTTCGGCCACCAGTATAGCTTTTTGAGATCCAGATACATCTTATCTGAACCCGGGTGGACGGAGTAACGAGTGTTGTGTGCTTCCCTCATAACCAAATCTCTGAAACCTCCATGGCGTGGAGTCCAGATTCGGCCCATAAAGTAATAGGCTCCGTCACCCTTAACCTCCAGATTTTTATCCATTCCGCGCAGGGATTCTCCCGTCACGTTTCCAGGCTTTAAGGCTTCCATCTGAGCCTCTTTGATCTGCGTGGATAGATGTGAATGTATAGTCATTGTCAACGACTTGGTCCTTCGTCCGGAATATTCCTTTCTGCTCAGGGCGTCAGCTACTACGTTGGCTTTCCCCGGATGATATCTAATTTCACAGTCGTAATCGTTAAGTAACTCGACCCATCGATGCTGTCTCATGTTGAGTTCTTTTTTATTTAGTATATGTTGGAGGCTTTTATGATCAGTGTACACCACGCTCTTCGTCCCATACAAGTAGTGTCTCCAGATTTTTAGTGCGAAGACGACCGCTCCTAACTCGAGGTCGTGAGTAGTGTAGTTCACTTCATGGTTCTTTAGCTGTCTCGAGGCATAGGCGATAACCTTGCCTCGTTGCATCAAGACACAACCGAGCCCCTGATTGGATGCATCACAGTATACGACGAAATCTTCTGTCCCTTCGGGAAGGGATAATACTGGTGCGGTGCATAGGGCTCGCTTCAGGGTCTGAAATGCCTTCTCCTGTTTCTCTTCCCAGTCGAATGATACACTCTTCTATGTTAACATGGTGAGAGGTTTCGCAATCCGAGAGAAATTTTGGATGAATCGGCGGTAGTAGCCAGCGAGGCCTAGAAATTGACGAATTTCCGTAGGCGTCTTTGGTGCTGACCAGTTCTCAATAGCTTTGATTTTGGAGGGATCCACGTGGATTCCGTCTTCACTGACCACGTGCCCTAAGAATTCAACTCTTCGGATCCAAAACTCGCACTTAGAGAACTTCGCATACAACTTCTCGGATCGCAGGGTTTCCAGGACTAATCGTAATTGATTTCCGTGCTCTTCCTCGCTCCGAGAGTAGACGAGTATGTCGTCAATAAAGACGATGACGAACTGATCTAGATATGGACGACATACCCTATTCATCAAGTCCATGAATACTGCGGGGGTGTTAGTCAGTCCAAAGGGCATCACTACGAACTCAAAATGCCCGTAGCGGGTTTGGAAGGCTGTCTTTGGAACATCTTCCTCAAGCACCCGTAACTGATGGTACCCCGATCTAAGATCAATCTTGGAGAAGTAACTTGCTCCTTGGAGTTGGTCGAATACGTCGTCGATACGAGGGAGAGGATAGCGATTTTTGATCGTGAGTTTATTGAGTTCCCTATAATCGATGCACATCCGAAACAACCCATCCTTTTTCTTCACGAACAAGACCGGAGCTCCCCAAGGTGAGAAGCTCGGTCTTATAAAGCCCTTGCTGAGCAGTTCGTTGAGTTGACCGGATAGTTCTTGCATTTCGGCGGGTGCTAGACGGTAGGGCGACTTAGCTACGGGGGTAGCTCCTGGGATTAGGTCGATTCTGAATTCAACCTGTCGTTTGGGAGGTAGGCCTGGAAGATCCTCCGGGAAGACATCAGGAAAATCGCATACTACAGGAATGTCTTTTGGATCTTTCGATTTCTGGTTAGTGTCGACAACGTGAGCAAGAAAGGCGCGATATTCCTTGCGCAAGTATTTCTGAGCCTGAATACTAGAGATGATACGAAGGTTTGTACTTGGCTTATCTCCGTATATCAATAGGGTCTCTCGATTCGGAAAGTTCAGGCGAATGGCTTTCTCGGAGCATAGGATATCGGCGTAGTGAAGGCTTAGCCAATCCATACCAACAATGACATCGAAATTTTTGATTGAGACTGGTATAAGATCGATTAAAAAGGGGTGATCATCTAACGTGATAGTACAACCTATATAGATTTCATTAGAGCTTTCTGTCTTCCCATTAGCCATTTCTACAACGAATGTTTCTTTTAGTGGTTGGGGGGTTTGTTTGAGTAAGTGTTTAAAGTTTTGATTTATGAAGCTTCTTTCTGCCCCACTATCGAATAAGACACATGCATAAGAGTTGTTGAGAAGAAACGTACCCGTGACCACCGTGGGATCAGCTACCGCTTCATTATGACCGATAGCAAGTAACCTTCCAGTTCCCCCAGCATTTGCAGCCTTCGGACAGTTCTTCTTAAAATGGCCCGCTTCACCGCAGCCATAACAAGTTGGGGTCACTCCCGTACCAGGAACCTGTGTGATAGGTTTGGGAGGGGCCTTGCAAAATCGGACAGTATGGCCCTTTCGTCCGCAGTTGGAACACTGCAATTCACGGCAAGGACCGTTGTGGTGAAAAGGGCACTTGGGACACTTAGGCAAGTTTCCACTGTAAGCCCTTGGCGGGGCTGGAGCAGCTGGTGTGGCTGGGGTGGTGGCAGCATGGACCGCCACAATTTGCTGGTCCTTGGAGGCGGTTTGAGTCTTCTTGCCTTTCTTCTTATCCCATCGTTTCCTTTTTCTGTCAAATGATCCGGATGGTGCAGTGGTTGTTGTGGTTGTTGTTGTTGGAGTGGAAGAGATTTCGTGGTTGATCAGACTCTGGGCCAATTCCTTGGCGCTGTCGAAAGTGGTAGGGCGTGAAGCCAGAACATTTCCTCGATACGGGGGCACTAAACCCCAGATGTATCGTTCAATTTTCTTGCTTTCGGACGAGATCATATTAGGACACATAGCCACCAAGTCGCAAAACCTGGCAGTGTAAGCTGCTATGTCAGTCCCCTTCATTTTGAGGTTCCAGAGTTCTTCCTCAAGCTTCTGAACTTCGCCCCTAGGGCAATACTCTCCTCTCATGAGATCCTTTAGAGTGTCCCAGCCCATGGCATTGGCTGTGACCAAGGAGAGTGCACTGACATGGCCGTTCCACCATGACAAGGCCCTGTTAGTGAGGGTAGCAGTAGCGAACTTGATTTTGCTCTCTTCGGGATAAGAGCACATCTCGAATACAGCTTCGGTTCTTTCGAACCATTGGGACAATGCCAGGATTCCTCCGGTACCATCAAAGAAAGCAGGTTTACAATTCATGAAGTCCTTATAAGTGCATCCTTGCACCCTCTGATGGACTTCACCGAACCTGGAGTTACCTCCGCTCGCATCTCCCGAGTTCATTTGGGCCATGGCTGCTGTCACAGCCGCAGTCACAGCCGTTTGGAACAACACCGGATCGAACTGAGGAGGAGGAGGTGGTGGAGGAGGAGGGGTTTGAGTTGCGGGTCTTCCTCTGCTGGGACGCTTTCGTGGAGGCATCCTTCACTGGAAGATCATAGAAATGATAGCAATAGTAAGAGCCTATTGCGAATATGAATAGAGTGTTTCGTGGATTAAATCAACATAATCCAAGATCAGGATGAGAGTTATAGCAATAGAGAAATCATCTGCCAATATACTGGTATTAATGATGCAACACAAGTTTATGAAAATTGACCTAGCAGTAGGTCTTACATCATACCATAGAGGAAATGTTGGCAGTTTAGAGGTTCAACTAGAGTACTTTTAAACTAGGAATGTTTACAGACAAGAGGCCTACGGAACATAGAGGTAAAAGGCTAGTCCTTAAAACAAAAGAGTGAGGTAACTAGATGTCTTCTACTGGCGACGGTTGCTTGTTGGGCGAATCCTCAGATCCGCTAGTTGACGCATAACTTCTTGAAGGTGTCGATCATGAGTCCTTTGGCGTGCTCGGAGTTCCCTAACTTCAGCTCGGGATGCAGCCAGCTGATGCTGTAGAGCCTCGTTGGTCCTCCTTGTCCTGTCCACGGCTTCTTCGAGTTGGCGGATGCGAATAGTGTTGCAGTAGGTGATAGGTACTCCACACCATGGAAAAGATCCAAGGACGCCATGATGCAGAAGACAAGTAAAAAGGAAGCTTCTATAGTTGCAATAGGTGTTGATGTGAGTTTCATATATATATACTAGTAAACTTAATAGGGCCGTGATAATCACGGCCCTAATGAATTGATCAATAAGGTATATTTATATGATTTTAGGTAAAAATTATGTTTTTAATGACATTTGAAATTCTTATTTAGATTTATGTTATCCTAAAGAAAATAGGATTTATACGGCCTGCAACCAATATCACTTACCACCTGCAAGGCTACAAAACCAAAAGAAAAGCTCATCTTCATTAAAAAAATATATATACACTAATCTGGAAATAAATTATATAAACTCATTAAAACATATATTGCTTAAAAAATTAAACTATAATTGCACCCACACATGTTCAAATTAATAAATAAAAAAGAAGATGAAACCATCTTTAAAACGGACACCAGCGTGAAAAAGAACAATGATGCTTATACTTAGTCAGTTTCAAAACACAAAACAACTCGTCTGTTTTCTCTTTTTTATGAGTTTAAAACTGTAAAAAGAACAAAGATGTAGCTCTTTAAAGTGACAATTTTAAGGGAAAATGGAAAGAAAATAAAATGCTTTTAACATAAATGGAAAGAAAATAATTTTTAAAGATTAAAATTAACATAGATATTAAATTACACATAACATTCAAATTAAAAAAAAATAAAAAAAAAATAACATCCAGATTCAAAAAAAAAAACAATGTTATTCGTTATCGTTATTGTTACCATAGAAGATATAATCCGTCAAGTCTTCTCGAAGTTGTCTGTGTTTATTTGCGTCCTGAATGTCAACAACACGATGCAAACATTCTACTGTTCCTGGTTGAAACTGAATGTGTCTGGACTCCGTTGGGATATAGTGTGCAATATTTCGTCCTTTATCTTCTACTACTATGACTTTGACCAAGGGTAAAAGAGTCATTTTACCCCAGTGCAATGATTAGTATTTGATTGAGTGTGTTATGGATTTGTAGCCGGGGAGATACCGAAGCAACAGCAGTTAGCTTCCAGAGCCATACACACAGCAGCCAGTTCACGAGGTGAGTTTCCTTCCAGTAGGAACGGGTCTAAGGCCACAATGTCGGCCCGTTCAGTTAGCAGTAGTCGTGGACTTCGGTCCAACGCAATAGTTAGTATGTTTGACGCCTCCGGGGCTCAGACAGGATTTATGTGTTTATGCTAAGTTGATATGTTATGCTATGCTGTGATCAGTAGTCCGGACTTCGGTCCAATGTAGGGGACGGGGTCCCAGTCAGTTTCGGACTTCAGTCCGATATAGGGGACGGGGTCCCAGCCATTCAGCTTCGGGCTTCGGTCCGATGTAGGGGACGGGGTCCCAGCCAGTTAGTCCGGACTTCGGTCCGATGCAGGGGACGGGGTCCTAAATATTTAGTCCGGACTGCGGTCCGATACAGGGGACGGGGTCCCAGTCAGTGGGCGAGGCCCAGTATGTGCTTTATATGTATTGTATGGTATGTGGTAGTTTGGGGGAGCTCACTAAGCTTCGTTCTTACAGTTTCAATTTTGGTTTCAGGTACTTCCGCAAGCAGAGGGAAGAGCTCGGGATGATGGCATCGCTCACACCACAGCTTCAGTTTTTATCCTGGGAGTTGATTCAGTTTCTTGATATGTTTTGATATAGTTGGGATTTAGTTTTCCTCACAGTATTTTACTATGGTTTGAGATACATAGTGTGTGGTTTATTTATATGATACTCAGATTTATGATTTTTGGATATATTGAAAAATGAAATTTTTGGGTCGTATTTTTGGGTCGTTTCAAGTTGGTATCATAGCCTTGGTTTGAGGGATTCGGATACACTTCCGGGTGTATCTGAACTCAAACTAAGGGAAAATAAAAAGATTTTTTTTAAGGAAAATGTTTTCTAAAGAATTTTAAAAGCACTTAGAAAGAAAGAAATTTTTAAACGAGATAAGGGTGTGGTGCATGCGATCAGCCGAGCTCAAGTAAGTACTCCCAAATTATCCATGCAAGTTAATTGTTCAGTTCCAGTTTCAGTTTCAGTTTCAGTAGAACAGCATGCTAGTATAGGACTAAGGATCTAGGAGGATGCCTTATGTGCCTGCTATATGTGTTTCAGCTTTATGAGTATTGCATGCTAGTATTGAGTAGACAGCAGTAGGATAGCCTGTTTAGGTTATGCCTGATAGTATGAGCTTAGCATCATATGCTAGTATAGTTTCCTCGTTATGAGGATAGAATTGCTTGAGTAGTTCTTGTGTCCGAATGCTGCTTGCTCTGTGCTTTGTGGGACTCTGAGTGATGGGAGTTGGCCATTAGGTGAATACGTCACACCACATGTGATTAGGGTTGAATAATCTCAGAGTGCTGGATTTGGCCCTATTGCGCAGCTCTTGTTTGAGTCCAACCGTTGTAGGTACGAGTCTTTTACTTGAAGGATTATCTGAGCCTCGTCACATGTGGTGGTATTCAGGTGGTGGCTAATTGGCATTACAAGGAGGCCTTCAGCAGCTGAGGACTGTTTGGGTAGAGTCAGAGGTTCCCTAGGGCAAGCCTAGGATAAGAGTAGCAGAGATCAGTAGTAGTAGAAGTGACTTGGTGGAGTCAAGGCAGTTCTTGAGGAAAGTACGGATAGATGTGGAAGGTAGTATGGGCCCGTACTACTGAAAGCAGAGGATTCGTACTCGAATCAAGGAAGGCCGAGACAAGACCAGGAAGCTAGTTGTAGCATCAATGATCCCTCGAGATATTTTAGTTTTCTGATGTCGTTGTGATGTGTTTCAGAATGGTGGTTTTGCGTTCGAGACCAACAGTCGACAGTGGAGGTGCCGGGGAGGGATCAGGTTCAGGCTCGGGGGACGAGCGCATGGATGAGTAGACCAGAGAGTTTCTCTCTTTGGAGATTACTCGTATCATTGTAGAGCAGACTCCTGTGATCTTCAGTTCGATCAAGGAGGGTATCCTAGAGCTGATGGATGAGAGGTTGGGCACTTTCCGTGCCGAGGTGGCGGCCATGATGGGTTCGCGCACACTTACGTTCAGGGAGTTCCGGGCATGTGGGGCTCTAGACTATCATGGGGCGCGGGACCCCATAGCGAGTACGAGATAGTTGGCGGATGTGGCCAACGCTTTCCGCACGAGCAGGTGTCCCGAGGGGGACAAGGTTAGATTGGTGTCCTGTCTTCTGAAGGACAGGGCACGGGATTGGTGGGAGGAGGTCGGACACACCATTGGAGATGATGCAGCATTGGATGCCATGACCTGGGCTGACTTCTCTACCAGGTTCAAGGCGGAATTTGCACTAGTGATTGAGGTGCAGCAGTTAGCTAGAGAGTTTCAGGACCTCACCCAGACAACAGAGACCGTGGCGGAGATCACCGCCAAGTTCAGGGAGAGGGCTCTTCTTGTTCCTCAGTATGCAGCCGATGAGGAGATGAAGAAGGCCCGTTATCATGAGATGTTTCGGAG
This sequence comes from Lactuca serriola, assembly GCF_051521515.1. Lineage (NCBI taxonomy): Eukaryota > Viridiplantae > Streptophyta > Magnoliopsida > Asterales > Asteraceae > Lactuca > Lactuca serriola. The sequence goes on from NC_136414.1 coordinate 124,374,615, forward strand.
CGATATCCGCTAATTTGTGAGTCGGTCCAGCTGTAAAACGCTGGATGACATGATTGCTAGGGCTCGGGAGAGGGAGATTGATCTCGAGATGGAGAAGAAGAGGAAACCGGAGGCGGTTTCGGGTACAGGCAGTTCGGGCAAAAAGCCTAAGGTTTCAGATCACAGGTCCAGGATTCAGCCGAGCCACGGTCGATGTGGCAAGTGTGGGAGGATGCACGATGGGGTGTGCAAGGCAGGGAGTTCCGGCTGCTTCAAGTGCGGTCGGACTGGGCATTTGAGCAGGGATTGTACGACCCCTGCTACTGCCATTGCAGCATCAGATCTGATTTGCTTTCAGTGCAATCAGAGGGGACATAAAAAGTCCCAATGTCCGAGTTTAGCTGCAGCAGGGAAGGTGGCTGCACCTGCCCCTGCTACCTTGAGGATTACAGATGGCCGGCAGGGCCGAGCCGAGGCGCCAGTGGCGAAGAGCAGGGTGTTTCAGATGACAGCAGAGGAGGCGCGAGCGACTCCTGATGTGGTGACGGGTATGTATCTTCCCTTCATCTTTATTTTACTGGTTGATTGTTGCTTATGATTATATGTTTTGTATAGGGTCGTTCTCTGTGAACGGCATTTCTGTTATGGTATTATTCGATTCGGGGGCTACCCGATCATTCGTATCACTTGCGCTTAGCAAGAGATTTAGTAGAGCTCCAGGGGAGCTGGATTGTCCACTAGAGGTTGAGATAGCAGATGACAGGACCGTGAGGGTCGACAGAGTATACAGAGGGTGTTCGCTTCAGTTGTTTGACGAGCAGTTTTCGGTGGATCTAGTTCCTATTCCCCTGTGAGGGAATAAGGTTATAGTAGGCATGGATTGGCTGAGCCCCAATGGGGAGGTGATTGATTGTGAGAAGCATTTGGTGAGGGTTCGCACTCCTAGTGGGGGAGAGTTAGTGATTCAGGGCGAGAGGCCATAGCGCGGACCGACCTTTTGTTCAGCCGCGAGAGCGAGACGTTATTTCCATCAGGGTTGCGCTGGATATATAGCTTATGTAGTAGATGCCCGGGAGAAGGGTAAGGTAGCAGTAGATGATGTTCCGGTAGTGCGAGACTACCTGGATGTATTTCCCGAGGATTTACCGGGAATACCGCTTGAGAGGCAGGTGGAGTTCAGGATCGACCTGATTCCTGGTGCGGCTCCGATAGCCAAGGCACCGTATCGCCTAGCTCCCCCTGAGATGCAGGAGTTGTCTACGCAGCTGCAAGAGCTACTAGACAAGGGTTTCATTCGACCGAGTAGTTCGCCTTGGGGAGCGCTGATCCTGTTTGTGAGGAAGAAGGATGGGTCGCATCGTATGTGTATAGATTACCGGGAGTTGAATAAGGTAACGGTGAAGAACCGTTACCCACTTTCGAGGATAGATGATTTGTTTGATCAGCTTCAGGGAGCGTCTTGGTTCTCCAAGATCAATCTACGCTCCGGTTATCATCAGATGCGGGTTAGAGATGAGGATGTGCAGAAGACTGCTTTCAGGACCAGGTATGGTCATTATGAGTTTGTGGTGATGCCATTTGGGCTCACCAATGCTCCAGCCGCGTTCATGGATCTCATGAATCGCGTGTGCAGGCCGATGTTGGATCGGTCAGTGATAGTATTCATAGATGATATCTTGGTGTATTCCAAGACGCAGGAGCAGCACGAAGAGCATCTGCGAGAGGTGCTGGAGGTTTTGAGGAAGGAGAGACTTTTCTCAAAGTTCTCCAAGTGTGAGTTCTGGTTGCGCGAGGTGCAGTTCCTTGGTCACCTCGTCAACCAGAAGGGTATTTTGGTAGATCCGGCCAAGATAGAGGCTGTGATGCAGTGGGAGGTCCCGAAGTCTCCATCCGAGATTCGGAGCTTCCTAGGGTTGGCAGGGTATTACCGGAGATTCATTCAGGATTTCTCCAAGATAGCAGTGCCGCTCACTAGACTAACCAAGAAGTCGGTGGTATTTCGTTGGGGGCCTGAGCAGCCGGCAGCGTTCGAGACCCTCAGACAGAGATTGTGCGAGGCTCCGATCCTTACCTTGCCAGAGGGAGTAGAGGACTTCGTAGTCTACTGTGATGCCTCGATCACAGGTATGGGAGCAGTGTTGATGCAGCGAGGCCATGTGATAGCTTACGCCTCGAGACAGTTGAAGCCTCACGAGGCTAATTATCCTACCCATGATTTAGAGCTGGGGGCGGTTGTGTTTGCCCTCAAGATTTGGAGACATTATCTTTATGGGGTCTGTTGTACTATCTACACGGATCACAAGAGTTTGAGGTACCTTATGGGTCAGCCGAGTCTGAACATGAGGCAGAGGAGATGGTTGGATGTGCTGAAGGATTATGATTGCGAGATCCTTTACCATCTAGGGAAGGCCAACGTGGTGGCCGATGCCCTAAGCCGCAAAGTGTCGGCAGCCCCTATCAGAGATTTGTGTTTGAGGATGACAGTGATCACTCCATTGTTGGAGCGGATCAAGGAGGCTCAGGTTAAGGGCCTCAAGGAGGAGAGGCAAAAGTGCGAGAGGATAGTGGGCCGAGTAGCCTCGTTTGATTATGACAGTCGGGGGTTGCTGACGCTTCACGGGAGAGTGTGGGTGTCGTACTGGGATGGAGGACGGCAGGTGTTGATGGACGAGGCTCATAAGTCGCAATTTTCTATCCACCCAGGGGCGACAAAGATGTATAGAGATCTTCGACCCTATTATTGGTGGCCCTGCATGAAGCGGGACGTCACTTGGTATGTTGAGAGATGCCTGACCTGCAGAAAGGTCAAGGCGGAGCACCAGAGGCCTCACGGCAAGATGCAGCCCTTAGACATTCCCGTGTGGAAATGGGAGAACATCACTATGGATTTTATCACCAAGCTTCCCATGACCGCACGAGGATTAGATTCGATATGGGTAGTAGTGGATCGGTTGACGAAGAGTGCTCGTTTTATCCCGATCCAGGAGAGTATATTGGCAGAAAAGTTAGCCGATATCTATGTGCGTGAGATCGTGGCACGTCATGGAGTGCCGATATCGGTGGTGTCAGACCGAGATGTCCATTTTACATCCAGATTCTGGAAGCGGTTTCATGACGAGATGGGTACTCGTCTCCATTTCAGCACCGCTTTCCACCCTTAGACGGATGGGCAGAGCGAGAGGACGATTCAGACTCTCAAGGACATGCTCAGGGCATGTGTTTTGGATTTCGGTGGTAGTTGGGATACGTATCTTCCGTTAGCGGAATTTTCGTATAACAACAGTTACCATGCGAGCATTGATCGACCTCCCTTTAAGATGCTTTATGGGAGGAAGTGTAGGACCCCGATTTGTTGGGGCGGGGTCGGCCAGCAAGTCATCGGGAGCACAGAGGTGGTGCTCAAGACGACCGAGTTGATCCAGCAGGTCCGTAGTAGACTACAGACTGCGCAGAGTCGGCAGAAGAGTTACGCCGATAGGAGGCGTTCAGACTTGGAGTTCCGGGTGGGTGACATGGTCCTTTTTAAGGTCTCACCTTGGAAGGGTGTCATCAGGTTCCGGAAGAGGGGCAAGTTGGGTCCCATGTTTATTGGCCCTTTCAGGGTTTTGGCCCGGGTGGGTCGGGTTGCTTATCGATTGGATCTTCCTGAGGAGCTTAGTCAGATCCACAACACTTTCCACGTGTCTCAGTTGAGGAAGTGTTTGGTGGATGAGTCAGCAGTTGTTCCCCTAGAGGATATTCAGGTTGATAGCAGCCTGAATTATATTGAGAGGTCGGTCGCGATTCTAGACCGGAAGACAAAGCCCCTGAGGAACAAGGAGATTCAGTTAGTGAAGGTGCAGTGGCAGCACCGGAAGGGGTCTGAGTGGACGTGGGGGGCTGAGGAGGAGATGAGGGAGCACTACCCGGAGTTATTTGCAGATTCAGCCGTAGCAGACTTCGAGGACGAAGTCTGAGACAAGTGGGGGAGAATTGTAACGACCCGTCTCCGGTATGAAGATTCCATAGTATTTAATTAGATGTTTGCAAGAGGGACTCGGCGAGTTCATAGCCTGACTCGCCGAGTAGGGACGGGATTTTATGCACGTGTTAGTCGGCGACTCGGCGAGTCCATATTCGGGACTCGGTGAGTCTGCCTGTCTGGAAGAAACCCTAAATCCCCGGGTTGCTCACTATTTAAACCACCTTATAGCCCCCAATCTCGCCTCCTTCACCCTCAGAGAGCTGTGAGAAAACCCTAATCCATCCTAGAGTGATTTAAGTGTTATTGTGTGAAATTTTGAAGGCTTGAAGAAGAAGAAGAAGAAGAAGAAGAAGAAGAAGAAGAAGAAGAAGAAGAAGAAGAAGAAGAAAGGAGCAAGGGGAAGAGGTGTAGAGCAAAGATCCAAGGGCAAATCAGAGTCCATTGAGGTAATCTTCGGATTTCCTTCCATTTTATGCTTAAAACCTCCATTAGAACTCTTCTAGAACTAGATTGATGCTTTTCTCAAGCCTTATGATTATATGGATGCCCTAATAGTTCGAGATATCCTTAGATCTGTTCATTTAGGAGTTGTAGAGCCCAGATCTATTGCCTTTTCGAAGATACCTTGCATGAAAACCCTAGATCTAGCTTTTATTATGCTTTTTGAGCCATTTTATCTTCATGGATGCATATGGGCATGTAAAGATAGAATTTTTACGTGCTAATCGAGTTAAGGGAGTCCAGATCTATAAGTTTTATACACTGGATTCAAGCAGAATCGAGTTTAGAGTAGCTGCATGCAAGCGACTCGGCGAGTCGAGTCGCGAGTCCCCGATTTTCCCCTTTTTGAGTGATGCCGAGTGGGACCAGTGAGTGGTAGAGTGGACTCAGCGAGTTTGAGGTCAGACTCAGTAATGGAGGGACTCAGCGAGTTGTTCATACAACTCGGCGAGTCGGATGCAGATCGCCTGAAGTTTTAGATTCGAAAGGGAACTCGTCGAGTTAATGCCATACTCGACGAGTAGCAGCGAGTAGGGTTGAGAAGTGAGAATAGGGACTGGGCGAGTTGGCGGCCCAACTCGGCGAGTCAGGTCAACTGTAGGTTGACTTTGACCAGGAGAGTTGACTTTGACCAAGGGTAAAAGAGTCATTTTACCCCAGTGCAGTGATTAGTATTTGATTGAGTGTGTTATGGATTTGTAGTCGGGGAGATACCGGAGCAGCAGCAGTTAGCTTCCAGAGCCATACACACAGCAGCCAGTTCACGAGGTGAGTTTCCTTCCAATAGGAACGGGTCTAAGGCCACAATGTCGGCCCGTTCAGTTAGCAGTAGTCGTGGACTTCGGTCCAACGCAGTAGTTAGTATGTTTGACGCCTCCGGGGCTCATACAGGATTTATGTGTTTATGCTAAGTTGATATGTTATGCTATGCTGTGATCAGTAGTCCGGACTTTGGTCCAATGTAGGGGACGGGGTCCCAGTCAGTTTCGGACTTCAGTCCGATGTAGGGGACGGGGTCCCAGCTAGTCAGCTTCGGGCTTCGGTCCGATGTAGGGGACGGGGTCCCAGCCAGTTAGTCCGGACTTCGGTCCGATGCAGGGGACGGGGTCCCAAATAGTTAGTCCGGACTGCGGTCCGATGCAGGGGACGGGGTCCCAGTCAGTGGGCGAGGCCCAGTATGTGCTTTATATGTATTGTATGGTATGTGGTAGTTTGCTTCCAGTGCAATCAAAGGGGCCACAAGAGGTCCTAGTTTTCGAGTTTAGCAAAAGCAGAACAGGTGGCGGCACCCGCTCCTGCTACATTGAGGATTGCCTATGGCCGTCAGGGCCAGACAGAGGTGCCTGTGGCGAAGGGCAGAGCCTTCCAGCTGACAGCAGAGGAGGCATGTGCAGCTCCCGATGTTGTGACAAGTATGTATCTTCTCCTTATCTCTTTATTTGTATAATGATTTGTTGCTTATGTTTATGTGTTTTGTTATAGGATCGTTCTTAGTGAACACCATATCTGCTCTGGTATTATTCGATTCGGGGGCTACCCGATCTTTTGTATCGCTCACACTTAGAAAGCAATTTGTTGGAGCTTCGGGGAAGCTGGACTATCCCCTTGACGTAGAGATTGCGGATGACAGGATCGCTCGGGTCGCGAGGTTTCATAGGGGATGTACACCGCAGTTGTTCGATTAATAGTATTCTGTAGATTTAGTCCCTATTCCCCTGCGAGGGGATAAGGTTATCGTGGGTATGGACTGGTTGAGCACCAATGGGGCAGTGATTGACTGCGAGTAGCAGCTAGTATGAATTCGGACCCCAAGTGGGGGAACTTTGTGATTCAGGGCGAGAGGACACAGTGTGGACCGACTTTTTTTTCGGTAGCGAGGGCGATATGCTACCTTCAGCAGGGTTGCACAGGGTATGTCATCTATGTTATGGATACTCGGGATAACGGTAAGGCGGCCGTGCATGATGTACCGATCGTACGGGAGTACCCGGACGTGTTCCAGAGGATTTGCCTAGGGTACCTCCGGAGAGGCAGGTAGATTTTAGGATTGACCTAGTTCCTGGTGCGGCTCCGATAGCCAAGGCACCATATCAGCTGGCTCCTCCCGAAATGCACGAGTTGTCTACAAAACTATAGGAGCTGTTAGATAACGGATTTATGAGACCAAGCAGTTCGCCATGGGGATCCCTGATTCTGTTTGTGAAGAAGAAGGACGGGTCCCATCGGATGTGTATAGATTACCGGGAGTTGAATAAAGTAACGGTGAAGAACCATTATCCCCTCATGAGGATTGATGACTTATTTGACCGGCTTCAGGGTGCATCTTGGTTCTCAAAGATTGATCTACAATCAGGTTATCACTAGATGCGAGTCAAGGACGATGATGTGTAGAAGACAGCCTTTCGGACTCGTTATGGTCACTACGAGTTTGTGGTGTTGCCTTTTGGGCTCACCAATGCTCCTGTCGCATTCATGGATCTCATGAACCGTGTGTGCAAACCGATGCTGGATCAGTCTGTGATAGTTTTTATCGATGACATCTTGGTGTATTCCAAGACTCAGGAGCAGCACGAGGAGCACCTAAAGGATGTGCTAGAGACATTGAGGGGGGAGACTTTTCGCAAAGTTCTCCAAGTGTGAGTTTTGGTTGTGCGAGGTGCAGTTTCTAGGGCACCTTGTCAACCAGAAGCGTATTCTGGTCGATCCAGCCAAGTTAGAGGTTGTGATGCAGTGGGAGGTTCTGACGTCTCCATCTGAGATTTGGAGTTTTCTTGGTTTGGCGGGTTATTATCGGAGATTCATCCAGGATTTCTCCAAGATTGTTGTTCCATTGACCCGACTGACCAAGAAGTCGGTGGCATTCTGCTAGGGGCCTGATCAGCAGGTAGCTTTCGACACTCTCAGACAGCGGTAGTGCGAGGAACCGATTCTGACTGTCGCAGGGCGTCGACGATTTTGTGGTTTATTGTGACACTTCGATCACAGGTATGGGTGCATCGCTGATGCAGCGGGGTCGCATGATAGCGTACGCTTCAAGGCAGTTGAAGCCTAATGAGGCGAATTACCATACATACGATTTGGAGCTAGGGGTTGTGGTTTTCGCTCTCAAGATTTAGCGACACTACCTCTATGAGGTTCGTTGTACCATTTACACGGATCACAAGAGTTTGAGGTACCTGATGGACCAGCCGAATCTGAACATGAGGCAGCGTCATTAGTTGGACGTGGTGAAGGAATATGACTGTGAGATCCTTTGTCACCCAGGGAAGGCCAATGTGGTGGCCGATGCTCTTAGCTGCAAGGCGGTCGCGGCTTCGATCTTGAATATATGCGTGAGGATAACGGTGATTGTTCTGTTGTTGGAGCGGATTCGGGAGGCTCAAGTCGAGGGTATGAAAGAGGAGCGTCGGAAGTGTAATCAGATCATAGGTCAGGTGGCTTCATTTAATTATGACAGTCGTGGGTTGTTGACCATGCATCGGAGGGTCCGAGTTCCTTACTGGGGCGATGTACACTAGGTTCTGATGGAGGAGGCTCATAAGTCGAGATTCTCCATTCATCCCGGGGCAACGAAGATGTATCGGGATCTTCTCCCTGAGTATTGGTTGTCATGCATGAAGCGGGATATAGCATGGTATGTAGAACGGTGCTTGACTTGCAGGAAAGTCATGGTCGAGCACCAGCGACCTCATGACAAGATGCAGCCATTGGAGATTCCTGTGTGGAAATGGGAAAAAATCACTATGGATTTTATCACAAAGCTTCCCAGGACTACACATGGAGTGGATTTTATCACCAAACATCCCAGGACATCACTATGGATTTTATCACAAAGCTTCCCAGTACCAAGACTGCACATTTCATCCCGATCCAGGAGAGTATATCAGCTGAGAAACAAGCCGAGATCTACGTACGCGAGGTGATGGCAAGTCATGGAGTTCCGTGTCAGTTGTGTTAGACTGAGATGTTCGCTTTACTTCCAGATTTTGGAAGCGGTTTCATCACAATATGGGTACTCGTCTTCACTTCAGTACAACTTTTCACCCTCAGATGGATGGGCAGAGTGAGAAGACGATTCAGACTGTGGAGGATATGCTATGCGCATGTGTATTATATTTTGGCGGGAATTGTGATATATATCTTCCGTTAGTGGAATTTTTGTATAACAACAGTAATCACGGCAGCATAGACCGACCTCCCTTCGAGATGCTCTACGGGAGGAAATGTAGGACCCCAATCTGTTAGGGTGAGCTAGGTTAGAAGGTCATGGGGAGTACTGAAGTGGTACTCAAGACTACTGAGACGATCTAACAGGTCCGGAGCAGGCTCCTGACTACTCAGAGTCAGCAAAAGAGCTATGTCGACAAGCATCGGTCGGACCTGGAGTTTTATGTAGGGGATATGGTTCTCCTAAAGGTGTCACCTTGGAAAGGTGTCATCCGGTTCAGGAAGCGGGGCAAGCTGGGCCCCAGGTACTTTCGTACATTTACGATTTTGGGCCGGGTGGACCGGGTTGTGTATCGACTGGATCTGCCAACGAGCTCAGACATATCCACAACACTTTTCATGTCTCCTAGATGCGGTAATGCTTAGTGGATGAATCTAAAGTTGTTCCTTTAGAGGATATTCAGGTGGAAGATCGCCTGAACTACGTTGAGAGGCCAATAATGATTCTGGATCAGAAGGCAAAAACCTTGAGGAACAAGGTTGTACAATTGGTGAAGGTGCAGTGGATGCACCACAAGGGGTCATAGTGGACTTGGGAGCCAGAGGAGGAGATGAGAGAGCAATATCCAAAATTATTTCAGACAACAGACTTTAAAGATAAAGTCTGAGACAAGTGGGGGAGAATTGTAACGCCTAGTTCTTGGTATGTATTTAACGTATAATTTATTCTATTTTATATAGCAACTCAACGAGTTGGGAGCCCCAAACTCGTCCAATAGAGATCATAAGGGTTGCGTATTTTAAGTAACCTACTCGTCGAGTTGGGAGGCCTCAACTCGCCGAGTAGGATGGAAAATATGAAACCCTAATCTTCGAGGTTTGCACCCTATTTAAACACCTTAACCCTAAGGTGTTGGCCTCATTTCCATTCTCCAAGTCCCTAACCCTAAAATACAAAACCCTAAAGCTATTGTGAGTGATTGTGAGCCATTCTAAGTGTTTTTGGTGTGTACTTGAAGCTGTTGGACGAAGGAAAAGCTTGAGGACACAAGAAAGAGCCATTCTAAGTGTTTATGCATGTAGAGAAAGCTGTTGGATTAGTGTCTAAGTCCATAACTATTTTGGTATGTACTTAACCCGATGGTGCATGGTCCTTTTGGGTTGCCTTCACCAAAGCAACTTGATAGGATGAATTATGGAGAGAAAGGATTAAATATGATTTATTAATATACTATGAGAATAATATATTAAAGGAGAAATCATATTGTTTAATTAATATTAGTCAAGATTAAATAAGAATTAAGTTTGTGGCTAAAAGAGATTAATTAAACTTAAGGGACTGGAATTGTAATTATAAGATAATTGCAATTGGGCTATGGATTACCTTATAATATAAGGTTGGACGAATTCTATGGGGAAACCCATTAGAAATCGTCCAAGGCTTATTAAAAAGGGGTTCATGGGTTGCTTAGGGCCTAAGCATCCAAATTAGGGTTTCCTTGTTATATAACCCTAATAGCCTCACTATTTAAAGAACCCTTAAGCCCCAAAAACGTGGTGAACTTGTTCTCTAGGGTTTCCACACGTTTTGGGCAGCCTCCTTCTCTTCTCCTCTTCATCCTCTTGCTCTTGGTGTTTATGAACCATTAGAGGAGTGACATTTGTGACTCTAAGCTTTCTAAAGTCAATACTCGAAGGATTTGAGATTGTTATTACTACATAACAATCAAGGTATGATCTAAACCCTAATTCATATGTTATATTGATTATCATATATTAGATCTAGGGTTTATAGTCTTGGATGAATTGCATGTACAATAGAGAAACCTAGATCCAAGCATTAGGGTTTGTATGAGCACATAGGATGTTCTTATGGCTAAAACCCAGCAGTGGTATCAGAGCCTTCATTGGTTTGTATTGTATTGATGCCTTGTGTGTTTGTTACAGTTGCAAAAACGTTTTTTGAGCTCACTGCCTGATGAACTCAGCGAGTACCACAGTGTACTTGGCGAGTAGGCCTCAACTCGGCGAGTCCAGTGTGGTACTCGGCGAGTTCGAGCCTCAGATGGAGCTATTTTCGGGATTTCTTGCTGTTTTACTCATGGATACTTACCTTATCTGTTTTAGATCATTAAAATCCGATTTTATACATATTTATGAGTATATCCTTGATTAAACAAAAGATAATTACCAATTAATTAGATAATAACTTCCTTATATGATAAAGTTTGATTATTTGTATTAATTGGGTAACTTACTTTGCAAGAAATTGAAATTAGGTCAAATATAGATAATGATAAAATAAATTGTTTAATTTATATTATTTGTTATTTGATCCTTGTGTTATGAAAGGTTTCAATTTTTCCCCTTTAGGTTTTATAGTTTAAATTTGAACTCAAAAGTTTTGTTTTGAAATTTAAATAGTTGAAACCCTAATGTTTTGAAATGTTTCAAAACTTGCCCTCAAGTTTTGGAATTTAAAAGTTGATTAAAAGTTTAATTTAGGAATGTTAAATTCTAAAACCCTAGTATTGTTTTGAAAAATTCAAATCACACCCTATGGTTTTATTAATTAATTAAGGTGTATAATTAAAGGATATTTAATAAATCCATAAAGTTTTGGTTTACAATTTAATTGAATTAAAAGTATAATTATTAAATTAGACCACCTAGTATTTTAAAAGTGTAAAATACACCCTATACTATATATAACATTAAAAGTCTAACATTATATATATGTATGAGTAAAAGTCAGTCTTACCGTTAGTAGGTCTCATTCATGAAGCTGGTTTATAAGGGGTGTTTAAGGAAATTGCCTATAAAATGGTGATTGAATGGGTATCCACTCTTACCCACCGCACTTTTGACTAGTGGAGGGTCGTTAGCCGAACGGGTAGGATGGGACAGAAACCTTCCATTATAAGTATAATGAAGTATAAAAGTAACTAAATGTTTACAAATTCCCAATCTTAGTTACTTTATGAAAAAGTGAATTGATGCAATTCCATGAGATTACACTTTGTACTCTTTCAAAGACGTTAATGGAGCGTGTGTGGTTTACCGGCACACTAAATGGTTCTAAGCAAAGGTAGAAAAGGGTGACTCAATGTTTGTCATAGTTCGGTGGAGCGTGTGTGGTTTACCGGCACATCGAATAGGTTACTGTAACATGTGAGGGCACCATGTAGATTTGCATGGTTATTCACATCCACTTTGTGATCCTCGGCATCCCAGTGACAAACTATAGGGGCATATCGAGATTTAAACATGTCATTGAAAAGTTCAATGAATCTCAAAGGATCTAGGAGTTTTCAATACATTTAAAACTTAATATGTTTTTCATTTTTCATGGTGGCGAATTAGTGAATCGTCATTCACTTACCTTCAAATGTTCTGCAATTTGGGTTACGGCATCCCTCTTCCGAGTTGTGGAATATTGTGTTGGGTCCTAGCCTTAATATCTCATTTGGGTGATTTATTAAGGACTCAATCAATCAACTAACTTGAATTTGTTTTCTCCCGTTCTGTAGATGTCAAAGTACGACAACTATGGTCTTCCCAAATCCCATGGAACAAGCATTCCACATGAAGATGATATTCCACGATTCGATCGAGGAACAAGAAATCATGCTACACTTCCTCCTCCTCCTCCCGTTGTTCTCCCTAACCCACAAGATCGAAGAATTGAAAGGTTCAATGTCACTAAAGCCCTATTGGAAATGAAACATGAAGATGGTAAACCCGTGTGTGCCCACGTTCTAGGAATGAAATCACACATCGATAGGTTGATAATGTTGGGTGCGTCATTCTCGGATAAGTTGGCTGTGAAGTGGATTCTGCAGTCACTTCCTGAATCATATAATGAGTTCAAAAGAAAGTATTATATGATGGATCATGACGAAAACCTCATTGACCTAACTTACATGCTCATTGCTGCTGAATCAGAAATGATTTGGAAAAGCAACGAAGCGTATTTGTTGGGAAAGTCAACCAACCATGCTTCCGAGGACATTCTAGGAGAACCGACCTGCATTTGCTGCCAAGAGAAAGGGCGTTGGATACAAGTCTGCCCTAAGAGCCTAAAGAATCCAGAAGATGGGAGAGTCAAAGAGTATGGCTGTGCTTCAGGCAAAATCCACTGTCTAACTCCATTAAGTTCCTATTCGTTGATTCTTAATACATAATGTGATGAGATTACATTTGAATGTTTTGCAGGATCAGTGAAAAGAGAGGAGGCTTGATGGAAAATCAAGATGAGTCTAATCACAAAGAAATGGATCTCGATCGCATGGACTTGAAGATTAGACTTTGAGCTTAGAAAGTTATGATATAGTTGTTAGGAATATTTATTACATAGTTTTTCAATTGATTTTGCATTGTAAGGACAAAATATTTTCCGCTGCTTTATGAATAAAATAAATTTTGATTTGACTCATTTATTTATTTATTTATTTCCTTGCAATAAAATCATTATGAAAAAATTGATGTTTGCATATTTCTACAACGAATGGATGTGATTCTTATAATGATAATTGTGAAATGTCGAATTTGCCAAATAGGGAGAGTTTCTCATCGCCCAAGTTTCAGTTGGACAGAAACTTGGAATCATGCAACTTGGTTGCACGATGAATGAGAAAGTTCATATTTGGAAATTAGACCAATTCGTTGACAAGTGTCAAGTGAAGGACTAGGAGATCGAGTACACAAAGTTATGTGTTGATCAAGTCTACCATAAGAGTAACAGGACATTCGTCATGGTTTACTAAAGGTTTAGTAAATATGATTATACTTACAAGATTAAGTGTAATTCTGAATTGATTGAAAAGGTTTAAATCAATAGCAGAACAAATAAGAAGAATCAAGTAGGCAGAAAGATAAAAGTTTCTCTATTCTAAGAAGAAGGGAGAGTACCTTTTATTATGTTTTATCATAGGTCTTAATGATTAAGAACCATATCTCAATTGATCCTTTAAGTAAATCTTAGTACAATTGTATGTCTAAAAAGAGGAATTAGGAATTGAAGAAATGGTTAAATCAAGAAGTCAATCATACTTCGTTCCAAAACAAGTCTTAGAGTTAATATTATGCCATTGAGTGACAAGTCTCAAGAAGGTTTATAATATTCATCAAGTGTAGAATTTGGAAAAAAAAAAGGATTTTCTTATTTTCGTACATTTGAAATTGGAAAGTTGTGATGTCTTGGATAAGACAAAGACCAACTAGGACCAATTTTATGAAATGTTTTGTCTTGATAAAAACTACACTAACTCTTGAATATTCGTTTGTCAAGAAATGTTCATTGACAAAAGAATCTTATATGTCAAGGAGTCAGTGGGAGTCTTAATGGTCTTGAAAAGTTTCAAAAACTAATCAAGAATAAACCTTATCGATCATCACTAGCACACGAGTTGAGGTTTACAACCTATCGTGTTGACACTATCTTGTTTCTGTGCCATTCCAATTGAGTTAATTATGCATGTGAGTTCTATGAGTTCTCATTTGAGTGTATAAAAGGCAAGGACCTTAATCTATGAAAAGTACATTGATGGGAAAGGGTGAGCTGCTTGACTACTTGGAAGACATGGTGGGCAGCCGTGTTACGATAAGGCAAGAAATCAAGATTGAGAAAGTTCGGTCCATATGAGTATGAATTTGTCGTAAACTTTGGTTTTGACAAATTCACATGAATAGGAACACATACACCATTAAAATCTAAGTGTCATAAGATTCCCTCCTTCATGAAAATGATTGTGAGGAAATACTTTCACTAAAAGAGATTTTAAGAAGATAGTGATTGTGATAATTGGATTCTCGAATTCGATTATGGTTACGGTATCCCTTTCCATGATTCGAATTGTGAGATTTGACAATTAGTCTTAATTGTTTAGACACACATATGAGCTATCTAAAGGAAAGGTGTATAAGCTTGGATAAAGGATTATCAAAGCATTAGGTATTAGAAACATGAACTTAAGAAATTCAATAAGTATTGTTTTCTGGAAGTTAAGCTGGTTTCTGAATACATGTCAAAGCTAGTGGGAGCATAAGTGTTATGTTTATAATAATCATCATGATAGTGGGAGCATAAATGTTATGATTATATGATTATAAGGCAAGTATTGCAAGTTAGCAATATTAATTATAGAAAACAAGAGTCATACTTTGCAAAGTTGTAAGGGTTGAATAGTTGTTTTGCTATAATTAAGGGAGAAACTATTATGCTTCATTTCAAATCTAAAGGCTTAGGTTGTGGAATGTTAATAAATTTAGTCAAGGATACATATTGTGTTCTTAAATTTCGATTATGATTACGGCATCCCTCTTCATAATTCGAATTATAAGAACGTAGCACATAAAATATTATGGCAGAAGATTGATAAAGTATTAAATCTTCATTATGCATCGTGTCCAATACGCTTCGGATATAGGATCGATTGCAATTGCTATAATATTTGACCATTCTAAATATTTTCCAAATGTCTAGCGCATTTAGAAGGAAAAAGGACAAGAATCGTTTTGACTAAGATAATTAAACAACTATCAAAGGACAATCCAGGGTTCACCGAGGATTGGTCGCTTGTGAGTAGTTGGAAGTATGATATTGGATGGACCATATCAACTTTATTATGAATAGATAAGATTCTATTAAGAGAATGAATTGTCATATGGAAAATATGGAAATGTTTCCATGTTGGGAGTTGGATATTGAGAATTGATGTGATTTGTAATCGAGTTTTAATCAAATTCAAATATGAATTCAGGAAGAGTAATAACGATGAATACGAGAGTAAATAGAATATTTGTTCAGCTCATATTATGCTTTTGAGTTTACAGATTACAATGAATAAACTGTAAAGACTGAGTGAAAAGTTATTCCTAATCACTTAGTACAGACCCCTATTTATAGGAGAACAAAAGCATAACAATACTAAGGACTAGACATTAAGACTACTCTTTATAATGCCTTAGTACAAATAACATTACATCCGAAGACTCCTTCTTACGAAGACAAAATATACTTCGTAACAATCTAATTGACTCTTCGACTATTACAACATTTAAGCCCTAACAATCTCCCCCTTTGGAATCAAGGTCGAAGTCTTCAAGTCGTCATTGATTGAAAAACATACATCAGCACTCTTCGGATCTCCATGTACCAAGAGATAACTTTCTTTATCTCTTACTTATCTCCTTCTGAGTTCTTCTTGCAGTGGTTCATACGAACAATTAAGTTCGTATATTGTGAGTTGGTGTATCTCTCCACTTCACAAGTTTGAAATAAGAACCGCTTAGCTCTTCCAGCTTTGTCTTTTCCTGCAAAAACGATCCCCAATGGCTTTAAACAAATTTCTCGATCTTCGTAATTTTTCAACTCATTCTGCTTCTTCGATGGTGCCATTGGTGCAGTAATGTCGATGCCTTTGACAATTGTGAGTTCAACATCAGTCTGAGCTAAGCACTCAAAATAATTCTCCAAAAATATCTTAATGTGCTTGCACCCAAGGCTAAAAACATCTGGTTCTGTGTCTTGGAGAAAAGAAAATGATTTGTCTTTGAGCATCAAGGCAATGTTGATTAGATCATATGTGTTCATCAAAGGAAAATCTGCCACTGTGAATTCTTGTAACTTCCCACTTGCTCTTGCTACAGTGTACTTCAAATTTTCAAACTTCCCTTCAAATATGACATCCCTTTTTATAGATATCACCTTCTTAATTTTCTCCAAAAACCATACTTCCTCTTGAGCCTTCGCCAATACTGCATGAAAGCTTATTTTCATCTTCTTTCCCTCTTCAGTTTCCAATGACTTTATTTCAGCTTTGAATTGTGGCATAACAAACATCATTTCATTGACAGGAAAATCAAGTTGACCAAAATCTGTGTTTGTAACCACATAGCTCTTTTTAGGGACCTTCTCAAAAGAATACATGTGATCAAACATCACCCTGGATTCTATTGTTTCGTAGTTGTAAACTTTCGAAGGATCGCCCTTGTCAACTTTCGAATTATCCAAAGCTCTTTGTCTCATTAGACTTTGAACATGTCTCATTCTTTCAACTTCAGTTGCCACCTCAGCTTTCTTCTCTTTATTTGTCTTCTCAATTATAATTCCTTTTCCCTTGTCTTTAATGCTTGACGAAGCCATATTCTTTGAAGAAGAGACATCACTTTGTTTCTCAATTACAATACCTTTTGATATAGGTTTTGAAATTGGAACTGTTGTAGTCACAGTCGAAATGATTGGATCAGCTAAAACAACAGTTGGCTTTACTACCACTTTCAAAGGGTATACTTTTCCGACTACCTTCATATCTTCAGTTGTCTTCATTTGTTCCCCAGCCTTCGATTGATCAATCTTTTCTCCCCCTTGCACCCCTGTGAAAGCAGGTGGGGCATCTGTAACATTCAGCAGAAGGCTGGAAATGCGAAGAAGTGGAGCTAAGTTTTTGTGTAGGATGGCTTCGAAGTGAGAAAATTTTTGAGAAAGAAATTCTTGAGAAACGATTAGAGAGACATATTTCGAAGACAAGTCTTGGAGTTCTTTCAACAACCTGACCAACTCTCCAAAATTTTGTTCTTCTTTGGCAGAAAGAGTGGCCAGTTGAGGATTCATCTACTCAAACAATTTTACACATTGTACAACAGCGTCACAAATAATGTCAATCTTCTGATTTGTTGATTCATAACCTTGTTGAACAGTCTGAACCTCCTTCGTCATATCTTCACGAAGTTCTCGGATCTGCAAGTTAACATCTTCACGTACCTTCTTGACTTCTTGTACGAAGAGCACATGACGCTCCTTCGTAACAATCTTTAGATCCTTTAAATCCGTCTCAAAATTAGATCTCAGAGAATTGATTCGATTCTCTGTAGAAATATCATTCTGATCAACCTTCTCAAGAACTCGACTCTCCGAATCCCTAATCAACCCTGATGCCTTCGAAATCACCCTTCATTCCATCACCTTCATTAATGAATCAACTTCCATGCTTGTAACTCCACCACTGCCCACATCTGCTTGGGATTGCAAGATAGAATTCAATTTCAAATTCAAAATCTTAAACTGCTTCATGGTTATCAGCATGTGGTCAGGGAAATCTTCTTCGGCTTGATCAAAATGAAGAGTTTCGAACGTTCCTCCAAAGCCTTCGTTATCAGTTTCATCATTAGCAGCCATAGTTTCAGCAATTGGGGATGATGGGTTCGGTGGATCAGTTGATTGTGTTGAAAATATGGTAGTGAATGGTTGATCCATGATAGATTGAAAAGTAGGAGAATCAGTAGTCGATGTAACCTGAGGTAATGAAACAACAGGACTTTGTTGAATAAGCTTCGAAAAACCAACAGACACACTGGTCTTTGCTTCTTCATGAATTCGAACCTCCGGTGTTTCAGGAACTTGCTCTACATCTTCTATTCTTCGAGTCTTCTTTAGAAACTTTGCAAGATCTTCAGCCCTTCGTTTCTTAGATGATGGAGACACCGGAGCTGGAATTTCCCGAACTGTGACCCCTTGATGTGTGACTTGTGTTTTCTTCACCAGCTGAGACTTTCTCTTTATTTTGATACGTCGAAAAACACCCGTCTTTGAAGGAATCGTTTCTGTCGATGGAGACGCTTCGATTATTGGTGTATCAACCACTGAGGTTAAAATTGGAGATACCTCTTCGACAGTATCAGCTGTAACCACTGGAATTTTCTTCTTCTTTTCTGCCTTCACCACTTTTTCCGAAGATCCACCATCTGTCTTCTTCGATTTCTTAGGATTTTTCTTCTCTTCGTCATGTAACATCCCTGTAACGACAGTTGTGTCAATGGATTGCAAATATGACACCAAAACTTCATTCGTCGGATCCACCTTCTTAAGCATCGCATCCGGAATGCGAGCTATTGATGTAAAGATAGTCGAATCATCATTTACCTCCTTCGGACTACCATACATGTGAAACACCGCCTTTTCTTCGAACTCCGGAACTTCGATTTTCTCCTTGTGGTAAACATACTGTATTATCAGACTCCAATAACGAGCACAAGAAATCCCCTGCTTGGCACTCGTCTTTGAAATGCTAATTAAGAACTCTGTCCACAATTGTTCAGAGTAATCCACTTGTAGATCATAATACAATCCAGCAACCATTGCATATACCTCCATCCTTCCTTTATCAAGACCCACAGTTCTTCCAGTAAGACATCGAAGGAAAATGCCAAATAAAAAATTCCATACCGTAGCTAATCCAGACTTCTTGAAGTCACTGATACGCGTCAAATGAGGTTGATGGCCCATCTCGTTGAACATGAATACTACTTGAGAAGAAGAAACTTCATCATAAGGACCAGAATTTGGAATCGCCAAAATTTTGCAAAACAAATGCTTGAACATCCTAATACGCGTATCATTCACCATAGTGAATTCCACACAACCTGTCTCCTTGTTGTATGATGCAGTGGAACCCGCCTTTGATAACCAAGACATTGGATCAGCAAAAGAATCGAACATTGCTTTAGAAAGAACTGAATTCTATAAAGCAACCACTAGCATTTGGAGTTCCTCCGGATATTTTGACAAATCAGATTCCACTTGGTAGTTTGAACCCTGGATTTTCAGAATCGGAATGCTAACAACTTCATCTGTGGTTGGTGATGATGTAGCCGCCATTGTTGAAGATAAGAACAGAGAATGTTTGAAGAAGATGATTGTTTGAAGAGATGAGTTGCAGAGAGAATTTTGTATGACAGAGAATGTGTGATCGCATAAAGTATTATTGACTCCTGAGTTCCCCTTTTATACGTAACCCTAGAATTTGAAATTTGAATTTGCGTTAAATGCTTGCTGACATGGCACCTTGAAATACGGACTTCACTCATCAAAAAGTAACAAACGTAACTGTCAGCACGCCTTATACACTTATCATATACCATACGTCACCAAGGGACAAGACTGTTTGATATTCCCCAAGAGAATTGTAACCGTCGGATTCCTTCGGAATAGAGGTCAGGCTCTTTCACTTTTGAGGTTTAAAAAGCGAAGTCATATGCCAGAGTTTCAAAATCTTCAGTTGAAGTTGGTTTTACTCAAACCTCAAGGATTTCGTGTGTGCTGTGTTTCAAAAAAAAATTAGATGAGAAACAAATGAAAAAAATTTTGAAAACTTGTGATGTCAAAAATTTATTTTGACACAAAAACAGTTTAATCTCAGGCAAAGATTTCTTCGAAAATTATCAAGAGAGATAATTAACAGCTTGCTTGGTTTCCCGTGAATTACAATCGATAACTTGTAGAGAAGTTTCGAAGGGTTTCTTTTATAAGTCAAATGGGTGGCTTCGAAAATTTCGTTACATTTCGACCTTAACATAAGGTGATAAATTGTAAGCAAAATTAGTTGTATGACCAATGTAGTCATTGACAACTTGGTTTTGAATGATATTCAAGGTGACTAGGATTTTCGAAATATACTCACACAGAAATCATATTCATAAAAAAAATTTATGCTGGATCTTGTTGGGAACAAACATCGTGGGTTTCGAATGTTTGATTAAGACCACTCAAAAAAATGAATATGATTTTGAGTATAGAAGGTACAGAAACAAATGTTTCGTAAGTTCTGGAACATAGTTCCCCGTCAATTCCTTAAGGTTTATGATAGTTGGGTTTCACCACCATCACGGACTCATGATGTTAGATCATAAACACAGACTTGTGATTTGTCTAAGTTTTGATTGGTTTGATCAAAGACCTCAAGGACAAATCTCTTCAAAAAAAATTTGATTAAAAGAATTGTTTGGTATAAAAAGATTGGATAAGAATCGAAATGTACCTCTATTATAATGGACAAAACAGAAAACTCTTAACTCATTTGAGAAGAGTAAGGTAGCTCTTGTTGACTTATGCGAATACAAGCCTTGTTGGGAAGAAATTTTCATGAGATAATTTCATCAAGACTTTCATTGCCCACACATTGAGTCATATGAGGCTTGAGGCAACATGCAGCAGCATGCTTCTAGGGACATCCTAACTAATCCAAAGTGTATTGAAATCATACCTCCTTCGCATTTAAAGCTTGACAAAACTCACAATACACATGTTAAAACCGAAGAGAACAAAAAAATATTTTTGGTATTTTTGAATTTTTTTTTTAAATAATAACAAACCAAAATAAAATCTTTTTGAATTTTTAATTTTTCAACAAAAGAAAATATTTTTGATTTTTCAGGTTTTTCGAAAGAAAAAAAATAAACAAATTAAAATTCTAACCTTAGTTGAAATGTGTACGAATGCGAAGAAGTGAATTAGAAAGATCTTCAAATCATATGAACACGAAGCATTCGAACCGTTCACTTGAACAGTAATCTCTGATTATGTACTTCAACAAGGAATAAATCTTCCGAATGCGAAGCATTCGAAGCGTTGACCATGAACAGTAACCTTTGAACACTTAACTCTTTGTAAGCAATTTGTCCTTCAGTTCACCAAAACATTCAAATCCATCAACCTTCACTTTTATCACATGTAAGTGAATTTCCATCAACCATACCCAATCCTTCCAATATATAAAGAAAAGATTTTTCATCCAATGCCTTTGTGAAAATATCTACCAATTGTTCCGTTGTTTTCACAAAATGAACTTCAATATTTCCTTCTTCGACATGATCTTTGATGAAATGATATCTGAGAGCAATGTGCTTAGTCTTCGAATGTTGCACAGGATTATGACAAATTCTTATTGCACTTTGTGAATCACAATATAAAGGAATCTTTTTCATATTGATAGCATAATCACGTAATTGACTTTGAATCCAAATAATTTGTGATGCAACATATTCAGCCTCAGCCATAGATATCGAAACACATGTTTGCTTCTTCGATTGCCAACTGACCAATTTTCCATCTAGTAATTGACACCCACCAATTGTGCTTTTGCGATCAAGACTACATCCTCCAAGATCCGCATCCGAATAAGCTTGTACAAAGAACCCTGTTTTCGAAGGATACCACAAACCTAATGAAGTAGTGCCTTTCAAATATCGACAAAATATTCTTCACTGCTGTTAGATGTGGTTCACGTGGATTCAATTGATACCTTGCACAATTACAAACAGAAAACATAATATCAGGTCTACTTGCAGTTAAGTACAATAAAGACCCTATCATGCTTCGATAGAGAGTGATATCAACAGCAGATTTATCTAACGAAGGAGTTAACTTTATGCCCGTTACCATTGGTATTCGTAACCTTGTGCTATTCGACATTCCAAACTTTTCTAACAAATTCTTCGTATATTTCTCCTGATTAATGAAGATGCCTTCCCTGTTTTGACGAATATTCAAACCCAAAAAGTTATTAATTTTGCCCATCATACTCATTTCGAATTTGCTTTTCATCAAGTCTTTGAATTCTTTGGATAAAGCAGGGTCAGTAGAGCCAAAAATTATATCATCAACATAAATTTGAACAAGCATCAGGTGATTCCCAATTTTCTTTCGAAATAAAGTGGGATCAACTGATCCTTGTTTAAATTTAGATTGTTTCAAAAATGATGTTAAAGTTGCATACCATGCTCTTGGTGCTTGTTTCAACCCATACACAGCTTTATCTAAAATATAAACATGATCAGGATGTTCGGTATTTATAAAACCTTGTGGTTGTTCAACATAAACCGTTTCTTCGAGTTCACCGTTTAAGAACGCACACTTGACATCCATTTGATAAACGTCGAAATCTTTATGAGCTGCATAAGCTAGAAAAATACGAACAGCCTCGAGTCTTGCGACAGGGGCAAATGTTTCTTCATAATCAATTCCTTCTTGTTGAGAATATCCTTTAACAACAAGTCTGGCCTTTATTTCGAATAATGTTTCCATCTTTGTTAGTTTTGTTTTTAAAAATCCATTTAAGTCCAACAATGGAAACATCAACAGGTTTAGGAATTAATCTCCAAACTTTGTTTCTTTCAAATTCAGACAATTCAGCTTGCATAGCAACAACCTAATCAGAGTGTTCCATTGCAACCTTAACTGTCTTTGGTTTGATTTTGGAAATAAAAACATTAAACATGCACAACTCTTGGTGAGTATTTAATACCTCATTTCTTGCATGAAGTTGAGCCCTTGTTAATACTCCCGCTTGTGGATCTCCAAGAATTTGTTCTTTTGGATGATTTCTTGTCCATTTATCTAATGGTGGATAATCAGGATCAAAATCCAAAGGTGCATCTTCAAACATAGCATCATTTTCTGAACCATTTATGGAACATGCATCCTCAGCATCATCGAAATGTTCTTCTTCAAGAATGAGATCCTTCTCAAGTATTGGCTCCTCTTCGTGTATTGGCTCTGCTTCGATATTTATCTCCTCTTCGATAATTGGCTCTGCTTCGATATTTATCTCCTCTTCGATAATTGGCTCTTCTTCGATAATTGGCTCCCCCTCAACATTAACATTGGTTGACATGTTATCACTTTCGCAAGAATGCTCCCCCTCAACAAAATTGTTCAAATCCAACTGCTCCCCCTCCACTGGACCACTAGTTAGTTCATTTGTGTTTAGATTCGAAACCGAAATTGAATCATTGTCATGCTTCGAATTTTCTGATTGTTGATTATCTGGTGCATTATTCTCTACTTCAATTGCTTCATCTGAAATACCAAAAATCGATTCCTAATTAGCATCATCCATTTCAATTGATTCATTTTCATTCAAAGAATTTTGCAAAATAGGATAATTTGCAAATTGATGATTAGACTTTTTAATGTAATGATCATCAAATGTCAAATTAAAAGTTTCTTCCACTTTGTGAGTTCGCTTATTTAACAATCTATAAGCAACAGAATTGTGTGAATATCCCAAGAAAATTCCTTCATCAGCTTTTGTTTGAAACTTCGAAAGATTATCCTTTAGATTCATTATGAAACACCTGCATCCAAAAACATGGAAAAATTTGACATTAGGTTTTCGATTATTGATGATTTCATAAGGAGTAACATTAAACCGTCTATGAATGAATGATCGATTCTGAGTAAAGCAAGCTGTCGAAACGGCTTCGGCCCAAAGATATTGAGGTAAATTCGAATATGCCAACATTGTTCTTGCTGCTTCGCATAATGATCGATTTCTTCGTTCAACTACACCATTTTGTTGTGGCGTATATGGAGATGAAAAATTATGTGAAATACCTTTTTCCACCAAAAACGAATCTAAAACCTGATTTTTGAATTCAGTTCCATGATCACTTTTAATTTTTCGAACTAGCTTCTTCAACGAAATTTCCATTTTCTTGATAAAATCAATCATCATTTGTGAAACTTCGGATTTTAACCTGAGAAAATAAACCCACGTAAATCTTGAAAAATCATCTACAATTACTAGAATGTACATTTTCTTATTAAGAGTAGCAATTGTTGAAGGACCACATAAATCAATATGCAGGAGTTCGAGGGGTTCAACAATCTTCGAATCTATTGTGATCGGATGACCTTGTTTGTGTTGTTTTCCTACTTCGCAAGCTGCACACAAACTGTCATTATCATATTAAGAATGGGTAAACCTCTTACCAGATCTTGTACGACAAGTTTGTTGATGTTTCGAAAATTGAGATGTGATAACCTCCTGTGCCATAACCAGCTAACATCGGCAGCAGCCTTCGAAAGTAAACACACAGCGGGTTTGCCAACAATAGGAACAATATCCAATGTAAACATATCGCCTTTTCGTTTTGACTTGAGTAAAACTTCATTTGTCTCAACATTCGAAATGACACTGCCTTCTTCATTAAAAAGAACTTGATTTCCAGTGCCCACAACAAGTTGTGAAACACTTATCAAATTATGTTTTAAGCCTTCGACAAATGCAACTCGATTGACAGTGAATGTTCCATTCATTATCTTTCCATAACCCTTAACTTTGCATTTGTGATTATTGCCAAACTTAACCACTCCTCCATTTTCTAAGCTTCGAAAATCACGCAAGTTTTCCTTCTTCCCAGTCATGTGACGTGAGCAACCACTATCGATATACCACTTGTTATCATATTGCTTGTCACAAAGTACCTACGATTATTGAAAAAAATTTGGTACCCAAGACTTGTTGGGTCCATTCATATTAGGTTTGTTTTTCAATTGCAAAGTACAACCATTAACCCAATCACAAACTTTTGTTTTGAAACTGTCAATAAATTTAACATTTTCATTCGAAGGGTCAGATATATGAGTTTTTATTGTTTTCAAATTTTCACTGATTATACCCTTCGCATTTTGAGTTTGTGATGTTTCACTTTTCACTTTCGTGATCGGCTGCCAAACTTTAACTGAAATGTTTGATTCTTTGGATGACGAACTACCATTCGTTGAAGGATTAGCATACTTGTCATACGCCTGATGTATCTGTTCTTTCGAAAACTTACTTGATTGATACATTTTTCCCTTTCCTTCCAACCAATGATCAATATTTCTTTTCGTTGTTATACCCTTCGCATATGAGACTTTGTCAGCTTGTTTCTTCAAAGGATTATAACATTTTGCTGAACTTGGAACATAATCCACTTTTGTTTTTGAAAGATATGATTCATGATAAGACGTATTGATTTGTGATTTTGAAATCTGTTTTTCAACCTTTTTCTTAAAACTTTTTCTTGGAAGTATTGTATTGGTTTCTTTAGAAAATTTTGTTTGAATATTTGAAAATGAAGCATTTTTCTTTTCAAAAACTTTTCTTCCTTTTGAAAAATTTATTGATATCATATTTAATGACTCAATAGTTTGCCAAAAAATTGTTTTTCTCGCTTGACGTTTCGAAATATTATTTTCCTTTGAAAATTTTTCAACTTGAACTTTAAACTCTTTTGAATTCAATTTTATTGCTTTGTTGACTGCTTTAACCTCTGTTTTAACACCTTCTTTCTTCGTGAACACATTTGCAGTTGTGTTAACTATCTTCTTTTCAACTTTCGACTTTTCAACCCATATTCTTTTTGGTTTTTGACGTTGAAATATATATGAATTCTTTGTGAGATTGTTTTCAACTATGTTTTGATTCGAAAAGAAACCTTCATTTGAAGTTTGTTTATTGTCTTCCTCAACCAACTTTTTGAATTCAGGCTTTATATTTTCAACATTGCCTGTTGTTACGAAGACTTGGTTTGGAAACACAATATCATCAGTGCATTTGAAGATTGGATGAACAACAGTATTCGATTCAAGATAATGAGCACCTTTTTCACTAAGAATTTTCTCAAATTCTTGTGTATCCAAATAAACTTGATCAACAACCACTCGAGGAATTTCAATTTCTTTCGAACTTTGAATTGGCTTCGAATTTGTGTTTTCTTCCCCATTATCACTATCATCGGTTTGACTATCATGTATTTCCACAAACTCCATATCACAAACTTTCGAAGTTCAGGGTTCATCAGTGTCAATTTTTATGAATGAATCTTCACATTTTTCTTTCCCTTTAAAAGAATTTGCTACATTTATGACAGACAATTGAGAATAATCTACATCCTCTAAATCACTAATTTCACTAATATTATCAGAATTATCTTCAATATCAGCAAAATTAGTTTGACAATTAGATGTAGAATTCTTAGTCTTTTTCAAAATTCGAAGTTGTTCTGATTTAGATAAGGTCTCATTTACAATTTTTACTAAATCATTAGCATCAAGATAATCTTTGACTTTAGCAATTCCATATCTAAACCTATCATCTGGAACTTTGTTAAAATCAGAAATTTCTTTTTCACAATCATATGAAATACTATCTACCTTAGCTCTGTCATAAGCTAAAAATGGTAGCAATTTTCTATGTTGTTCCTTACTTATCTCACTCGAATGATGTAATTTAGTTAATTTTCCATACAATCTTTTTGCAGAATTACAAAAAATATTTCTCTGTGCTAACAACAAGTTTATTTCCTTTGCTAAACTCTCCCTATCCTCCATAATATTCGACACTTGCAATTCTAAGTAATCAATCCTAGTGACTTTTGAATCTAACTTTTTTCTTGTCTCTAGTAATTGATCACTTAACTTTTTCGCTTCATTGCTAGCAGACACAACAATTGAATCAAAGTAAGTAACAGTTTCATCAAGAGATACTAACTCAGAATTATATGCAGAAACTGGAATATTAAAAGATTCAAGAAGTTTACGTACCTTGGTAGTCATGGGTGACCTGTCGGTAGACTTCGATACGAAGCATTGCCCACGCACTTCGTAAGTCTGTTCTTCATCTGAATCCTCTTCCATCTTTGCATACATAGGTCCATGTGATGGATTTTTCATCTCTTCATCATCAGAACCTGAAGACCATATTTGATATGTGCCATCCGATTCAGTTTCTCCATGAGCCACCAATGACAAATTCTTTGCCTTCGACTTTACTTCCTCCAGTTTATTAGTGTAATACGCTTCATCCTTTGTTTTATTTTTCTTTTCCTCCTTCTTCCTCAACAAACAATCTACTGCCAAGTGATTTGCTCCATAGCAATAATGACAATTAATCCCTGTATCACCTTTCAACATCTTCTTCATTTGCTCCATTTCACTCTTCGAATCCGTCTTCACTTCTTTCTTCTTTTCATCCACTCTATTTTTGTTCTCAAAACTACCCTTCGAATCTGATGACTTGTTCTTTGGATTAAAAGGTTTCTTAAAAAATTTCTTTACTCGATTGTTTGAGTAAAATGCAATAGCCTCATCATTAGAATTCATCAGAAAACCTTCTTCTTCATCAGACTTCGATTTTTCATTCTCTCTTTCTGAAACCTTCGAAACGAGTGCCAATGGTCCAGCAAGACTTGCTATCGCTTCCTCAACTATTTCATTAACCTCATTTTCATGAGATTTCAATTGATTGTACAACTCATTCAAAGTTGAAGTATCAAAACTCTGTTGATTTTTCACCATCATACTCACACTCCTCCACTCCTTTCGAAGTCCCATTACAAATATCAAGTTGTACTCCATTGATGACCTTGTAATACCATAACGATTACAACGATATATTAACTCGTTGAACCAATCATAGTATACTTCAATGGATTCAGATTCTTTCTGTTTGAAATCTTTGAGTTCCACCAGGCATTGTTTCACAGATGTGATCTTCGTCTTTTCACTTCCGTGAAATTTGTCTTTGAGATTGTTCCAGATTTCTTTAGCTGTTGTGCATGTTCTGACATAATTGTACACAACAGGAGGCAAGGCACCTCTTAATTCCCTCATGCATTTCTTCTCCAATTGTTTTAAACGATTGGATTGATTGTCGACTTCCGAACTGCTTAAAGACACACCGATTGGCTGAACTGTTGCAGGTTGATTGATTTCTCCTGAAATGCATTTCCATAATTCTTCATCCAATCCGTTCAAGTAATATTGCATACGATCTGCCCACTGATCGTAATATTCTAGAATAAGCATCGGAATTTTTGTGGATGAACCAAGAAAATGAGAAAATGATGTCATGGAATTCAGATTGAATGACGCCATTGTTGTACGGACAAAAACTTCAAGATGATACGAAAACTTTTAGAATTTTGAAATCAAATTGTATATTTCAAATCAGAATCACACAATGAACACTCAATTCACAAATATGTTCGCAGAATCAAATCCTAGATTTAGATCAAGAAGAATTTTTCTCACTCAAAAAGAATGGAAACTTTTTGAATCAAATAGTAGATTCAAAAATCTTTTTGAACGTATGAAAATCAGATCACAGAAAGGATTCCTGCTCTGATACCAATTGATGTGATTTGTAATCGAGTTTTAATCAAATTCAAATATGAATTCAGGAAGAGTAATAACGATGAATACGAGAGTAAATAGAATATTTGTTCAGCTCATATTATGCATTTGAGTTTACAGATTACAATGAATAAACTGTAAAGACTGAGTGAAAAGTTATTCCCAATCACTTAGTACAGACCCCTATTTATTGGAGAACAAAAGCATAACAATACTAAGGACTAGACATTAAGACTACTCTTTATAATGCCTTAGTACAAATAACATTACATCCGAAGACTCCTTCTTACGAAGACAAAATATACTTCGTAACAATCTAAGTGACTCTTCGACTATTACAACATTTAAGCCCTAACAAGAATCAATGTCTAGATTAGAAACTTTTATGAAAAAGAATGTTCAAAGGAATGTACTTTGAGTGAAATACATCACATCTATGGAATTGTCTTGTAACAATCCTCGATAGAGGACTTTGTAATTTCGTTGGCAATAGTCATTGTGACTTTTGTGCTATGACATTACGAAAGGATCATTGCATAAAATGTTAGAATCTAGCATATTCTATAAGTGGCAAGAATTTGATATTCTTTCACTTGTGATAAGGATTGGGAGTTGTGAAATGAGTATGATTGGAAAGGTGTTCATTTGATCTATTTCACAAAGTAAGGACCGTAGGTTAGCATTGTGTGCATGCTGAGAGCATGGGACAAGTGTGGTAAGTAATTCAAGTAAGAAGTTGATTACCCGAAATGACAAATAATGAGTAATCGATATGGTGATAAATAAAAGGTGTTTTATTTATACTCAAAGGTTGAGGCCATATGGGATTAGTAATATTCTTGTGTTTCACTTTGCATGTTTTGACTTCCTGAATAATTTAATTGGTTAAGAACAGTCAAGCTATTCGAACGGGCCACAATCGTTCATATGTTGGAAGTAGGTATGAATGAAGATTGTTGTGAATTGGTGTGTGGATTGTCTAAAGAGCATTAGACATAACCAAATGTTTGCTGCAACGTTCATGAGTGCTTATGAATATGATTTGAGCATTGGATTAAACCCACGCTCACTTGGATCACTTCATGGATTTCATCATGAGTGATTGGTGAGACGATAACATCTTATATTCTTGAAACCGAGATGTGTGAGTTGTATCTTGCGAGTCGGTTGCACATTGATAATATGTAAACGCACCAATAACTTGGTGTTATAAAACATATTGT
This sequence comes from Lactuca serriola, assembly GCF_051521515.1. NCBI lineage: Eukaryota > Viridiplantae > Streptophyta > Magnoliopsida > Asterales > Asteraceae > Lactuca > Lactuca serriola. The sequence continues at coordinate 124,404,187 of NC_136414.1, forward strand.
TGTGTGTGATTTGGTGAGTGAGTGCAAGCGAGCATTGAGTCAAAGTTTATCCGTTCCTTTTATCCAAAGTAGGATAAAAGCGATATCTGTGGGCCCCTCGATGATTTAGTGATGGCACCTAAGCGCTTGGCCAAGCCGGGACTAAATTGATGTGTTCAATTGTAGTCTGTTGTCAGTCGTCATAAATCTGAATTCGGGAAACAACACTTAGACAGAGAGAATGATTTAGATCCATGTCTCAGTCTATACGATATCTAGAATGGAGGAATATATGATCCCTTATCTAAAGGACACGCGTATCTGATAAGATCAGAGTTGACAGCGGCTTTAGAAAGCTACGATTACAGATCAGGATCTGAAGTCATACGCGGAATAGTTATTAGACTTATCCAAGTGGAAGACTGTTGGATTAGTGTCTAAGTCCATAACTATTTTGGTATGTACTTGACCCAATGGTGCATGGTCCTTTTGGGTTACCTTCACCAAAGCAACTTAATAGGATGAATTATGGAGAGAAAGGATTAAATATGATTTATTAATATACTATGAGAATAATATATTAAAGGAGAAATCATATTGTTTAATTAATATTAGTCAAGAATTAATAAGAATTAAGTTTGTGGCTAAAAGAGATTAATTAAACTTAAGAGACTGGAATTGTAATTATAAGATAATTGCAATTGGGCTATGGATTACCTTATAATATAAGGTTGGACGAATTCTATGGGGAAACCCATTAGAAATCGTCCAAGGCTTATTAAAAAGGGGTTCATGGGTTGCTTAGGGCCTAAGCATCCAAATTAGGGTTTCCTTGTTAGATAACCCTAATAGTCTCACTATTTAAAGAACCCTTAAGCCCCAAAAACATGGTGAACTTGTTCTCTAGGGTTTCCACATGTTTTGGGCAGCCTCCTTCTCTTCTCCTCTTCATCCTCTTGCTCTTGGTGTTTGTGAACCATTAGAGGAGTGACATTTGTGACTCTAAGCTTTCTAAAGTCAAAACTCGAAGGATTTGAGACTGTTATTACTACATAACAATCAAGGTATGATCTAAACCCTAATTCATATGTTATATTGATTATCATATATTAGATCTAGGGTTTATAGTCTTGGATGTATTGCATGTACAATAGAGAAACCTAGATCCAAGCATTAGGGTTTGTATGAGCACATAAGATGTTCTTATGGCTAAAACCCATCAAAAGCTAGAACTTTACGTGATCATTTAGCCCCTAAAGTCAATGTCTATGACCTCATGGTCTATCTTGTAGTTTTGGTTGTTTTTGGATAAAGACATTGGCCTTTTGGGTTAGGGTTAGAGCTTATTTCTTATAGAGTGGGTTTTAATGGGTAAAGTTGGAAACTTTACCCTTCTAGATGTATTTTCGGCCCAGATATGGAATATGGGACTTGGATTTGAATATTAAGGGCTTAATGCATTAAGAAGGGTTAACAGACTGAAGAACTCGACGAGTTCATAGAGGAACTCAACGAGTTGGGCTGAAGTGTCCCCATTATGTTAAAAGGAAGAACTCAATGAGTTGATTCGAAAAGGCACAATTATGAGATTTATGGGAACTCGATGAGTTGAGTCAACTCAGAGCGTTGACTTTGACTTTGACTTTGACCATAGTTGACCCTGGTATTTAAGGGGTTGCTTTGGTTCATGGAGTGAGTAGAGCTGATTCCGGGGAAAAGACGTTTAAGCTAGCATCCGACATTGGAGGTGAGTTTTCCTCCTGTTTAAACGGGTCGAATGCACCAATTTCGGCCCGTATTTATGACTGTATGTATTCCAGACTAAGGTCTGATGCCGAGCGATGCCCGATGTATGTTTATATGTTTTCCGGATTACGATTCGATGTCGGGCGATGCTTGAGGAATGTTTGTATGCTTGATGTATTTGTGATTCTTGCATTTGCCTGTATTCGTATGCTTTCTGGATTACAGTTCGATGTTGGGCGATGCCCGAGGAATGTTTGTATGCTTTTCGGATTTCGGTCTGACGTCGGGCAGGGCCCGAGGAATGTTTATATGTTTATGTTATGTGATTATTCTATGTGTATTTGTTGATATGTATATACCGGGCTTTGCTCGATGTCGGGCGAGGCCTGATGCCTGTCGGTGCCCACAATATTTTTATATGTGATTATGTGTATGGTATGTGGTAGTTTGGGGTGACTCACTAAGCTTCGTGCTTACAATTTTTAGTTTTGGTTTCAAGTACTTCCGGTAGAAAATGGAAGAGCTCGGGATGACTGCATTGCACACACCATGGTGTTTTAGCTTGGGATGTTTACTCTGATATATTTGACATATGTTTTGATATGGATAGACCGTTTATGATGTTTTTAGATACTATGACTTATGTTTTGATGAAACGATTTTAATAGCTAAGGTTTATTTATGATTTAAAAATGAAATTTTTGGTCATGAATTTTGGGATGTTTCACTTTATATGTATGGAACCCTTGTGACATATACTATAGCTTAGTTAAGATTATTTATTCTAGATAATCTTCTATCAAAAAGTAATTTTTGATGCTTATTATCACTAAATTGACTAACCTGAATCTGAGGGCATTACACGTCCCCACCAAGATCCTCCAAAAGTTCATCTCCAATTCAGCCAAGTCAGATGCTTCAGAGCATGTAAAGAACAAGTTCATCAACTAGCTTCAATGGTACCTGGAAGTCTGAAACTGGCTCTAAAGAGCTTATCTGTTTATCAATGAAGAAGCCAACTAAGCTGGCATGATTGCTAGGTTCACTTAGGGGGAGATTGTTGGAGCATGAAAAGTGAACCTCTAGTAATCCTAAGCAATCAAGTTCCAATGTTAGCTAAGTCCGAGATGTGATGAAGTTCTGAGATGAAGATCAATTTGAGGTTAAGGCAATTCTGAGATCAGAAGTATGTTAAGCATTTAATGCATTTTGTCTTATTGTTGATGTAATAGTTCATATGACTTACTTTTATGTGTCTTTTAGATATCAGTTTGTCAAACACTCCGGTCCTAGGAATGTACCTCGGTTTGTACTATGTTTCTCCTTCGCTATATAAGGAGTGAATGTTTTCACCATTAATAACAAGTGAACGATTCAAAGTTTTACACTAAGAATATAAATTATTCTCTTCTCATCACTTTCACTTTTCCTTCAAGTCAAAGTTCTTTCACAACATTCTTCTTGTTCCTTAAATATCTTTACATTGATTATACTCTAATTTTTCTTCGTTTATTACTTGAATACTTTGTTGAATATCTCCTTCATGTCCTAACTGGTTCTACTAGATTCGACTGAAACCTTACATTAAAAGCAGACGTTGATTTTAAAGATTAACTCAAGGTTTGAGTTTTCAAACCTTGTCCTTGTGCATTGATTCTTAAACTCACAGTTTTGAGCTCATTGTGTCCATTTTGGTGTGCTTTAGTCCATATTCAAGAATTAGAAGCTTGGTGCAAGGTGGTGGATCAAGGAAGAGCTTGTGGATCTTAACTAGTTGCTTCGTTTCCAGCTTGCTTGAGTTATAAAGCTATGAACTTGTTCATTTATGGCTTAGATATATATTATATATGAGTTTTGGTCCCTTTTTAGCCCCAATAATAAGATATAGTGGTTTGATACCACTCCAGGAGCTTTGAGTTGCCACTCTTGGTGTTTCCGAGGTTATAGATTCATAAAGTTGGCACCTTTAGGGTTTAGATCCATCCATGCATGACTTTATGTCCATTTAATGAAAGTAGAGTGTTATAAGTTGAAGTTGGATCTTTATGGGGCATGCAAAGTCACCAAGTCAGTGACTTTATGGTTTTAGACACTTACTAGGACTCAGACCTGTGGTTTGGACTTCTGGGCTTAAGCATTAAGAGCCTAATGAAGAGTTTGGATTAATGGATGATTACATTGGGTGTACAAGTCTATACATACAAAGTACAAGCTAAATAGCATGTACGCTTAGCGTACAACTAAGTATTCCCCGCGTACTCAGTCAAGTGGGATGTTGCATTTGGGCTTCCTTTTGGGGCTTGGGTGCTTGAGTTCTTATTGGGTCATCTGAGTGCAAGTGTTTTGGACTAGGAAAATGGTTCAACTTTAGGGTAAGGCCCATGTAAGGGGTTTGGGCCCAATTTGGAAAATTGGGCCTTGGTTAATTAGTGGACTTTTGGGCCTTTTAGATTATGAGTTTGAGCCTTAGTCTTGGACTAAGCTAGGTTAAGGGTAAAATGGTCTTTTTACCCTAATTATGGATTTATGGTTATGGATTGGAACCCAAATGTTAATTGGGTGTTGTTTTGGTATTGTTTAGCTCGAGGATTCGTTGCACCAGCAACCAAAGATTTTTTTAGTGAGATTCAGTAGTCGAGGTGAGTTTCCTCACCATGTATAGTGGGTTGAAGGCACCAATGCCGACCCATGATCTGTTATGTTAGAATACTTAGTGTCTGTGTGACATTAGTATGTGTATGTGCTTGTATGCTTACTGGGCGGGGCCCGACGATTAAACTGTATGCTATTACTTGTTATGCAGTATGAATTGTATGTGGGCGGGGCCCGTTATGCGAGTTAGGGTGAGGTCCGTTATACTCATTGGGCGGGGCCCGTTATGCAAGTTAGGCGGGGCCATTATGCGAGTTAGGTTGGGGCCCGTTATACTCTTTGGGCGAGGCCCGTTATGTGTTATATGTTTGGTATGCGGTATCTTAGGGAGCTCACTAAGCTTTGTGCTTATGGTTTTCAGTTTATGTTTCAGGTACTTCTGGTTCCAAGGGGAAGAGCTCAGGTTGATTGCATCGCATACACCACATGGATTCCGCTTTTGAGATATCACTCTGATTATTATGATGTTTGATATACTTATTTTCACTTGGGTTGTATGAATAATGTTTTTGGAATACCATTTTATTTAAATTAAAATGAAATTTTTGGATCATATTTTTGGGACGTTACACCTGCACTTGCCGCAACGGCACCGACCTTGCTGGCCTCTAGATCGTCAAATGTCTTGGGCTTCTTCGTTGAGCCCTCTGTTGTCTATGTTTGAACTGGCTTCCGCTTCTTCAAAAGCTCCAAATAAGTCTCCATTTCCCGGGCTCTGGCAATCACGTCATCCAAAGTCTTGTAGTTGGATATGCTCACAAACTCCCGAATGTCATCCCACTGAATATCATGATACTTCTTCATCTCATCGTCCGCAACATACCGTGGAACCAACAAAGCTCTCTCCCGAATTTGGCGTGATCTCCACCATAGTCTCTGTAGTCTAGTGAAGGTCCTGTAACTCCCTCGCCAACTGTTGCACCTCAATAGCTGGTGCAAACTCTACTATGAATCTCACCACACAATCATCCCAGGTCATGGTTGCCACTGCCTAACTCCTAAAGTGTCTAACCTCCTCCCACCAATCGCGAGCTCCATCAGAAGGCAATATGCAAATTCTACCTTAGACCCTTTGGGCAGAAGCTTGTCCGTGGGGCATTTATCATGTCAGCGATCCATCGTCTACTAATCCTTCTTCTCGAAGAACTTTAGGGCTCTACAAGTCTTGAACACTTAAAACTTTTATTTGACATGCTCTTGTATCGTGTTTCTCTTTCCATTTCCTTGTAACTTTGGAAGCGATTTAGCTCCTTGGTGTCGTGTTCCTTTTATTCTATAATCTATTTGCCTTTTATAAAAAAAATATTTTTTTATAGATTTATAAAAAAGAAAAAAGAAAAAACCAAATATAAGTAATTTTCATGTACAAGGAAAATTGAACTTATGTAAAATAGGGAGGGTGCGATGGTATTTTCTTTCAATAATGTGGGCAAAAATCAACTTCTTTGAAACAGCTCTGACTAGAGACGAAGTCTATCCTGTAAAGGTCACACCCTGGTTTTCCGAGAAGAGCAACAAACTGAGATCCATATCTTCTTCTTTGTTCGTGCCTGCTAGATATTGTTAAATCACCCAACTTTTTTTAATTCAATCTAGCTGAATTCGCAGCAGTTCAAACTTCAAATCGAGATACTAAGTTCCCAAAATGAGCGACAGTGATGATGACGAGCTGTTACAGATGGCTTTGAAAGAGCAATCTCAGAGAGATGTCAACTACTCAAGACCATCTCAGTCTCGATCCTCAAAACCTGTAGTCAATTTTGTTCAACCGCCGTCAAATCACAGGTCTGCTAAAAACCCTAATCCAGTGACCACCACAAAACCACAACATCGTCGGAACGCCACAGAGGACGATGATGAATCGGAAGTGGAGATGCTTAGTATTTCTTCAGGCGATGAAGATTCGGTTACTGATCAGAAGGTCGGGTCGAGGAATCGGGCCAAGGGTGCAGGTAGAGGTGGTGTGAAGGATGATGATAAACTTTGGGTCGGGGAAGAACCCGATGCTTGGAAGCGAGTAGATGAAGCAGAGGTATGTATGATTCTAAAAATCTAGGATGTATGTATGCATCAATTTGATCTTTCATGTGATTTCCAAGTTATCATTAATCATTTCAATTGTGGTGGCATCATTTCTGTTTTTACGATGTATTCAAGTTAGCATCATGCTATTATATAGTTAAGCATTAGGGTATATGTCTAAAGAATGTTAAAAGCACCCTTGATTTCTCACATTGGAGTGCAACTTCTATAGACAATCATGCTAAGTTTCAGGATCTCGAACTATAAAGGGTTGGAATGCTTATGACCCTGATCTAGTTAAGTTCAGGGAGCAATTGCAAGTTCTTTTCTATTGCAAAAAGCTACAAGCTTTTTGGTATATGCAGTCTTTAAAAAACAATTAATTGTGGATAGATGAAGTAGTTGTTAATTTGTTATGGGTATTCCCTGGAGGCGTGCCTTGGGTATTTTCCACTAAATGATGAAATATGATCTTGTTGTAAAACTTATGTATCATAAAATAATGCATGTTAAGTATATTTAGACAATTATGTTTGTTTCAGTGTCATTTTTTTGTTCTCGATTATATATAAGTTAATTTTCACGTTCGTAATATAACCGTTTTTGTTTGTTACTATATTTAGGTTGCTTTTGGTCACCCCATATGCATATGTGTTATATACTTTATATTCGATATTAAATTTTTGATATTTTTTAAAATTCAATACATTGTGTTTGAAAACACAAATGCATTATTCATAATCAAAGGGATTAAAATGAAACAGATAGTGGTGCAAGTAGACATCAACTGATTATTTACTTTGAGGAGGATCATGAGCTAATCCATAAGATTTATCATGATCAATTAATTTACGCAATGAGTGCATTTATTTTCAGCCTTTTCAATAAACTTATTTGGATAAAAAATATGTAACATAATGTTAAAAGCTGAATTATGTGAAACAACTTGTATCATACAATTATAATGCACCTCTGTTGGTTTAATATTTAATGTTTATTTACTTTGAGTATTTAATATTTATTTCTTTTTTAAACAATAATTAAATTTTCTGAAGTTTACATGGTTTGTGACAGCTTGGCAGAAGGGTTCGTGACATGAGGGAGACAAGAACACCACCTCCAACAACAACTCAAAAGTTTGAGAAGAAACCATCAGTTGCTATAAAAGGCCTCAATAATTTACACTCTTTCTCCCGTGGCATGGAATTTGTAGATCCTCTTGGACTTGGGTAATGACTCTCTAAATGACCATTTTACCCTTACATTCCCAAAAAAAACAAACTTCACGATATTATGTTAATTTTTTTTTATGGCAGGGTTATAGACAACAGAACATTGAGGTTGGTTAATGAATATACAGCAAGTTCTCCATCCAAGTCTGACAAAGTAGATGCTGATGTTCGAGGTAAATTTTTGATTTTTCTTTCCTTTTTTCTTTCTGCAGTTATGGATTCAAAAGTTAGTTTTATATAACCTTTTATAGTTTTATATTATACTAACAAATATGATTGAATACAATACACACAGATAAATTGATGTATTACTCTGAAAGTTTTGATCCAAAATTATTCCTATGTCGGGTCCACCAAGATACAGCTGCAGCAGACTTGGAGGCTGGTGCTTTGGCATTGAAAACTGATCTTAAAGGAAGAACTCAACAGAGAAAACAATTGGTCAAAGAAAATTTCGATTGCTTTGTCTCTTGTAAAACAACAATTGATGGTAACTTATCATCAACCATACTTTCATTTATTCCTATTGCAGCATTCTACTGTGAAAATACAATACAATTTTCATTGCTCTAATTAGGTAGATGAATTCATAGTATAATATCCTATTATAGCAATTTTATCCAAATAGATTTCTCAAAGTATAATAAGAAAAAACTGAAACTACAAAATAGGATGCATTAATAATAAAAAAGACACTGAAAGTACAAATACAATCCTGTAACAGAATACTTTAGTATACAAAACATTGTTATTTCTTGTATTATATAGAATCATATATACATATTCTACAGATATTGAGTCAAAATTGAGAAGAATAGAAGAAGATCCGGAAGGTTGTGGAACATCTCATTTATATGGTTCTATTCAAGGAGTCACTTCAGTGGCTAATCGTGCTTTTGCACCCTTACTTGAAAGACAGGTTTAATATTTTGGATGTGAATTTTTAAAATCCGTTAAATTGGGAATTCTTTTTATTAATTTTTTTTTTTAAAAAAAAAATTTAACTTTAGGCTCAAGCAGAAAAGATTAGGTCAGTTCAAGGAATGCTTCAGAGATTTCGCACTTTATTTAATTTACCAAGTGCAATACGTGGTAATATTAATAAAGGAGAATATGACCTGGCAGTCAGAGAATACAGAAAAGCAAAGTCAATTGTTCTCCCTTCTCATGTACACTAACTAAACTCAACATCTTTTTCTAAATTATTTATTGAATATATATATATATATATATATATATATATATATGTATGTATGTATTTGTATTCTTCATTATTATTTTTTAATTATTTTACAGGTTGGAATATTGAAACGTGTTCTTGAGGAAGTTGAAAAAGTGATGAACGAGTTCAAAAGCATGCTTTATCGGTCTATGGAAAATCCACAGATTGATCTAACAAATGTAAGGTCAATGGTCAATTCTAGACTTCTTTTAAATTTAAATTTAAAATTTTAATTTTTTTTTGTAGCTTGAAAATGTTGTGAGGCTTTTATTGGAGCTGGAACCTGAGTCAGATCCTGTACGCCATTATCTGAATGTACAGGTAAGCATACATACACATACACATACAGAGATACTCAATACATATTACATATGCATATTTATAAAAACTGTATTTTGTTTGTTTGTTTTTTTATTATATATCAGAATCATAGGATCCGAGGTTTGCTTGAAAAGTGCACTTATGATCATGAAACAAGGATAGAGAATTTACAAAATGAGCTACGCGAGAAAGCACTGTCTGATGAAAAATGGAGGAAAATCCAGATTGAATTAAATGAAACTGTGAGCAAAATTTATTTATTTTGTGGATATATAATATATTTTCTATGTGTTAAAAGTATATTTCTTATCTACTACAAACAGGGTGATGTTATGTCTACCGATTTTGTGAATGATTTAAATTCACAACAAAGAGATTCAGGTGCTGAAGAACTTGATGCTCTTAGAGGAAGGTACATAAGAAGATTAACTGCTGTAATTATTCATCATATTCCAGCCTTCTGGAAAGTTGCCATTTCTGTTTCAAATGGGAAATTCGCAAAGGTAACTATTTTCATTTTTTTTTTTAAATTCGGTTTTTCATTTTTCATGTTTATGCTGATTTATTTTTTTCTCTTTTACAGTCTTCCAAAGTCAATAAAACTGAGGAAAAGACAGGAGATGAAAAATATTCAAGTCATTCTCTTGATGAAGTGTCTGGAATGATACAGAATACCTTATCTGCATATGAATCCAAGGTAGATTTTCTTTTGTTAAATCTTTTTTTTTTTTATAAAATCTTTCTAACAGTAAACATTAAATGAACTAAACCAAAATTCTTCAGGTTCACAACACGTTTCTTGATCTTGAAGAGTCGAATATTCTTCGCCCGTTTATGAGTGATGCAATAATAGATATATCTAAAGCCTGTGAAGCTTTTGAAGCAAAAGAAGCAGCACCATCTGTTGCAGGTATGTGTTTTGACCTTTTTGCCCCTCTGAATAAGTTTTATGTTGATCTTAGTATAAATTTCAATTTTTTTTTTTATAATGGTAACAGTTGCAGCTCTGAGGACACTTGAGTATGAGATTACAAAAACTTACATACAGAGGCTTAGTTCATGGATGAGAGCTTCAACTGAAGAAATATCAAAAAATGAATCATGGATTCCAGTTTCTGTTCTTGAGAGAAATAAATCTTTATACACAATTTCTCACTTGCCTCTAGCATTCCGTTCAGTTATGGTCACAGCAATGGATCAGATAGATATGTAAGTTTAAGAAATATTAAAAAAAAAAAAAAAAAAAAGTAGTATTCTATAGTAGAAAGAATAAAAGTAAGATGCTATAATATTAATGGACAAATAAACAGCAAATTCTATAAAAGTAAGAGATTAAAATCAAATGCTATTATTGCAGGATGATGCAGTCTTTAGGGAGTGAAGCAAGAAAGTCAGAAGATGCTTTTATCCTGTTTCAAGAAACTCAAGAATCCGTTAGGCTTTCATTCTTGAACTGTTTGCTTGATTTTGCTGGTATGGAGAGGGGTATTTCTGTCTTTTTTATTTCTATTTTTTCTGTTAACTTATAATGGATCCATACCATATGATGCAAATTATTAGGTTACTTGGAGCAAATTGGAAGCGAGATTGGTCAAAATATATTAAATAAAGAAAATTCATCTTTTCAAAATGGGCATCATGTTGATGATGTGGAAGAAAGTTCATCTGATCCTCTTCCTGGAAGTATTACACATCCACATCAAAAGCTGCTGATGGTGTTGAGTAACCTAGGATTTTGCAAAGATGATCTTTCTCGTGAAATGCATGATAAATACAAACATATCTGGATGCAATCCAGGTATGTTTAATTGTTTGATGTGGTCTCATAAGTCATATATTTAATTGCAAGTTTTCCAAAATAGGTTTGATGATTATGTGGTGAATTAATTATATTTCAGGGAGAAAGATGATGATGACAATGATGTGGGAGATTTGGTTAGGTCTTTCTCTGGGCTGGAAGAAAAAGTCCTTTCACAGTATACAATTGCAAAGGTATACAACAAATCAGTCTTTAAATTAAATAATTAATAGATTTTATTTAAGTATAATCATCTTTAAGCTGTAAGGAACTAAACCATTTTTTTTTTTTTTGTCTCAGGCAAATCATGTTAGAACAGCTGCTGTCAACTATTTGTTGGATGCTGGAGTACAGTGGGGTGGAGCACCTGCAGTGAAAGTGAGGACTTGAATTATATTATATTTACATGTTTAGTCCCCAAGTATTATGCTTATGTTACATTTATAACTTTACTTTGCAGGGTGTACGGGATGCTTCTGTTGAGTTACTCCACACTCTTGTAGCTGTACATGCAGAGGTATTTTCCCTAAACCCTAAAACCCTAAACTCTAAACCCTAAACCCTAAAACTTGATTGCAGGTTTCTGCTGGTTGTAAGCCTTTGCTTGACAAGATACTTAGGATTCTGATTGAAGGCTTAATCGACACATTACTTAGCCTTTTTCATGAACATAAAGACACAGATGTAAGAACATTGGATGCAAATGGGTTCTGCCAGCTTATGCTTGAGGTAAATTTTATGATTATATGATTCTTTTCTTCTTACAAAAATCCTACAGAATTACAGCAATGCCATTTAAGTAGAAAGCTATTCTCACATCCTAATAAGAAAAACATGACAATGCAGTAATAGAAATAGGATGTATTTCCTTCTTTTATAAAAATCCATATTGACAATTGACATGGGTTATGCATGCAGCTTGAATACTTTGAGACGATATTAAATCAGTATTTGAGTCCGGATGCAAGTGAATCTCTGAAATCACTACAAGGGGTATTATTGGAAAAAGCCACCGAAAGTTCCTCCGAACCCAATGATACTCCAAAGCATCGTCGCCGTGTAACACGTGGAAGTGATGATATGATTGCAGATGATAGACAAGGGACCGTGTCTCCAGATGAGCTAATCGTAAGAGACTCTCTCATTCTCTATGCAAAAGACAAAAATACCCTCCCTCGTAATCAGACACAGCCTTGTCCTGTGTAATAATGAACGCCAGCCTGAAGGGCATTTTCGTCTTTTGCACACTTGTTCCATTCCATCTTCTTGGGTGGGACAAAAAATTGTAAATGCACACAAAACACAGTGCATTTTGTTCTGTGTAATAAAACAAAACAAAAGGAGGAGGATGTTTTTCGTAAATTTGATTTATGTTTTTGTGTTGATGTTGTTAGGCACTTGCCCAACAATGTAGCAGTGAGCTACTGCAATTAGAGCTAAAAAGGACTGAGATCAACACAGCATGTTTTGGTGAGTCGCTTCCATTGGAATCTGGTCCGGTTGTAGTGCCCAAACCAGGTTATGGTTCGTTTAGAGGCCCAGTAGACTCTTCACCAAGCAGGGTTTACGGGTCTCCTAGTTTTTCAAGGCAAAAAAGGAGATGAGGTTTGGATTTTTTTTATAATATATATATACATCGAAAACATGATTGTATGTTTGTGTAGATGTTAGAATAATTAGCATATTCTTTAAACTTTGTGTTGCTTTGTAATTTTTAATCGGTTTGAGGTATTTCTGTTGTACATACCAAATTATATATTATGTTTTTGATTTTGATATTATTTCTCCTATTTTTTTGAGTGGTTTTAGTATATACTATGTTGTTTTAATATTTTAACATGTATACGTTTTTGTTTTTTAGTATTGCAACAAAAAGCCAAAAAGAAAAACAAAAATAATAAAATAAAATAAAAACACAAATTCTGAATAGAATTTATTTTTAGTGGCTAAAAACAGATATCTTACGGTTTGTTTTTGGATTTAGGCTAATGGGAAGAATCGTTAAAGGCGACATGGATAGCTTTAGGTTGTTTTTGATTTTTTTTTTTCTTTTGACAATCTGCTTCTTAATTCAACAATTATATCATTCATATTTAAATGATAAACATAGATGATTGAGATAGAACAGGAGAACAAGGAAATTTATAATAGCAAAATAAAAGATTTCTTATGATTATGTGAGCATTTTAATGTGACAAGTATATTCAAACTTTTTTCAATCAATAAATTCATGAGAAACACAACATTCAATGAAATAGACACCACAATTATAATTAGCATTTTTTTTACCTATTACAAAGTTGTTAATGCAATATTATCCAAATAAAAAGCAAATTTTAATGCCATAATTTGATAAGATTTTTCAAAATATAATAAAAAATAAATAAAAGTACAATGCTATTTCTTGCATCCCTTAAAGCAACACAAATGAAAGTTTGTTGATTCTCTTTCCATCCACAAAAACCACCATCAATTACATTACAATGTAAAAACTTTCAAATGTCCCCAAATCTAATGAGAGATATCACAGGACCAAATATATGTGACACCATTTGTAGAGAGGACCTCAAGCAGTTCTTAGTGGAGGAGACACCAATATCACACCATCTCCTCTAACAAAAAGAAACGGAACAGTCCGCCTTGTGCTCTGCAAGAAATAGCAACATACTTTTATTAACTGCTTTATCATATCATCATCATATTTTCCTTTCAATCCGAAAAATCTTTCTGCTTTTTTTTTCGTATTAAGACATTGCATTTTGAAAATTCTATCAAGTTGCTATATTTGGGTAGAGTTTTTCAAAGTAAATAAAAAAAAATTCACAACATACCCGGACAATCTCTTCATATGTTTCATCATCAATTTCAACAGTTGTAACAATCTCTTCAACATCACCAAGAATCATGTTCAAATGCTGATCGTAAGCCTAAAAGTCGAAGAATAAACAAACCATTCAAAAAGCTCTCTAGATAGCAAAAACTAAAACAAGGAAGAAAGTGCTACATCTACATACAAAAATACAAAAATGAAAATGCAAATAAACAGGCACAAAATACAAAATCACTGCTGAATTTGACAAGTCTAAGAGGACCAAACCCCCATGTCAAACAGCAGAATTAGGCCTTATTTCTATCTTATACAACAAGACAAGAAATTTTGTATTTTCACAATATCCTCGACAAGCAATTAGGATAATTGGGAAATTAGGGTTCAAAAGCAACTATGAGGAATTTCCTCGGTAGACAATTAAACTGTTCAAATCGGAATAACAGAAGAAAGATTAATCGAAAGTATTCTAATACTGCTAAGTGTAAAGTTCAAAACCCTAATTAACTTTGAGTGTAAGCCAATCCGCTCAGAGATGGAAGATATTAGATTGAAGCAAAAATTAAATTGGAGTGTAAGTGAAAGAGGCATACATGGAGCTTGCCACGGAGTTCGCGATCAGAACGAAGCTTGACGTAGATACGCTCATCAAGACTGAGCCTAATCAGATCCAGAGGCTCCTTAACTGCGCTTTCCTCTTCGCTCGCCATTCTCGATACCTGTGGGTGGAACTGTTGTCGCTTATTAGGTTTTTGGGGTGTGTTGCCAAGGTTTTATGATAAACCTACTTTCCCTTTCGTTTCCAAATTCCAGCTGCTATGGTGAGTTCAAACAGCGATACGACTTTTTGTAATTTGGTCTCACCTAGCGCAAACGAACTTTTACTTCAAAAAAAATAATAATAAATTTATCATTTAATAAAAAAAAATAGAGAAATTAACTAATCTAACTCATATAAACAAATATTTTAACCACCTTATAATTTTTTTTATCGTATTTCAAAGTAGTTACATTCATTTTGGAGTTGGAGATGGTTGGAAGATATTGGGTCCGGAATTTGATAATCGTATTTTTCGGACCGACAAAATGGATTATGGACTATGTTTTTGGGAATATGATATTCGAGAGTATTTATGTTAATTTCCAGAGTTGGTGGTGGTAGGTAGGATTTGGGGCCGGAATCCGACACCCATACTTTCAGGATTGAAAAGTGTATTCTGGAATGTACTCTAGAATGTACGACCATTCCAGAGTTTCGTTCCGGAGTGGTTAAAATAGGGTATTTGTGTCTCTTCCATCAATTCGTCCACATACATTGTTCTTTGATAGTTTTCGTAATCTAAAAGAATGAGTATGTATACTGATTTTTTTCGAGTGTTAGTTTCTAGTGGAAGACAATGATAGCGTACCGAGGGATCTATGTAGTATATGTTGGATTTTAAGCACTATAACACTCCTATGATGCACATGCAACCCTAGATGCTTTGGATCTATGTTTTCTTTAATTATACATGCAATTTCAATTTTCCAAAGCATACACCCTAACTAGCATACAATAGAGGATATACAACATAAAACCTAGTTAGGTGAATACCTCTTGATGTAGTTTGTGGTTCTTGGTCTTAGAAAGCTTTAGCACCTCAAGTGTGATGTCTCTAATGTGTCACAAACACCAAATGCAAGAGGAGGCTTGAGAGAGTAGGCTAGTTAGCTCAAAATCGGTTATCACTCTCTTAGAATGAATGGGCAACCGATTTTAGGGCTAGGGGTTGCATGTATATTGTTACAAAGGTTAGGGTTTCATCCATACAAACCCTAATGCACCATGACCCTTCATATTTCTTAGGCTTCATGGGTTAATCCTCCATGGACTATCATATTGGTTTAGCCCATCCTAATCAACCATGGATCATTGACCCACACTATAAGAATCATTGATTTATGTAATCATTCCCTGTATATTTAATCGGTCTCTTTTGATTACTAAATTAATTCCAAATTAATTCTTGATCAATATTAATTAAATAATATGATTTCTCAATCAATATATTATACTTATAATATATTAATAAATCAAAAATAACCTTTCTCTCAAAAGTTCATCCTATCAAATTGCTCTGGTGAAGGCAACTCAAAAGGACCATGCTACTATCGGGTCAAGTATTGGATTTGGTGTCTAAGCCCATAACTATAATTGGGATGTACTTGACCCGATTGTAGCATGGCCCTTTTGGGTTGCCTTCACCAATGCAATTTGATAGGATAGACTTTTGAGAATAAAGTTATTTGTGATTTATTATTAATATATTACAAGTATAATATATTAATATGAAATCATATTATTTAATTAGTATTGATCAATAATTAATTTGGAATTAATTTTGTGATCAAAAGAGACTAATTAAATATATGAGGATTGACTGTGTAAATCAATGATTCTTGTAACATCCTGAATATTAAATAAATAAATAAATAGATAAGAGTTAATATGAATAGTGACCTACAATAATAATAATTAGCGGGGTGTCGGTTTCGGGGAGCCAAATAATATAATTTGGACCTTCGAGGACTAAAGTGTAATTTTAGGATTTATCTTGTAAAGATTTTAGAACTCAAGGTATGTTTGGTAATTATTTGGGCTTATTATGAAGGGAATTGTGA
Organism: Lactuca serriola; assembly: GCF_051521515.1. NCBI lineage: Eukaryota > Viridiplantae > Streptophyta > Magnoliopsida > Asterales > Asteraceae > Lactuca > Lactuca serriola. The sequence goes on from NC_136414.1 coordinate 124,420,647, forward strand.
GAAGGAGGGACTGAATGTGTTAAATTGAGATCATGGGGGTTAAATGGTAATTTTCGGATCTGCCTTGCAAAAATATCTCAAAGTGGAGGGCTGTATGGTATTTATTGGATTTAAATTGAAAGAGAAGCTATGGGGAGGGACCAAAAGCGTATATTTGGCAGCATAGTTTGAATTGGACACGGGTTAACACTGTATCCTCCTTTTCCTTCCCTCCCGTTGGATAATGTAACCCTAAACCATTATGAGATCGGCCGCCGCCATCAGTTATCGACTTGTAGCACCTCCAGCCGCCGCCCTTGTCGTAATCAACCATCACCCTCCATCGGCATCCATTTCGCCGCCGAGAACAAAACCTTAACGCCGGAGACATCGTGGCAGTCGGAGAACCGCTGAGATCGGAAAAAAAAAAGAAGTCGTGTTCGCCACTGTGCTGTCGTGGGAGAGTCATGAGCCATCAGCGACGCTCTGTAAGTCACCTGCAATGCTTCCTTCCCCTTCTTGTCTCGTTATTTCGTGGGTGTGATGCCATAATCGCCACTGCCGCCATCGGTGGTGATAAGGGTTGTTGTTTGTGATTTTCCGGCGATTCCTGTTGCCTAAGAGTTGGCTGTTTGGGCGCATGCTAGTGTGTGGGGGTTGCTTTAGGTATTTGAGGCATGGGATGAATGTCTATCTGGCTGAAAATCCATTGCCACCACCACGAGGTGGTGGCTGCCGCCTCCTGCCGTCACGTCACCACCACTAACCGCCATATGGTGGTGGTTGTGGGTATTTGTTGTGATGAGTATGAGTATGCCTTGTGAAATGAGTCTTGTGTTAGCATTTTTGGTGGAGGAATTAAGGGAAAAACCACCACCACCACTGCGAGGTGGTGGCCGCCGCCATGAGCAGCCAATGACCACCACTACCTGGGATGGTAGTGGGTGGTGCTTGGCACAGTGAACCCTAACCGGCCCAAATGCTTGATCTGGGCTTGTTGGATGACTATTGGGCTAGAAACCCTTATTAGGGTTTAGAAAGCCCTAATTTTGGGTTTGCTGATTTGGGCCTATTGGGACCCGCGTTTGGACTAGTGGACTGAAGATAAAACCCATGACAATTTTATTATATGATCTATTAGTGGAATAGTGGACTTAATGGGTTAAGACCTTAATGGGTTAAGTGAGAAATACTTAACCATAATCGTCATTTTATGTGAAAACCATAATTTTTACTTGGGCCTTGTGATTGGGCCTTCCTATTGGGTTTTAGTATTTGGGCCATTAATGGGCCATCCAAGAGCAGTCATGTGGACTAGAATATTTAGATGGGGTTTAGGGTGAGGCCCATATAAGGGTTTAGGCCCAATTTGGAAAATTGGGCCATGGTGGGCCTAATGGACTCGAGTCATATATGGACGAGGTTGGTGGACCATGTTTAGACCTAATAATGTGAAGGTTGGTCTTAGATCCCAATGGGGTTATTTGTGGGTTTGGCTTAGCGATAGAAGCCGGAGTGTAGCAGTAGCATTTATAGGATCTGTTCGCCACCCGAGGTGAGTCTTCTCACTATACTTATCTGTGTTATAATTTGTGTGTGACTGGAGGGTCTTAGTATATTATTGACCAGAGGGTTTCAGTACATATAGACCGAAGGGTCTTAGTACACTATCGACCGGAAGGTCTTATTTGTTTATTATGTGTTATATGTTATTGTGCATACTGTCTTTGTGACTTATGTTGTTATGGTAATATGTGTATATATTGATCTTATGTGTTTATTAGAGTACTGCGATATCCTACATTATGTCTATGTGAATTATGTTGTGTATTTATTATGAGCTTATAGAGTTAGGACCGGAGGGTCCACAGAGTTAGGACCGGAGGGTCCATTAGAGTTGTGGGACTGGAGGGTCCCACTGAGACACATTGACCGGGGGGTCTTACAGAGTTATAGCCTCGAGTGGCTAATGTGTATTTGTGGTATTTTGGGGAACTCACTAAGCTTCGTGCTTACCGTGTTGTGTGTTATGTGTTTCGGGTGTTTCTCAGGATCACGGGAAGGCGATGGTTCGATTGTACACACGAGATAAAGAGTTATCTTTTGGAGGATCCTGGATTATTAATTTAACTATTATGCAATTGTGTTTCGTTAATTGATTATTGGGATTTTTGTGGAATGTATCATGAGAATTTTTGTAATTTAAAAATGAAAAATTTGTCTGAAAATTTACGGTGTTACAATTCTTATAGTGTGGGTTAATGATCCATGGTTATTTAGGATGGGCTAAACCAATGAGATAATCCATGGATAGTCCATGAAGGTTAACCCATGGAGCCTAAGTAATATGAAAGGTCATTAGGGTTTACAAGGTGTAACCCTAGCATTTGCTACACTATAAATAAACCCCCTAGAGCCAAAATCGGTTGCCACAACATTCTTGGAGAGTGTGTATTGAATTTGTGCTAAGTAACTTATTCTCTCAAGTCTCCTCTTGCATATTGGTGTTTGTGAACCATTAGAGGAATTACACTTGAGGTGCTCAAGCTTTCCGTGACAACCCGAAATTTCCATTATGAACAAACCATATCAAGCCAATAGAAGTTAGAACAATTACAGTGAAATTCCAGACTTTGGGTATAAGTTTGAGTATTTCAGGATTAGCACTTAAGGAGATATCAGGAGAGTGGATGCACTAGGGTTTTGTGCAACACTGTTATTCCAATACTCTAGGATATTAGAGTTCATTCCGGGAATAAAAATATTTTCTGCCAAAAATCCCAGGACTATATATAGAAATCTGAACCATATTCATTCATTAGTTACATTTCCAACTAGAGAAAAGCCGAATTCTCTCTCACGGATCTTCAGGTTTTTATCCCAAATCGTGAATACTTCTATCTAGTTGTATTATATAGCTTAGATTGTGTTTTATAACATCAAAATCGGATCAAAACCCCAAGATTCGAGAGTTTACCGCCCAAGAACACTTCGAGAGTAAACTCCTTTTTAAGGGCCAAAATAGTGCCCAATGTCCCTCAAAGCCTTGGAACTCAAACTAGAAGCCACCATTACATGTTTTAGACCACAAAACAATTAAGAATCAAGGCTAGAAGTGAGTTCACGGCCAAGGAAGCACTTGGGCCGTGAACTCAATTTTTAAGTGTCAAAATGCCTTAAAAACCTTCCTTAAGCCAAGAGACTAATTTAGACATGTACCCTAAAGTGTTTATAGCCTAGAAAACATAAGGAATCACAAGGATAAAGGAGTTTACGGCCAAGACAAATTCTTGGGCCGTAAACCCCTATAAATGGGACAAATGACACCCTAACTCCTTCCTTATGACTAGAACCCAACATAGATCATATACTTGAAGTGTTAGGAAACTAAAAACATCAAATGGTACTCCTTACCATGAGTTTACGGCCGTAAACACATGGGGGAGTGGTCCCAGGGCCGTGAACATCAAGCAAGGCCATTTTAAGGCCTTAAACCCACCCAAACACTTGTTTAAGCCTTGAAGCACTTCACCACATAAGTTGTAATAATGTTAGACTTCATTTAGTGACCCTATAGAGAGTTTACGGCCAGGATTTTACTCCCCTGGGCCGTAAACTCCAACACATATGGTCTTTTGACCATAAACTCCCATAAGAGGTCCTGCACTCCTTTGTTGCAACCCATTAGCCTCCTAGCACTTGACCAAAGTGTTTTCCTCGCATTAGGATATTTATACATGTTTAATTAGTTTGATAATCACTAATTGTTTATATACATATGTCTTCATATGTAATTAGGACCATTGTGTGTGTCTAAAGTCTTCACTCGACACCTAGCAGTCCTACCTCACCAGTTCATCCGAATCACCCACAACAGGTGAGTTCATACCCCTTAATCAATGTTTTAACTATTTTTTTAATGTTTTATGGGGGGATACAAGTAGAATCATGCTAGTTATTATATCAATCACTTGTGATTAATAAACAGCATTCAAATGATTGGCTACTCATTAGCCGTTTTACCAAACAGTTTCCTTCAAATGTTTTTCATAAACATTTTATATGTTTAAAACTCCTTATTAAACTGTACCTTTTACTCTGTATGTTTCATTTCAAACTTATTTACAATTGTGTTTCAAACAAATGTTTCTTTATATTAAACTGTTTTATCAAACCCATGCCTTCAAACCGTTTTATAGATTGACATCAAGTCGATCTTTTCTTAGATAATAATTATGTTCAAAGGTTTTACATAACTTATTTTATGCTTTTATATTATAAATTGCATGCCTATATATGTATGGTTATATAAGAAATGTTGAAAGGACTTAGGAAGGCTATCCACCCTATTTCCTTTTCCTCGATTTGGATGTGGTCTGGTGGGATATCGGGTACCTGTCCAAAGGTCGTTTAAATATTAGTTATATATCATGTGTACATATATAGTCATAAAGGTCCTTCCGATTCATCCAATGCCCTTGGGTAACAAGGGTATACATCCATGTCCATACGTACCAGTTAGATTACTAGTAAACTACCATATGGGTAGTTTAGGAAGATACTAGAACTATTACTAGAACGCGATATCATACAATGAGTCAGTTCATTCATGAGTCAATACTTGCTATATAGAGAGAACATACATTACAGCTAGAACATTACAATACATTACTATACTATTACATAGATATGTTACATGATCACACTTACATGAGTACAATTACATGATCACACTTACATGAGTACACTTACATGATCACACTTACATGAGTACAATTACATGATCACACTTACATGAGTACAATTACATGATCACAATTACATGAGTACACTTACATGATCACACTTACATGAGTACACTTACATGATCACACTTACATGAGTACACTTATATGATCACACTTACATGAGTACAATTACATGATCACACTTACATGAGTACGCTTACATATACATAGGACAGACGTCACTAGGTGCTATAGCATGGAACCAGTTCAGGATCTAACTATACCGATGAATCACAACGCAATTGTGATAGTTATATCGAGTATACATGATCATAGTAATGTGGATGCTCACGGCTTGCATACATGCAGGGGTCGTGGGTAGGTCCCAAAATCCCTTTGATAGGGGAGCGTATAGTCTGGGATCTAGACATCATACCTTATCCCTCAAATAAGGCAGTTGAGTACCGATGTAGTTATTTATTACAAATGCTACAGTACTTAGAAGAATTACCCTAGACTTAAGGTAATTGGTACAGTTGTAGTTCGGCACTACACCATAGTACTATTTCATTTTTCCCATTACATTCACTTCGTGAATATTCACACGACGCACAATAATGTAGAAAACTATATTTTTGGTTAATGATAGTCAGACTTGGGAAAATACACACTCTTACTAGAGACACACACACAGACACTAGATGCCTTGGTAGAAGGCTACATAGAGATCAGTTAAGTCTTGGTAGAAGACTCCCTGTTATAATAGTAGGAATCATAGGGATTTCTAGAGTTTTTCAAACGTTTATAGTTGTTTTACATACATTTTCAATACTTACGATTTACATACATTTTCAATACTTACAAATTCTTACATACAAATTAAGACACTAAAATACTTATGATCTCACCAGCTTTAAAGCTGATACTCTCTATCAAAATAACTTGTATCCTCAGGTCAAACATAGAAAGGTACCGATGCAGGGTTTAGAGAAGATGGAGCTCGTTCAAGACTCATCTTTCATTTTGATTGATGCTTCAGTGTTATCAAAATTTGACAGAACACACTTGTATAATAATTATATTATTAATGCAATGGATGATGTTGTTGATTGTTTACTACTTTTCATTGTTGTGATACTGTACATAACGTCCTCCGCCCCAGAACGTTTCCGCCGTTCTTGGTTTTGGGGTGTGACAGATTGGTATCAGAGCATTGTTTATAGTGAATTAAGTATATCAACCCATAAAAGATATACTACCTATAAATACATAAGGGATTAAAAATATTCTGACCAAGAGTTTATACTTTAAATAATAAAATATTTAATTAAGTATACGTGCTGCATTCATACTAAAATCAGTGTCAGTAGGACGGTACAAAAGAATTACGATTGTTGAGAAACACAGGTGGGCTTAGAGACATATGGTCAAAACTGGGAAAATATAGCCTGATCACCTATATTATCCGAGGGTTGACTAGCATGTGCCTAAGTTTAATTGTGTGGTTGCAACAAGTCTAAAAATCTTACCAACCCTACCACAATGAGAACAGTAGAACATAACATTAAACTAAAAATACTATAGGAGTATTTGGTGTTACTATAAGTACGTTATACTGGAGAACTAAAACGGAATCTTTATTACCAAGTTGATAGTTGCTAAGTGGATACACTAAGGCTATATGTAATTAGGTTGTTATAGACTTAGAATTTGTGAAAATTTTACTTTACCCCTATTCTGTGTGAATTTGGAGTTAAGGTCACTTATTCGAAGGCCTATCCTGTTTCGATTACATATAACTGGTATGCACTTCACAAATAGCGATGTAACTAATGAAGATTTTCTAAATAATTATCTAGATAGTTCGTCTAATAATTATTTTCTTACCCCAATTCTTGCGTAGATAACATGGCTGGACTCCATCCCCACGGCAACCCGTACCTCCCGAATGAGGTCATTGTTGGATGGTTTGAAGAAGAACCAGAGAATGATCATCCTATCCCTTTGAATGATCACCATGATGAAGACCTTTCGGATGATGCTAACTCCGAACCCGAGGTTGAGAACCTACCCCAGGCAGCTCCCGTTCCAATTCCTAACCCTCGTCTGGCTTTTCAAGGCCCGACGCCTGAGTGGGTGGAATGCTTGGAAACATGGAGCCAAGGAAAAGATCAGCCCATGCCATTTAATGGTGACCGAAACTTTTATGACCTGAGCAATGGGGGCTCAGCAAACAGAATCTTGCCAATCTTGGTCCGCAGAGTGGCCCGAAATGAGATTCAAGGCATGACAGCCCTACATCAGATTACCGAAGTTGTCGCCGATGCGAGAATGCATACCCTCCCCACCATTCGTCTAGAAGATGCTCGCGAGAGATCTGAGAGAAACCATGAAATCCTGCTGCAAGCACTGGCTGAATCACGAGCCGAAGTCATAGAGCTCCGAGTACGCCAAAGGGTGTATGAAAGACACCTACTTGACGTGGAACGTCAACTGGCTGAACTGAGAGTTCACCAGAGGGATGACCGTCGCCAGTAGTAGATGCTTTACTTTATTTTCCTTATTAAAAGGAATCATTTTTCTGTCTATGCCCGATGTGGCATTTTCTATGAAATTATCTTGTACTGTAAGTACTTTTGGTTAGGCCTTTATGTTGTCAAGAACTATCTTCTCTAGATATGATGTAAGACCTTTTGCAAGGTCATTTTCCCGAACTTTTACGTCATGAATATCAAAGATATTGACAGTCGGCTAACTTCTGTGTCATTTCCTTTATTCAAGTACTCTCATCATACTTTCATTGGAGTCTATCTGAAACCTGCTTTAGTCAAGTCATTGGACTATAGTAATTTAGCTCCGGAGATATTTCCAAGTCTCTTTTACTGGTTGGATCCTGTTATTCACCAACCCACGATACCTCGGCTTGAACGACAAACGTCTTGAGACCATTCTACGAACTCACTTCCATTCCGTACTAGGACTGCATCATAGGGATGTAGGTCAAACCTTCGCGATTATACCTCCAATCCGTACTAAGACTGCATCATAGGGATGTAGGTCAACCTTTCGAGAACATACTCTTACTCTTTGATTGAGAAATCGAAGTACATCTAGGGTCAACTAGAATCGCTCACAAAATCCTTATCTTTCGTGTTATAGAATCATGTCGTCATCCGGAAGCAATCAGTCGAACAACAAAACCTCTACCTTTCCTATGGACGCCGCTACCTTTCAAACCGCAGTTACAACTGCCGTGACAGCTGTCCTTGCGCACCGTAGCGCTATCAGCACGATCAATAATGATGATGGGATTGAAGTTTCCAACCGTGGTATCCATCCAGGAAGTCACCAAACAGTAACAGTCACAGGATCGCAAAGCCGAAAGACAGAGAACAAGAAACGAAAGCGTCAAGCCCAGAAAGAACGCAAGAAATCCCAAAAACTTGCCATGCAACAGCAACAAGTAGAAACCCCTGCCATCCCCGTACCGAGCAGGCCATACGATGGAAAACTCCTGAAGTGTGATAAGTGTAGTTTCCATCATCATGGGGCTTGCCATGAGATGCAATGTTGCAATTGCCTAAAAATAGGGCACCATGCTCGTAGCTGTGGAGCACCGGCACGACCCATCACTCAAGTCCCTATCATCGGGACCAACCCTACACACAAAAGTAGTGTTAATGCTGAACGCTTTAGGAAGCAATTTCCAAGGTGGAGTAATGAGGAAGGCACTCGTGTCCACATAACACTGGCTAAACACCTCACTTCCACCACCAATGTTGGTGCTGTCCAGATATGTCACCAATGCGGTGAAATTGGACACCTCAAGAAGGATTGCCCGATAGCGAAGAACTCGGGTGCTGATGGGAAGATTCTCAGGATCACAGCTGCAGGAGAAACTACATCGGAACCTCATTAATGTAATTTAGGCGTTTCATTGTAACAGACTTATGAAACATCCAAAACTAGTGCAACTAGAGTCTTACCTTTTGCGAGATCCTGTCTGTATAGGGATGCTCGTGCTGTGTATACTTGTCTTTTGTAGTATACCTTATTCGCAGCAATAGTCTTGTAGAAAATCTAAAGTACTGTAACTCTGTTCATGGTTGCACGGTTGTGTTTTGTCTGTAAACGTCTTATGTTCAAATCTAATGTCTTTAAGTTTCCGTATGATTCTGACATTATCATACAACTAGATTCAATTTGATCCACACCATACCAGCCTCATACGTACATCTCTTTCTTCGAAATCGCCCTTCCAACAAAGCCGTCATATCAGAACACCGAAGTACTTAGGCATGGAGTACCTTATATTTCTTTCCTTTCCGAAGGAATCCCCGAAGTACCACTCGTGCAGTACGTCAAGTTCAACCCAAAGATTCATATGGTTGATCTATCACTGAGGAATGTATACATAAGAGTGATATATAATCAAGGTTCTACAGGTTTAGAATTGATGATTCCACTTTAACTTCTTTTTCCTCGATAGGATGTGAGCTTAAAGAAGAATCAGTTATTTGACTACCTTTTCAATCTTAATTATATACGACTCGTATACACGAGATTGTGATTGTGAAACCATATATGAATTCTAACATGAACTTCAGGACGAAGGACTGCTCAAGACTACGAGTAATCGCATTGTCATGTGAACAAACTTAGAACCCAGTAAGACTTCTGTAAATAGATTTCCCTTCAGTCTAAACACCTACGGAGATACAAGAACAGTCCGGACAACTTAGCGAACTACACAGAAATAGAATTAGAAGACTAGGCTTCTCACCCTGGAGAACTCCGGTCTTATTCTTCCAGAGATCGACGGATTGCATCATATGTGCCTCGGCTATCGAGGGCTCCGTCTAGATTTTTCCGTTAGAAATCGTTGTCTCTGCCTCGCATAGATGAATTAGTTGAGCAAACGCAAGGAAAGAATTACTTTCAGAAATGGACCTGAGATCCGAATATCACCAGTTCGAGTGTTAGGGAAGGATGTCCGGAAGACTATCTTCCGAACTCGATGCGGACACTTCGAGTCCGTAGTGATACCCTTCGGATAGGACCAATACGCCCATAGTATTCACGAGCTAAATGAGTAGGGTACGTCTTTCTTACTTGGATCAGTTCGTCATTTCTCCATGTAATGACTTACTTATCTACCCTCGTGGTAAGAAGGAACCCCTGGAAACATTACCTTTAGAGGAACTTTCGCGAAGTTCTCTAAGCACAAGTTTTGAAATTGAAGAGTCAGGTTCCTATGACACACTGTTAGTGATGTGGGAATATTTGAGTACTCTTTCAATTTGTCAAAACTGTTGAGAATTTGTCGACACCAGAGACGCCGACAGAAATTCGCCAAATTCTAGGTCTTACAGACCTACTGTCTTAATTCATCCAGAACCCCTCGCAAATCACAGAAAACCGTACGACCTTGACCCAGCAAGGAGTGGCCCTTGACTGGGAAGTTTAGCAAGAGAAAGAACCTTTGGAATTCCAAGTGAGAGACCAAATTCTTTAGGAAAAACTCACTCTGGGAATGGCTTAATATGCTTCGTATCGTGTGGAAAGCTAAAACCAATATAGTTAGGACCTCCGAGATTCTTACCAGAATCGGTCCTATGCCTCGCACAAACTAGACCTACTCCACGAACTCAGTAACGTACATTCTACTATTCGCGTCTCGATCCTGAAACCATACCTTTCCGTTAGGACTCTTGTAAGTCCACTCATCGAGATCCTCGCCTTCGTATTAGAACCGTAGTGACCCTCGACCGAAAGGTCAAGCGGACGAAGCAACGCCGTCGCCCATTAGTGAAGGTTCGTTGGGATACCAACCGAGAACCTGATTTCACTTAGGAGCGCTAGAACCAATCAATTAAGAAGTTTCCTCCTCATGACTCGATCATTCGTACCTACTTCCTTACCTAAATTCTAATTTCGGGACGAAATTCCCTTCAACAGGGGGATGATGTGACAACCCGAAATTTCCATTATGAACAAACCATATCAAGCCAATAGAAGTTAGAACAGTTACAGTGAAATTCCAGACTTTGGGTATAAGTTTGAGTATTTCAGGATTAGCACTTAAGGAGATATCAGGAGAGTGGATGCACTAGGGTTTTGTGCAACACTGTTATTCCAATACTCTAGGATATTAGAGTTCATTCCGGGAATAAAAATATTTTCTGCCAAAAATCCCAGGACTATATATAGAAATCTGAACCATATTCATTCATTAGTTACATTTCCAACTAGAGAAAAGCAGAATTCTCTCTCACGGATCTTCGGGTTTTTTTCCCAAATCGTGAGTACTTCTATCTAGTTGTATTATATAGCTTAGATTGTGTTTTATAACATCAAAATCGGATCAAAACCCCAAGATTCGGGAGTTTACCTCCCAAGAACACTTCGAGAGTAAACTCCTTTTTAAGGGCCAAAAGAGTGCCCAATGTCCCTCTAAGCCTTGGAACTCAAACTAGAAGCCACCATTACATGTTTTAGACCACAAAACAATTAAGAATCAAGGCTAGAAGTGAGTTCACGGCCAAGGAAGCTCTTGGGCCGTGAACTCCATTTTTAAGTGTCAAAATGCCTTAAAAACCTTCCTTGAGCCAAGAGACTAATTTAGACATGTACCCTAAAGTGTTTATAGCCTAGAAAACATAAGGAATCACAAGGATAAAGGAGTTTACGGCCAAGACAAATTCTTGGGCCGTAAACCCCTATAAATGGGACAAATGACACCCTAACTCCTTCCTTATGACTAGAACCCAACATAGATCATATACTTGAAGTGTTAGGAACCTCAAAACATCAAATGGTACTCCTTACCATGAGTTTACGGCCGTAAACACATGGGGGAGTGGTCCCAGGGCCGTGAACATCAAGCAAGGCCATTTTAAGGCCTTAAACCCACCCAAACACTTGTTTAAGCCTTGAAGCACTTCACCACATAAGTTGTAATAATGTTAGACTTCATTTAGTGACCCTATAGAGAGTTTACGGCCAGGATTTTACTCCCCTGGGTCGTAAACTCCAACACATATGGTCTTTTGACAATAAACTCCCATAAGAGGTCCTGCACTCCTTTGTTGCAACCCATTAGCCTCCTAGCACTTGACCAAAGTGTTTTCCTCGCATTAGGATATTTATACATGTTTAATTAGTTTGATAATCACTAATTGTTTATATACATATGTCTTCATATGTAATTAGGACCATTGTGTGTGTCTAAAGTCTTCACTCGACACCTAGCAGTCCTACCTCACCAGTTCATCCGAATCACCCACAACAGGTGAGTTCATACCCCTTAATCAATGTTTTAACTATTTTTTTAATGTTTTATGGGGGGATACAAGTAGAATCATGCTAGTTATTATATCAATCACTTGTGATTAATAAACATCATTCAAATGATTGGCTACTCATTAGCCGTTTTACCAAACAGTTTCCTTCAAATGTTTTTCATAAACATTTTATATGTTTAAAACTCCTTATTAAACTGTACCTTTTACTCTGTATGTTTCATTTCAAACTTATTTACAATTGTGTTTCAAACAAATGTTTCTTTATATTAAACTGTTTTATCAAACCCATGCCTTCAAACCGTTTTATAGATTGACATCAAGTCGATCTTTTCTTAGATAATAGTTATGTTCAAAGGTTTTACATAACTTATTTTATGCTTTTATATTATAAATTGCATGCCTATATATGTATGGTTATATAAGAAATGTTGAAAGGACTTAGGAAGCTATCCACCCTATTTCCTTTTCCTCGATTTGGATGTGGTCTGGTGGGATATCGGGTCCCCGTCCGAAGGTCGTTTAAATATTAGTTATATATCATGTGTACATATATAGTCATAAAGGTCCTTCCAATTCATCCAATGCCCTTGGGTAGCAAGGGTATACATCCATGTCCATACGTACCAGTTAGATTACTAGTAAACTACCATATGGGTAGTTTAGGAAGATACTAGAACTATTACTAGAACGCGATATCATACAATGAGTCAGTTCATTCATGAGTCAATACTTGCTATATAGAGAGAACATACATTACAGCTAGAACATTACAGTACATTACTATACTATTACATAGATATGTTACATGATCACACTTACATGAGTACAATTACATGATCACACTTACATGAGTACAATTACATGATCACACTTACATGAGTACACTTACATGATCACACTTACATGAGTACACTTACATGATCACACTTACATGAGTACACTTATATGATCACACTTACATGAGTACAATTACATGATCACACTTACATGAGTACGCTTACATATACATAGGACAGACATCACTAGGTGCTATAGCATGGAACCAGTTCAGGATCTAACTATACCGATGAATCACAACGTAATTGTGATAGTTATATCGAGTATACATGATCATAGTAATGTGGATGCTCACGGCTTGCATACATGCAGGGGTCGTGGGTAGGTCCCAAAATCCCTTTGATAGGGGAGCATATAGTCTGGGATCTAGACATCATACCATATCCCTCAAATAAGGCAGTTGAGTACCGATGTAGTTATTTATTACAAATGCTACAGTACTTAGAAGAATTACCCTAGACTTAAGGTAATTGGCACGGTTGTAGTTCGGCACTACACCATAGTACTATTTCATTTTTCCCATTACATTCACTTCGTGAATATTCACACGACGCACGGTAATGTAGAAAACTATATTTTTGGTTAATGATAGTCAGACTTAGGAAAATACACACTCTTACTAGAGACACACACACATAGACACTAGATGCCTTGGTAGAAGGCTACATAGAGATCAGTTAAGTCTTGGTAGAAGACTCCCTGTTATAATAGTAGGAATCATAGGGATTTCTAGAGTTTTTCAAACGTTTACAGTTGTTTTACATACATTTTTAATACTTACGATTTACATACATTTTCAATACTTACAAATTCTTACATACAAATTAAGACACTAAAATACTTATGATCTCACCAGCTTTAAAGGTGATACTCTCTTTCAAAATAACTTGTATCCTTAGGTCAAACATAGACAGGTACCAATGTAGGGTTTAGAGAAGATGGAGCTCGTTCAAGACTCATCTTTCATTTTGATTTATGCTTTAGTGTTATCAAAATTTGACAGAACACGCTTGTATAATAATTATATTATTATTGCAATGGATGGTGTTGTTGCTTGTTTACTACTTTTCATTGTTGTGATAATGTACATGACGTCCTCTGCCACAGAACGTTTCCGCCGTTCTTGGTTTTTGGGTGTGACACTTTCAAAGGTGAAGAACTACAAGTCCTTTTAAGAGGTAAGTTATCTAACTAGTTGTATTGTTCAATTGACAATTTGTATGCTAGTTAGGATGTATGCTTTGGAAAACTGAAAATATGCATGTATAATTAGAGAAAACATAGATCCAAAGCATTTAGGGTTGCATGTGCACCATAGGAGTTTTATAGTGCTCAAAACCTAATAGTGGTATCAGAGCCAAGGATTGTTTTCTATTATACTTGATGCTTGTTGTTTTTCAAAGCTGAAAAAAATCGATTTTTTGGCCTCTGACTGATGAACTCGCCGAGTCCACTCAGTAACAGAGCAACTTGACGAGTCAGTTCATGCACTCGACGAGTTGCAGGCTCTGGTTGCAAAAATTCGAGGTTTTTGGCCAGAATTGGAATAAGATCATTACCACAAACTATTTTGAATCATAAATTTTTTTTTTCTGATATGATAGTGATCATCCTCATCCGATTACAAGATAATTATCAAAATTTTAAGATAATTGTTGATTTATATGATAAACAAAGTTGCTTGCAAATTGTTGACTTGATATTATCTTGTTTATGAGTTTAGCTAGATCAATCTTGAATTATATGATAATTTTAGTTGTTGAAAAATTGATCTAAATGATTTTTAATGACCTCCATAACTTGTCCTCAAGTTATGGAAAATGAAAGGTCTCGTCCATTAAAATGCAATTAAACTCATAAGTTATACAAATGAAGAGTTTTGACAAGTTTTAAAACTTGTCCTCAAGTTTTGGAATTTGTAAAGTTTCAATAATGAAACTTTAATTCCAAACCCTAGAGTTTTAAAAGTTAAAATTCAACCCTTATACTTTATAATATTATAAGTTTAATATATATATATATATATATATATATATATATATAAGACAAGTCAGTCTTACCGTTAGTAGGCCTCATTCATGAAGCCGGTCTATAAGGGGGGTATAAGGTTACTTCCTATAAAATGGTGGTTTAATGGATGTCCACTCTCACCCACCGCTTCCTTAACTGGTGGAGGGTCGTTAGCCGAACGGGTAGAATAGGACATTAATTCTCCCTTATTAAAAGTATAATGATAAAAATAAAGTAACTAAACTTTTATTAAATTTTCAATCTTAGTTACTTTAGGAAAATGTGAAAATGGTGCTAATCCATGAAATTACACTTTACACCTTGTTAAGTCGTTAGTGGAGCGTGTGTGGTTAACCGACACACTAATCTAGAACTGACAATGTGTAGCAAAGGGTAGCTTGAAGTTAATCATAGATTGATGGAGCATGTGTGGTTAACCGACACATTGATTAGGTGATTTGTAACATTAAGTGTACCAAGCTAGTTTGCATGGTTATTCACACCTTGTTTGTGATCCTCGACATCCCAGTCACAAACTTGAAGGGCACAATCGAGATTTAAACATGCCAATGAAAAGTTCAATGAATCTCAAAGGATCTAGGAATTTCAATCCAATTAAAACTTAATAATCAATTTCATTTTTTATGGTGGAAATTGGTAAATCGTCATTTACTTACCTTAAAATATTTTACAATTGGATTACGGCATCCCTTTTCGCAATTGTAGAATGTTGTGTTGGGTCCTACCCTTAATATTTCATTTGAGTGTAATATCAAGGATTATCATTTAACCTAAACTTTGTTCTTTTTCTTTTTCAGATGTCTATCCCAAACAATGCTTCCAACCCAATCCCTTCAGGCTCTTTATCCCTCATGAACCTATGTGGGGGGTCATTTTCGATGGCTCGAACTTCAATGATTGGATTCGAAACATCCGGATGGCTATTCGCTATGAGGAAAAAGAATATGTCCTATATAAAGAGCTTAAGGAGATTGATGTCACCACTACTACTCCCGAACAAATCGCTGAACATACTACTCATGAGAGGGATGCGAAAAAGGTGTCTTGTCTAATGATTGCTACCATGACTGTTAAGCTGCAGAAGTCCTATGAGGACTACTATCGTTTTGAAATGTATCAAGATTTGATTGAAAGATACCATCAAAGTGCTCGGCAGGAGAGGTATGAGATCATTGCCTCCATGATCACAACCAAAATGAAGGATGGTGAACCCATCACAGCCCGCTTGCAAAAGATGCAGAGGTATGTGGACCGCTTGCTTAAATTGAATGTCAATTATGATGAAGAGTTGGCCATAGATATTATTCTACACTCTTTACCTTCTTATTACGATCAGTTTCGTATGACCTATCATATGAACAAGGAGGAGGTCACTCTTATCAAGCTTCAAGACCTTCTAAGAACTGCAGAAAGCAACTTGAAAGGCAATTCGATTGTGTCTACTCCTCCTACTACTACTTATGCCTCTGTTCTGGCAATCGGACATGGGAAGGGAAAGAAGAGGAAAGCTCCCTACAAGAGCCACAAGTGAAAGTCTCTTGATGGATCCTCTTCAAGTGGCACCAAAGTTGGTTTTGTTAATCCCTCGACCAATCCGAAGGATACAGAGTGCTTCCACTGTCATGAAAAAGGGCACATGAAACGAAGCTGCCCCAAGTACTTGCAAGACATAAAGGATGGCAAGATCAAGCCCTCCTTTGCAGGTATTTACACTATTCAATCTAATAACTCATCACATGCTAATTCTTGGGGTCCTTGCTACATGTGGATTCACATTTGTTCTGATTTGCAGGGAATAAAAGAAAGTAGGGATGTGGAGCACGGGAAGATAAACTTAATCATGGGAAATAGGAAAGTGTCGCCTGTAACCAAGATTGGAGTTTATTCTTTATTGCTTAGTAATGGTTTAAATTTAGATTTAAATAATTGTTGTTACTCGGCCGATATGGCGAGAAACATTATTTCCTTTCACAGTTTGTATAAACAAGGTTTTACCTTTTCTTTTAATAATGAAATTGGTGGTATTAATGCTTATTACAATGGTGTATTTTATTTTGAAGTATTACCTTGCAATGGTATATATGAAACTGTGATGGTTGTAGATAACTTAGGAAATAATTTGTTGCACGTTGATTTTACCAATTATTTGGATAAGGCATGCTTGTGGCATTGTCGTCTTGGACATGTCAACAAGAAGCACATAGCCCAACTCCAAAAGGATGGAGTCTTGGAGTAATTCGACTTGAAGTCGGATGACACTTGCGAATCTTGTTTGCTTGGAAAGATTACCAAGTCACCCTTCACTGGTACTTGTGAAAGGGGTGAAGGTCTGTTGGATCTCATACACACTGATGTATGTGGACCATTCAGAACCGCCACAAGGGATGCTAACCGCTTCTATGTGACTTTCACTAATGATTATAGTAGGTATGGCTATATCTACTTAATCAAGCATACGTCAAAAACTTTTGAAAAGTTCAAAGAGTTTAAGCAAGAATTGGAGAATCAATTGGGCAGGAAGATAAAGATGTTGTGATCCGATCGAGGAGGAGAGTATCTTAGTATCGAGTTCCTAGACTATCTTAAGGAATGTGGAATTGTTTCGTAATTGACGCCACCTAGGACACCACAGCTTATTGGTGTGGCTGAAAGGCGCAGTCGAACCTTGTAGACATGGTTCATTCCATGATGAGTCGAGCTTCCTTACCTATCTCATTTTGGGGGTATTCCTTAGAGACTGTCGCCTATATCCTTAATCTAGTCCCTACCAAAAAGGTTTCCAAAACACCTCACGACATGTGGACAGGGAAGGTTCCCTCGTTAGACCGCATAAAAGTTTGGGGTTGCGAGGCTTTTGTGAGATGTGAGACTCATGACGAGCTCGAACCTTGGAGTGAGCGATGTATTTTCATCGACTACCCACAAAAGTCCTTTGGATATCTCTTCTATAGATCGAGTGACAATGTTGTCTTCGTTGCGTGAAGAGGAGTCTTTCGTGAGAGAGAACTCATATGCCAAGGGGACAGTGGGAGGAAAATTAACCTTGAAGAGCTTCAAGAGTTAAGCGGTGAAGAAACCTCAAACACTAGCAATCAACCTAAGGAAGGAACTCCTGTTGAGCCAATTGACGAATCTGTACCTCTGAGGCGTTCCGGTAGAGTTAGTGTTCCACCTGTTCTATATGGTTTTCATATAACAGCTGAAGGTGATACATATATCAGTGATAGCACACTGGTAAATCTGGATGAACCTAATAACTACAAGGAAGCCATGGGAGTCCCCGAGTCTGAAAAATGGAAAGAGGCTATAGACAACAAGATTCAGTCCATGTATGACAATCAACTTTGGAACTTGGTTGACAATGTATCAGGTCATAAGATAGTCGGGTGCAAATGGATCTTCAAGAAGAAGACCGACATGGATGGGAAAGTACACACATATAAGGCGCGACTGGTTGCGAAGGGCTTTACTTAAACTCATGGAGTTGACTATGATGAGACCTTCTCACCAGTAGCGAAGATTAAATCTATAAGGTTTATGCTAGCCATAGCTGCATTTCATGACTATGCAATATGGCAAATGGATGTCAAAACCACTTTCCTTAATGGAAAGTTGGTTGAAGATGTTTACATGAGTCAGCCAAAGGGTTTTATCAATGCAAAGTACCCTAATAGAGTGTGTAAGCTTGAGAAATCCATTTATGGATTAAAACAAGCATCTCGCAGATGGAATCTTTGTTTTGATGAGAAAGTCAAAGAGTTTGGATTTTCGAGAAACGAGGATGATTTATGTGTATATGTCAAAGCTAGTGGGAGTATAGTGAGCTTTTTGGTATTGTATGTAGATGACATACTGCTCATAGGAAACGACATTCCAACCTTGTAGGAGGTTAAGTCTTGGCTTGGGAAGTGTTTTGCTATGAAAGACCTTGGGGAAGTTGCTTACATCCTAGGGATAAGGATATTGAGAAACATGAGTAAAAGACTAATAGGACTTAGCCAAAGTACCTACTTGGACAAGGTGTTGAAGCATTTCAGCATGGAGAAGTCCAAGAAAGGTGACTTACCTATCCAAGGCAATACGAAAATGAGTAAGACTCAGAGTTCGAGTACAAAGGCTGAGATAGCAGAGATGAGTCGAATACCATATACTTTTGCAGTTGGCTCGATCATGTAAGCTATGACTTGTACTCCCATGATGTGGCCTTTGCTTTGAGCATGATCAGCAGATATCAAGGGAATCCTGGTAAAGCTCATTAGACTGTAGTTAAGAACATTCTTAAGTACTTGCGGAGGACTAAGGACTGGGTCCTTACCCTTGATTGGAGTGATGACTTGAGAGTGACAGGGTATAGCGACGCCAACTTTCAAACCGGCAAAGATAATTTCCGCTCTCATTCGGGCTGGGTGTTTACCCTGAATGGAGGAGCGGTAACATGGAAAAGTTCCAAGCAGGAAATTGTAGCTGATTCAATGTGCGAATCAAAGTAGATAGCAGCAAGCGAAGCATCGAAGGAGGCGATATGGTTGAAAAACTTCATCGGAGACCTTGGAGTCATACCATCCATAAAGGAGCTTGTAGAGATTTTCTACGATAATGAAGGGACGGTTGCCTTAACCAAGGAACCGATAGATCATGGTAGATCCAGGCATATCGACAGAAAGTACCACTTTATAAGACATCAAGTAGAAGAAGGACACCTCGTGGTAAAGGGGATATTGTCAGAAGACAACCCAACGTATCCCCCACTACTAGAAAACAGACCTTTAATGACGCGCGAACAATGACACACGCAGATTTACGATATGCATTTTGTGCGTGTCCTAGAAATAATGTCAGGTTTTCAAAATTAAAAGGATAGAGCATACGCATTTATGCGTGCCCTAAAATTAAGCGTCCAACAAAAAAATTACAAACACGGAGGGCACTTAAATTAAACGGGCGTCGTGTATAAATGTTGTTTTATAAAATTTTAATACACGCCTAGGGGAAATCAAATCCCCCAAATATTTGATGTACCCCGCTTCCTTACCTCTGCACTTTATCCTCTACATCTTCACCCCACCCACTTTCTCCTCTCGATCGTTGGCTCCTCAAGCGACGAGTCCTCTCTACTCGTCGCCACTAGCCATCGCCTCACTGTGAAACCACCAACGGCCGGATCTTCATCAAAACCTTACAATTCATCTCCTCTATACTATTTTTGTCTACATCTTCTTCCTAGATGCCATAGCCACAATCACCTACAACACCTACCATGGCTTCGTTGGAAGACCAATCAAGTTTTTCCCCGCCATGAAATCCCTAATCTTCTCCTTCTTCCCACTCGTGTCGACCACAATCGTTGCTCAACTCATCCTATCGCTCATCTCGTTTCCGTTCTCCTGTTATTCTTGGTAATCATCAAGATTGGGGAAAACCTAGGGTTTGTAATTGAATACAACTCGAATTACTTTATCAGGTCATTCATTTTGTTTCCACTCAAGATTAGGGAAACCTAGGGTTTGTAAATGAAGATGTCTTCTTTGTCTCTAGTTACTATATTCGTGGATGGGTATATAGTTGCATAAGTGAGTTTTCCTGCTAGTGATACACCTGCTAAGGTGAAGCAGTAAGATGAAGCTTGTGATGACTCCAAAGATGCTTTTGCCTCAGAAGCGACATTTATCGCTGGTCGAGATCGTCTTCTAAAGGTATGGTTACATTAATCCTTTTTATTTTACAACTACGTATTTTGTTCGAGTCACATTCCCACATATTTGATAACACTTGAATGGAGTTTTAGCACTTTGATTGACCTCTTTGGGTAGAAGGTTCCAAGTATCTACGATTTTGAAACATGTGATTTTGATTGAATTGCAGGTTCCCACAGAAAACATTAAAAATTTCTCCATCATTGCACATATTGATCATAGAAAATCGACATTAGCTGATAAATTGCTTCAAGTGACGGGTACAGTGCAATCACGTGATATGATGGAGCAGTTTCTGGTATCGAGTATAAGTAAAAGCCTACAATTTTATGGTTTATATATTCCATAGAACAAAAAATATAAAGTATTTATTCAATTCATTTGAGAGTATATAATGCAAGATTCTTATTTTAGGTTAATAGAATTATGACTTATCTTATAGATAGAACAATAATAACAATAGATTATTCGATATTAAGTAGTATAGGAAACTATTACTCTATTACCACTAGGCACCAGGGCTTTGGCCACTTTCTGCAATATATACATGCTTAGGCTTTTATATTCCTAAATGCTACTCTTTTACCTGTTGTTGATCATATTGAATGACAATTTTACAAGAATGTTGCTATCAACTTCTCAGGTAACTTGTCTGATGGATTCAAATGTTTGATATGAGTTTTTGGATCTGAAGTTTAAATCCAGATTGTTCTTTAATGGTCACCTATAACATTGAATTCGTTTTTCTATAGGTTTAATAGTTCTTCTCCAAAAGGGGTCACAAACCTTGTGTATGTAGGGAATGAGCAGAAAAGATGTCAAAAACCAGTTGTGGTTATAACCTCATCAAGCACTCCAGTTTCAAATCTTTTACCTGCTGGAAGTCTATAAAAAAATCATAATTTTTTACCCTTTTCCATTTTTTATAAAAAGGTGGATAATTTACACTTTTACAGGTAGTGGAATCTTCTCAAGATTTTTTACCTCTTCTATTACTCACAACGGATCGACCCCCTGAGCTTTTGGAAAGTGGAGCCAACCAAGCAATTAACCAAGTATGTTCGTTAATAATTAATGATTATTATTTATTAGTTTTGTTTCTAAATATTCACTTTTAAACATTTTTTTTTCTAAATTGAGATTTCCTCATTTGAATCATCCTTATTTTATGTCCTCTTAGTATTTATTCTTTTGTTTTGCAACTTACAGTCTAAAACATCATAGTGCAAGTTGAGTTCCAGAACATCCACCTGAAACTTCCCTATTTGGATGAAATCCATTGGTATTGGTTTTCAATATTTTTATATTGGTTTTGTCTTTTCAGCTTATATATCTAGAAAGGAACACACAGTACTTTTGAACAGCAAGAATGGGCAGCTAAAATTGTTGATTCTTTGAAGGTATAATGTCCTTATTCAGACAACAATTAATGTGAAAAAAAAAAGAATTCAATAATCAAATACTTTTTTGATGATTTTTTTATGTTATCTTTGATCAGCATGGGGTAAAAGCAAAATTCCAAAATGAAGGAACAGAAAGTTGATCAACGTTTTGGCTTGGATTTGGAGGGAACCAAAGTTTCACTAGCACCAAAGTATCACTGGAGACTTCTAGATTTCCTCACTTGTTTGCATTCTCGCTCATTCAAGGTTTCAATTTCACAAACATATAATAATACCACTTTAGTTTTACTTTTTTTCTTTTATTATTATTGTTAATTAAGATTGAAGAAGTTTACAACTTTGATCAAGATGACCTGTTGCCCGAGGATATGTTGATATTAGATACACATGTTGAGGTGTTCGTTTGGATCTCTTGATGGATTGTCGCCACATGGAATAGGCACGCCAAGTTGATGCAAATAAGAATCCAGATGATCCTCAAGCTGCAGAAAGATTTCAGGAAAGTGTTTGATCCTTCATTAGAAAATAAAAGGTAACTATAAAGGGTATTTCTGGCTGAATGAGTACGAAACTAAGGGCATTTCTGGAAATCACAGATTACTGCAGCAAAAGGTAACTATAAAGGGTTAATTGCAAGAAAAAAAAGTACAATTGATGTAATGGAAATAAATGAAAGCATGATGATGTAATCTACAAAGAGATAAAGGTAGATTGTTATTGCTTGTAACTAGTACTAAAAAAATGTTATCTTAATTTACTTTTTTTTTTCTTTTTGATGAATTTGATTTTAGAAATACATAGAATGGGCTGGATCTCTTGATGGATTGTCGCCACATGTGCCATTATACAAAGTAATGGAGGAAAATGAACCTTGTTTCTTCACAACATATTTCTCATGGGATCCTTCTAAACCATCACTGTTGTTGCTTATTGGCTTCAAGTAAGTTGTACGTGGAAAACAATTTTCTTTTTGTGGGTATGTGATAGTGGAAGACTTTTTATTTGATTCTAGTCTGAATTGTAAATTAATAATGGCTAACAACAATGTTGCCATTGTTGGTTAGTTATTATTAAGCTCACATAATCTGCCACATTTATTAATTTATACCTTTTCTGTTATAAGGAGTATTGAGATTTCATTGTTGGTTAGTTATTATTAATCTGCCACATTTATTAATTTATTAATCTGCCACATTGTTGGTTAGTTATTATTAAGCTCACATAATCTGCCACGCATTGCAATCATGTTACTTTGAGATTTCATTTATTTTCAAATAGCTTTATGTTAACAGTATTGAGATTTCAGTTATTTTCAAATAGCTTTATGTTTACATTTTTGCCCTCATTTTTCATGTGTGTTACATTTCACAGGAGTTATAATGAATGATGAGACTGTGCATCAGTTGTGTAAACAGGCTATTTCACAGGTATTTACCATTTCAACTTTTGACTTTTGACTTCAAGGTGTTGATATTCTTACAGGTTCATATTTGTTATGCAGCATGAAAGTATTGGTTTAATCAAGTCTATGTCTTATTATATTAAAGGAATTTGTGGTGTACTATAATAGATGACAAGGCTGCTGGAATGATTGTTTACTAATTTATTTGATTGTAAACATAACAGTACACTATAGAGGAGAAAGTCATTGAAAGAGCTTATAAAAAGCTTGCACTTGATGCTTTGGTTATTCAACAATGACGTTTAGCTGAGCAAAAGAGTAAGCATTTCTTCACATCACCTTTTTACTAGTTCCCATTACTTCTAAATAACATGTCATTTTTTTGGCAGCTATAAACAAAGATCAGATGCTACAAATGATGAGGTTTGGTGCTGAAATGGTATTCAGTTCAAAGGATAGTACAATCACAGATGAAGATATCGATAGAATCGTTGCTAAAGGAGAAGAGGCAACTGCTGGGCTGTTGGAAGTTGGAACTTTGTGAATGATTTTGTAAATGCTGGCTTTGGTAAGGTATTTAATATTTTTCAACTACTTTTGTCAAAATAAATAAATAATCTAATAATTTAATTTATGTTTCTCTTTTTAAGGATAAACTAAAGAGGTTCATATGGCCTTCCAGTTGGAGAAATAAAGTTGATCTTGCATTAGGAGATTTACATGTTGCAAAGTGTATCAAGTCTGACTACCCATGTGTCCCACTGGAGAAAGCTCAAGGTTCTTTACTTCTCTTACAATGTAATAATCCATCTTCACACATATTTTGTATTTTCTTTTGTTTTCTTTTTTTGTGCAGGCAATATAGATACTTTGAGCAAGTTCATAGATTTAGAGTCCTTGAGTGGTGTTACTAAGGAAGAGTGGACACAAGTGAGGCACACATTTAAAAAAATCAGCACAAATCTTGTTTATAGTGAGGCACACATTAGGTTATTAGAACTATTAGCTTGTAAATTTTTGTTACAACTCTACTGATTTGTTTTATCTTTTTATGGAACGATTATTTGTATGACATTAAATCTTATGCAATGGATTGTATTTTTTGTATATGATATTTTATTTTCTATTATGAGACATTAAATACAAATTTAATTTCAAAATTAGTAAATCTATAAATAATATTTTTTTAAACATTTAATATTATGATACGCAAAAATGCGTGTCATCTTCATTTATGACATGGCCTTTCTTGACAGGGGCTTTCTTGATATGCATTGCGTGTCATTAACACGCGCGTCGTAAGGTTACGACATGTGAATGCGTGTCGTCTTTCTTTATGACAGGGCCTTCCTTGATACGTATTGCGTGTCGTAAATGTGTGTCGTAATTGCGCGTCGTAAATGAGCGTCGTAAATGCGCGTCGTCTCTAGACGACGCGTAAAAGCGCGTCATCTCTCTTTATGATAGGGCCTTCCTTGACGCACATTTGCGCATCATCTGAGCCTTTTATGACGCGCAATGAGCGTCGTAAAAGGCTATTTTTCTAGTAGTGCCCTTACAAAGGGACTGACTAGGGTTAAGCACTTGCAACATACAAGGGGCATTGCGCTAACGGACGATATTAGTTTTAGTGGTTAGATAAATAGAAACTTGTAATAGCTAAATT
This sequence comes from Lactuca serriola, assembly GCF_051521515.1. NCBI lineage: Eukaryota > Viridiplantae > Streptophyta > Magnoliopsida > Asterales > Asteraceae > Lactuca > Lactuca serriola. The sequence goes on from NC_136414.1 coordinate 124,445,689, forward strand.
GTAATTGGCATTTAATGATTAAATAAAAAGAGTTTTATTTATAAGTAAAATTATTGTCTTGTGTCAATTATTTACTATTGTTTCACTTTGCATGTTTTGACTTCCAAAATAATAAGATTATTCAAATCATCCACAGTCGATCATACTTTGGAAGTAGGTAATGAGGCTAGACTATCATGAGTTGGCTTGTAGATTGTCTAAGGCGTTAAACATAGCAAAATTTTGCTACACCATTCACGAGTGCTCATGAAATAAGATTTGAGTATTGGATTCAACCCGCGCTCACCTAAATTACTTCATGGAATTTATCACGAGTAATTGTGAGACGATAATATCATATAATTTTCAAACCAAGATATATGAGTTGTTGACTACGAGTTGGTTGTGCATTGATGGCATGAAAACACATCAGTAACTTGATGTTATAAAACGTGTCGTTGTGCATGATTTGATGAGTAGTTAGTACAATCATATAATGTCGAAGTTTATCTGTTCCTTTTATTCTAAGAGGATTAAAAGCGATATCTTAGGCCCCTCGATGATTCTGTTTTGACTATGTGTCGGGCCCGATCAAAACCAAATTGATGTGTTCAGTTATGTTCTACGTCAGACGAATCGGAAATCAGGAAACAAATTGCATGAAAATAAGTATGATTATGTTCCATATATTTGTACGCATAGATATCTTGAGAACAAAGGAGTATATGATCCCTTATATGAAGGACGCGTCACTGACTAGGTCAGAGTCCGACAACGGCTTTTGAAAGCTTACGATTGCTAAGTCGGATCCCGAAGTCATAAGTTGTAAAAACTTTTGAAAAAATTATAATTTTTAATAATGAAAAATATTTCAAAATATTATAATTTTCCGTTCAAAAGTTATAAAAAGTTCAAAATATTAGTCATAAGTCACAACACAAAATGATAAATGGTAAAAAAACATAAAGTGGTAAAAAAATTCATTTGCAAAAAAAATCAAGGGAAGGTAGGATCAGATCGGATCTCGATCCTACGATCCTACCTGCAATCCTACCCTAAATACGATCCATATCGTTTTTCATACCTAGGATCATAGGATCGTACGATCCTACGATCAGGATCGCGATTTTGACAACCATGCCTAATATATAGCTATTGCATTCAACTGTCCACAATAAGCAACGACCCTGTTATAACACTAAACCCAATTAGAAGTACTAATAATAGTATGTCAAAAACAAGTATCTACAATCTTGTTCTATGCCACATTCAAAGCAGAAGGTGTATAAAAATAGTGATGGCTCATTTTGAAACACATAAGAGAAACATATGTATATTAAAGTGTAAAATAGCTTCAAAGTTCAAACTTGGTTACCGTGTTGTGGTATTGATCAAGCACAAACCAAACCAATTATAATAAGTTCATCAATGGGGAGAAAATAACAATTAGCTAAGTTCGAGCCCTAACCGAATGTTGAAAGAGGGGGAGGTTGATGACAGAAAATTGACCAGTAATTTGATGCATTATAAATGCAGGAATATGAACCGATGAAAAAATAAACAACTTGGTAAATACAAGTTACATGCTTACCAAGAATGAGGCGACGATGTAAGAGGAGGTCGCAATTGCGTTTGACTTGTTAAGGATAGAAAGATACTAAGGGAAATATATACTTAATCTCTAATTGGTCCAAAATTGATCTCTAATCGAAATCGTTGGAACAAAATCGCTCTAAAAGAAAACCCTAATTGAGCGAAGAAGAAGGGGAGACGTTGGGATGAAGAAATATGCAAGGAGTTGTTAGGGATAAAGGAATAGAAACAGAGAAAAAGAGACGTAATAAACTTTTCAATTCTCCATCTCTTGTAATTTTTATTCTTGATTGTACACGAATATTTCAGAGATTCATAAAAAATCTCAATTTCACTTTTGTTGTGTCAAACAAAAATAAGAAGAATGGAATTAAAAGGGGGGGGGGGGAAATGAAAAAAGAGGAGGCCGGAGACAGTGGGAAATTGAAAAGCTTGGAAAACGCTTTGAGTATCTCCCTAAGAAAAATTTACATTAGTGGCATTAAATGTTAAATGACACTAAATGACATAATATAGTGGCACATAATAAATATGACACTAAAACTTTGTGCAACTAAATATCATTTGGTTTGTAGTGTTTCCAGGGGGACGCTTCATCGAACGTCGAATAATAATACATTATTATATACTTATAAAGCTTGCATTTTTTCTTGAACCACATTCATTTGAAACTTCCATGTATTTTTTCCTTTCACCACATTCATTTGAAACTCCCATGACTTTTCAATTTCTTTCTAATAATTATTATAAGTTGGTTAATAAGGTTAAATAAATATCAAAACTAAAGTGTAATCATATATAAACTAAATTTCAATATTAAAAAATATATTTTCTTCTACTTATAAAGTTTATTTATAACTTTTAACATATTATACTTAATTTATTAGGTCTAATATGTTGTATGTAAACCATTATCATTTTAAAGCTACAACTTTTGATCAATTTGTATAAAATACTTAAATTGTTAATTTAAATATAACCTTAAATGATCAGCTTAAATATAAAATTTAGTTCAACTTAAACAACCCAAATAATATTTTGTAAATAGTTAAAAGTTATTTGTAGTGTCTTTCTAATAATGATTATAAATTGGTTAATAAGGTTAAATAAGTATCAAACCTAAAGTGTAATAAAAAATAAACTAAATTTCAATATTAAAATAATATTTTTACTTCTACTTATAAAGTTATGTCTTTAACTTTTAACATATTATACTTAATTTATTAGATTTAATATGTTGTTGTATGTAAACCATTATCAATTTAAAGCTATAACTTTTGAACTGTATGGACAAAATACTTAAATTGTTAATTTAAATATAACATTACAGGATCAGCTTCAATATAAATTTTAATTCTACTTAAAAAACCCAAAGAATATTTTGTGAATAGTGAAAAGTGATAAATTGTAGTGCAAAATACAAAAACTAAATTGCAATATCAATTCATTAAAATATTTCAAAAAAATATTTTTATAATCGTTAAAAGTTTTGAAATAAGTTGCTTAAAATAACTTAGAATAACAATAGTTAAAAATAACTCTATATAAATGATTATATTGTTACCTTTAAAATAAAAAAAAATTGTTTGATATTTTAAATAATTACACTGATAGAAATTAAAACGTTAAGCAAATGAATTTTAAAAAAGAATTAACAATAACAACAACTATAAATAATATTAAACCATATATTATATTTAATTTTATTCATGAGTAACCCGCAGGTAGAGGTCATTCAAAAGATTGAGATTATGTAGTTTTAATAGATGTATATATTATCATATAATTCAAAATAATCAATATACTATATCAACTTAGTATACGAATTATTATATCAAATTTAACGACATTATTGTTATATTTAAAAAACATATATTTATAAAGATTTCAACTATATAGATGTTTCTGCGCAACACGCGAGCATTCGTCTAGTTTATATAAAGAAAGTTATCATGCCAGGATTGTGGCTAGCAATCGCAGGTGAGGGTCTCAACCCTGTATAGGTCTATACATATATTTCTAGATCTCGCAAGATAAACCATTATAGTTCGGGGTAGCCGAATTCAATCAAGGCTATTGGATGAATAATAAAAGTTCACTAGAACATTTAACCTTAGGTTTTCTATCTTTTCTTTAATTCCTTTTTAATAACTCTTATAATTATCGCTATATAATTTCTTTACTTTATATTTGATAATTATAATCTATAGATCTCATAATTATCTTTATATATATATATATATATATATATATATATATATATATATATATATATATACCTTAATTATGGTTGATTTGAAAACAAGATATTTGGAGAGAGTAAGGACTAGGTACGGTACATATACCTATAATTGACCAGCATTACTTCTAGGTACTATGTTACCATAAGAAATTGACCAGTTTAACATCTTGGTAAAATCTTTCCATAGACTATCGGACATCCTCACTCTTAGGCATAATATCATAAGTTACAATTATGCAAAGTATCTACGAGTATATTATCATAAGGTTTCATGCTTAAAATAACTATGATATACATAACATATAGTTTAATAAAGCAGTTTGATAATCATGTATTCCCCCCCCCCCCTTAAAACTTTGAAAATAGTAAAATGAGGCCGTGAACTCACCTTAGTAGCGAGATCAGGGATTTCCTTGCTACCGCATCCGAAGCTTTGCGCCATTGGGAGGATTTTAAAGACAGATCAAGATAAAGAGAGTGATTTTTAGGTTTATGGGTGTAGGCAATTCAAAAAACGAGCACCTCTATTTATAGTGCATATGTGCGCGACGTACTTCATGTGCGTCATGCACACGATTCGTGGCTCCATCTAAGGTTTGACTTGTGTCACACTTCTAGTGGTCCACGTATCTCCAATCTAAACGAATCCGTGTGTTAGATGTGCGCGTCGAGCATGGCGCGCACTTGGTGTGCATCGCTAAATTTTTCTATAAAATTCATATATTCCTTATACGAATCTTGTTTCTTACCCTCTTTATACATTTATGTAGCTATCCACTAGTACTACAACTTTCCTTAAGGTTGCTTTGTCAAATTTTGACTTTTATTTTTAACCCATATTTTATATTTTTCCTAAAATCGTATCTTCTTTATATGAACTTCATTTTGGACCTTTTTCTTTTCTAAGTTCTTATCTCTTGGAATATTATGATTTTCCTTTTAATGACTTAATCCAAAACTCAATTGATTTCTTTATACTGTTTTGACATTGATTACGTTAATAACACGGTTGATTATTATTTTTTTTTATAAAATCACAACTCCTCCAATCGGAGTCAGATTTTTACAAAATTTATATCCTTGGGATCAAGTTATTGTGTACTTTCCAAATACGCTAACCATTATTAATATTGATAAAAATTTTTGGTCACTCATTTTTGACCATATTAACCTTTTTATTAATTAAAAATCATAGCATATCTGATCATATTTACCAGAAATATGAAAAACTCTATTGTTATCATTTGTCGATGCTAATCTCTAGTGACGGTAGTTGATGGAAAATTTTCCTGTTGCCACATTTAATAACCCAAATCTCTAGATATTCCCCCTTTATGGCTCGAAGAGCATAACTTGTGCCCTTTACACCTTATATGTTGTTAACTGATTTGAAGAGGCCTCTTGCGTCTTTAGACATCTCGTATGTCTTTAAAATATTAATGATGACTCGTATATTCTTAAAAAACCTTGTGTGTCTCTCTCAAAATCAAACACCTATTTTGTTTTTCTTGAGTATTAGACACCTCACGTGCCTTGGAACATCACTCTAAAAGATTGTATACTTGTATACAATAAATATAAGGGTTATTGTCACTGTAGCGCAACAATTTTTAGTATAATGGCTTAAATGGTCCCTCGTGGTTTTTTTCTTTTCTTCTTTATTTTTTGCCTTTGAAGGGTACGAACTTCTACTTTTAGGTTTTAAAAGGTCATTATGGAAATTTTGAAGGGGTCACCCGGTGACCCCTATCCTAATCATCATTTTACATATGCCACGTTGGTTTCCCTCTTCCTAATCATCAGTTTCCTCAACCCATATTGACTTTCAAAAGTCAAAGGTCTTTGCCTATTCCCTCAGATACACCATCACAACTTTGTCTTCGCATCTTTTCCTATTGGTTTTCCATGTGAAGTTTTGTAAAGAGAGAGATATCCTTTTAAACAGTTTCAACTTGTTTCTTTCAGCTGGATTTAATTAATCTGTAATGAACCGAAAACAATACTAATTTTTATTGTTATTTAAAAGCCATTAATTTCATTCGTTTATTGTACCAAAAACCATCAATCATTACAGTATTCCAAAACATCAGAGTACAAATACATCAAGTGTGGAAATCATATGGGGAGGATGTTGTGCCATCATGTCAGACCCTTCCCTTTCAATCTGAAGTACCTAAAATCATAAACATAAACTATAAGCATAAAGCTTAGTGAGCTTCCCAAATTACCACATACAACTTACATATAATATAACAACACGTGGCTGTGTCAGGTCCGTATCAACCTAAAATAATAGCAAGTAGCTGTGTCAGGTCCGAATCAACCCCCGGGTCCATATCAACCCCGAGTCTGTAATGACTCTAAGCCCAAGCTAGCTCAATACATAAATCATACAATCATATCATACAAAATCATATGATAGCATATAGTTTTTACTTATACAATATAGAGGGTTGGCCTTGGTGCCTTCGGGCCACTTAAGGTGGTAAGAAAGAATCACCTCACAAACAAACGAAAAGCTGAAATGAAATGCTGCTTTGAAACCCACGCTACTAGTCACCTTTACGAATAACAGTAACCAAAACTCAGATTACTATTCAAATACCTAAAATACCCCTAGGTCAAACCTTAGTTAAAATCCATGTCAAAGTCAACTGAGTCAACCCAGTTGACTCAGTCAGTATGCGGGGCATACTTCGCCGTTAACTGAGGATCGGGAAGCTGACCTCGTACGCGCAACGTACTCCTCAGTACGCCCAGCGTATGCGGCTGCTTACCACCCTTCTTATTAAGTGCTTAATCCCTTAAGCACCTACGTCCAAATTTCAGATCTAGGAAACAAAAGATGTTCTTAACCATAAAGTTTCCAACTTTATGGTTTAGCATGGCTATTAAGACCTTAACTCCATAAACCCTAGTCTCTTAACCCATTAAGACCATCTAGCACTTTCATGGAGAGAAACTAACAACCAAAAACCCAAGTTTATGACTTAACACCCCTCAAAACCTTTTAAAGGACAATTCAAATGCCTTAGAGTACATTCTACTCACAAAGACCAAGTTTAGGACAAAAGGGGAACAACATTGAGCTAAAACTAGATCTATAAGATTTCTACACCAAGGTTGAGACTTTTTACCTCCACAAGGTGGACAAGGGGAACAAGATGTTGGATCCAATGCCTTGAGTGAAACACCACTACCTCAATGCTCTTCCTTCTACTCCAAAAGCTCCAAATGACACCGAAAATGGCTCTACAAGCTTCATAGTGCACTCACACTCTTTAGGGTTTCGAAATGAGGAAGGAAGCTGAAGATAAGAAGGTGCATGTGGACGTAAATGTGTTTAAATAGGGTCCAATCCCTAAAATTTAGGGTTTGCACCTTGGCTGCATACGCCCTGTGTACCAACGCACACACAACTTACTACTGCGAACCCGAGTATGCCCAACGTATGAAGGTGTACAACCTGCGTACTCTAGCTACCTCCGAAATTACAAAATTGCCACTGGGGACTAAACTTGCAAATAAAGCACAACTCAAGGGTTAAACGAATACCTGAATAATTAGATGTTACATAATCGATCAACTGTGACCCCATGAAAGAGTAGATTGGCTCATACCTTTCCCAAGGTTTTGCATATTTGACCTCAACCTTCAACAACGATTGATTATAAAGAAGAAACGTCCTAGAATCTTCGTATCCGCCATCGACGGGATATTTCCGGCAAGAAAGGATGTATCTATTCGATCTTAGATTTCCTCTTGAAAACATGCTCTCCATTCCTCATTAATGCTTATCCGTTCTTCGCGTACAAAGTTTATCTGAAGCAAGTTTCGCTTGATCTCGTTCTATTTCAACCCAATGTTGGAATCGTTGATCCAAGTACCAACTTACATTATGATAACATGTTGTTCGCTCAGATCGATGCGGTCTACGCCGTTCTATCATCGCTAGGTTACAAGAAGCTCCCTGTTCAGATCTCGGAGACTGGATGATCGTCGAAAGGAGACGGATATGAAGTTGGAGAGTCACCGAAAAATGCGAAGAAGTACAACAAAAAGATTTGATGATGAAAATGAGGAATATGAATCTAGGTTTGATTGATCGACTTGTGGGTATAGATTTTTAGAGGAGTGTGACTCCATGCTTGATTGTAGTTGTTGCAGGTTTTCAAGATTTTTGGGATATTGTTAACTCACCTGCTTACTTGGCACTTGACAAAGTAGTGTTACCTTCTAATGTGGGTAAAAGTACCAAAATGACCTGTAAAATACAAGTTGATACCCTTTAAAGGCAAAACAAATCATGAGGGACCGTTTAAACCATTATACTAAAGATTGTTGGGCTACAATGACAATAACCCTAAATATAACATCAAATATTACTCGCCTTGAGGTATCTGTGTAAAGTAAGCTCCAAACGACTTCAACTTCTTAACTTTTTTTCTCAACCCCCAAAGATGTCAAAAAAAAGATGACCATTTAACCTCAATAATTCAACTGCTCATGCATGGTTTGCTCATCTGTATAACCCCTTAATCAACCCCAATACTTCATTATACTCCATTTTAGTTGTAAAATATTATCTTGACAACAACTTTTGGGTTGTATACCTTCACTTTCAAGAGACTAAACATCCATTTTATACTCAAAATCTTTTTATGATGTCTAAATAGGGAATAAAGTATACTCTTACATCTTTTAATTCACACTAACCTCACGTTCATATGTTTTTTCTCTGATTTATAAAACACAACAGGTACATACTGTCAAAATTTAGTTTGACAATGCTATAAGAAATGCATTTTTGAAACCAGATTATGATGACTAAATATGAAATAAACTAAGACATATATACCCTTTAAATGCCACTTAAATCACATATTCACCCATAACAAAATCAATTAAGCCCTAACATCTATAATTATGCACATATAATATCTTTATTTTACACAAACTCTCTTGCTAAAATACGACAATGTCGAAGTTTCTTTTCTTTTATTTTATTTTTATCGCAAAAGAAAAACTGTAAATGAATATTAATTTCATTCAATCTTATTGAACCATCCATATGTTGTTATCCTGAAAAATCGTCCGACAAACTTTTTTTACAAAGTCAAAATTTAAATAATGACAATTAATGAGCAAATATAAAATTGGAGGATAAAACAAAAAAATATGAAAATAATAATTTTGCCACATTAACCCATAAAATATTGTTTAGTGAAAGTTAATATTTTTATTTGAGTAAATTACAGTTTTGGTCCCTATGGTTTAGGTAGATTCGCAAATTTGGTCCAACATTTGGAAAATGGACAATACACATCCATGTGGTTTCCCAATCTTGCAGTTTTGGTACTTGGTCCATATAAATAGACTATATTGCCCTTTCTAATTTCTTTTTCTATTTTCTTTTACCCTTTTTAAAAATATAAAATATATTTTGGGCCCATCTTCCCTAACCCTCCACCCAACCTCACTGTCTATCTCCCCTTCTTCTTCTTCTTCTTCTTCTTCATTTTTCTTTCTTCTTTCACCATGTTCAAGAGTGTCGTTCTACCCTTATTTCTTCTTCTCGTTTCTTTTTTTCCTTCTTGTTCCTAATCAACATAGAATGATGGTGTTGGTAGATGGTTGAGATTGGCGGTGGTGAAGCAGATGAGGGTTTGGTTACTATAAGGAAACAACGGAGTCACCAAGATGGGGGAAACGACGATGAAGAATAAGATGACGATGATAGAGAAGATGACTGATACAATGTCGAGGATATGATCGTTTTGCAGTTTAGACAGTGTAATTTTGTGTAGATGAGCTATTTGTCATAATTGGTATGTTACAAGAGTTAGAAATAGAAATTGGCGATGGAGATGAGATTGTTGGGCCAAAATTATGGTTTACTTTACTTTTCTAGGAAAATGCATTTTTCGGTGTTTAGGGTTTCGTTTACGGTCAGGGTGTTTACGGTATGTTGTGACCGTAAACCTATTTATGGTCTGCCTGATCGTAATCAGGTTTACGGTCCGTCTTCCTATAAATATAGGTGTAAGGATGAGGAGTGGAGTGAATGCATTAATGGAGAGGAGCTTAAGTGTGTGAAAGTTAAGGTGTGTTATAGAGACAGAAAGTGAATCTTGTGTAAGGAACTTCAATCATATCATCAATACATTCAAGATTCATCATCTTCTTCTTCTCCTTCTCTTCTATTTGATCTGACATCATCCAATTGATTGGGATTCCGCGTCATCAATTGGATCTGATTGATACACAAGCATATTTGGGGACTTACAATTGGTATCAGAGCTCAAACCGGTGTCAGTCTACTTCTTTTTCACGATTACAGTCTCAATAGGTTCGTGTTCATCTGCATTTGAAGTTTGGTTTGGTGTTTTCATAGCGTGGGGAATCAAATCAGCTGAAAAATCTATGTTTTCGTTGAAATCTGGGTGTTTACGGTCAAATTCGTTACAACCGTAAACTCTACTTTGATCGTAATCTCAAGATCTTCAGAAACCATAAACAGGCAATCTTCATCAATCGAAAACTCCAACCGTAAACCAGACCGCAAACTACAACCGTATTCTCAAACCGTAAACGCAAACCGTATTCTAGACCGTAAACTGTGTTTACGGTCAAAAGTTTTTCTTTCAACTGTAATCTAGCCTTTTGGTGATTCAAGTTCTTTTTTAATTAAAAAAATATTATTAAAAAAAACAAACAAAAACAAAAATGGAATCCCAAACCATGTCTGCTCATCATGAATCGGATGCCATCATGGGTACCACCTCACACATTCCCAAATTGTTATCCGCTGAAGGTTTTCCTGAGTAGAAGTATCGCATTGAAAAATACATTAAGATGAAAGATTTCTAAATTTGGAGAAGCATCTTGAGAGGACCAATTCGCATCACCACAACACTTGAAGATGGAACGATTACTGACAAGCAAGTTGAAAACTATACTGATGATGATTTTGAAAGAGTTAAAGAACAAGAAAAGGCACTTGCCACTATTACCATGGCTCTGTCCCCAGAAATTGCACAGGGCTTTCATGAGTACACTTCTGCGAAAGCGTTATGGGAAGTGTTGATTGAAGTATATGAAGGAAATGAAGATATGAAGCAAAGTCGTCAATACATGTTAAGACAAAAGTTCAACATGTACAATCATGTCTTGGGGGAATCTCTTGAAACTCAACTGCAAAGGTTCATCACTCTCACCACTGAGATGAGTTCTGCTAGCATTCTGGTTACAAGATCCGAAATCAACAAGAAATTGCTAAATTCTTTGCCAAAGTCTTGGGATATGAATGTATCTGTAATAAAGAAGACTAAAGATCTAAATCGGTTGAGCCTAGCTGAGACAATGGCGATTATTAAAGCTTGTGATCTGGATGACAAGCAGAGAGAAATTAATCACGTCAATTCATATTCTTCTGCTAATCTTGGCATTCAATCTAACAATGCCTTTTCATCCTTCGCTACTCCTCAAGTTCATCCCCTCCCTGCTCATCAGCCAACATCATATGTCATTCCATCTGTGAAAAACGTTCAAGTTTCTCAAACTCCAACTTCTTTTCAACAAGCTGGTTCATCTTCAAATGCATTTGTTCAGACTCCTGGAAATACTCCTCAAGCTCCGACATCTAAAGAAAATGATGAAAATTTGGCCCTTTCTACCGGACTTGTGAATTGTTATAATGCTTTTGTAGCTGGAGAACTTTCTGTGCTGGAGCAGCTATGGAGGCATATCATCAAACTTCGGTTTGTTGGTAGTGGTTGTTCCAGACACATGATAGGGGACATCTCTCAACTGTACAACATTCAGACCTTTGTTTGAGAGTATGTGTCCTTTTGCGGGAAAGGAGGAAAGGAAGAGATCACAAATGGGGTCAGTGCTTAATGACATGAATAATTTTATGATCTGTTCTGAGATTATGCGTGCTGTTCTCAGACCTTATGGATGCAAATTCAATTGGTGACTTACGGTTTGAGTTTTATTCTCTATACTCCTGAGTTTATCTTTCATTGATTCATTTTAAAGACAATTTTCTTTATTTTCTTATAGTTTTTCGTTAGTTTTGTTTTGGGAAGTGATATAAAGATAAAGTGATAACGGGCAGTCTGAAACATGTGTAAGGGACTGAATCTGAATTGTCTAGACTCTATGTTCAATATGTTGGTAGACACGAAGGATTTGACAATGTGGATTTAGATAGAAATTGTTTGGACTGACCATACGACGCTCGGGTAGATTGAGCAGTGAGATAAACACGGGAACCCACAGGATACATAAATTAATACGCATCTAGAACTATGGCTTAACGTTTCCTTGATGTACGAACTTATGTCCTTAATTCTGGTTCTGATAGGGCGACCGGGGGGTTCTGATAAAGTAGGTTTGTAGGAAATTATTTTCTTGCTTTCTATCTGTCAGTCATATGTTGCTTCCTCTGCGTGATTGGAAGATCCGACCTGGAATGCAACATATGCAACTCTATTTCTACACACCTTCTTATCTATGAAACTATTTCTATCTGTTAGCCATATGTTGTCCCCTCTGCATGATCGGAAGATCCGACCTGGGACACAACGTATGCAACATTCTACCTCTCAATCCCTCTATCCTAGTTAGCCATATGTTGTCCCCTCTGCGTGGTTGAAATATATTCGACCAGGGACACAACATATGCACCTATTTCTAAATCTAACTTCCTCCTTAATAATTGTTTACTCACCTAAAGTAAGGAGTCCTTAGGAAGTTCTTGATAACCAGAGTATATCGGGAAGTGGGGAACACGTTCTAGTGCAACTAAAATTGAATCATTTAGAGGTTGTATGTAGATCTCGCTGCTTATTTTAAGTGGACAACAATACCCGTGGTCGTCGTCAGCTAAATGTTTTATTTAGAAAAGTTTGTCAATATTCTTCGTGCTTAAGTGGATCACAATACCGAAAATTGACCAGATCTACTCATAAAGGTGAAGGTACTGATAAACAAGTTAAGACTGTCTCACAACTTTGATCCCAAATATTTTTATTTTTGTTAAATTTGTTCATAGTTTTTCTCTATGCACAAATTTAGGGGGAGAATTAAAAAAAAATTCAAAAATCAAACAAAAATCAGAAAATTCAAAATCCAAAAATATTTTTATTTCTGTTTTATTTCTTATTCAGAAAAATTAAAAATCCAAAAATATTTTTGTTTCTGTTTTAATTTGTGTGCTAAGTTTTCTTTTAGTTTTGTTTTGTCTTGAAAAATGAATTCAGGTGTAGATGAGACTCATGGAGTCTGTATCGAGATTTCTGAGCCGAAGCTTCATCCGTGAGCATCGAAGAATTCTCATTCGAAGGAGCAAGAAATTAAGATTATTCTTTCAACATTCAATCCTTCAACCCCAGAAGCAAGGTGAAGCTGACTTGAAGATTATGTGACAAATTGCATTGAAGCATCCTCAATCAATTTGCTGCTATCTATAAACCTGTTGAAGTGATCCAGAAGATTGACAAGAAAAGTCAGCTACTTTTTAGGGGGAACTTGTTGGGTAAATTAAGAAAAGAAAGCTATAAACCAAGGGGGAGATTGTTGGGTCAAAATTATGGTTTATACTTTACTTTTCTAGGAAAATGTATTTTTCAGTGTTTACGGTTTCGTTTACGGTCAGGGTGTTTACGGTCAGGCTTCCTATAAATATAGGTGTAAGAGGTGAGGAGTGGAGTGAATGCATTAGTGGAGAGGAGATTAAGTGTGTGAAACTTAAGGTGTGTTCTAGAGAGAGAAAATGAATCTTGTGTAAGGAACTTCAATCATATCATCAATACATTCAGGATTCATCATCTTCTTCTTCTCCTTCTCTTCTATTTGACCTGACATCATCTAACTGATTGGGATTCCGCACCATCAATTGGATCTGATTGATACACAAGCATATTTGGGGACTTACAGAGATATACATAGGTCTCTGGAGAAAGAGAGGTTGAGACACTGAAGGGGAAACGAAGGATCTATGAAATCTGAGGGTGATGAATCAAACCAAGCAGGAGGATCTGTGAGATCTACAGGTGACGAATCAAAGGCAAAAGGATGGTGATAGGTGTATTCAAAAGGAGATGGGGGAAATGAGCCGATGGGAGGGGAGGTACTTACTATAAAGAAATCATGTGGGCCTTGTCTTTTTTTGTTCTTGGAGAAAATTACCAGCAATGATCACCACTATTGAATCTCCTTGTGCCCAGATGGAGGAGATGTGTAACATCCTTAAAATTTAAGCCAATTTAAAACATTTTCATCCATTCAAAAAACATTAAGTTAATACAACTTGTTTTCAAAACAGTTTTAAACATCAGAGTATCCCCATAACAATCACAAAATCATGAAATATGAGGAGCAGTACGATCACGCCTTTGCCTTGCCACGATCACATGATGTGCCTGAAATAATAAACTGAAACCGTAAGCTCGGAAGCTTAGTGAGTTTCCCCCAAAATACCCATACACATATAACCATACACATGCAACAATGAACAACATACAATGGGTCCAATCAACCATCCGGTTGGAATACCCCTGGCCCTCAACCATCGGGTTGGAATACCAACATACTATGAGTCCAATCATCCTACCAAGATGGAATACTCTCGGCCCACAAGCATCAGGTTGGAATGCCCAGACACCTACACATACAACAACCACTACTATGGGTCCAATCATCCCTCAGGATGGAATACCCCAGGCCTTCAACCATCGGGTTGGAATGCCAACCTACTACGAGTCCAATCATCCTACCAGGATGGAATTGTTGGATAAGGTGTCTAAGTCCATAAGTATTTTTGGTATGTACTTGAACCGACCCGGCATGGTCCATTTGGGTTGCATGGCATCATGCATTTGGACAGACTAAATGAGAGAAATAACACTTGTGGTTTATTAATATATTATAAGTTCTAATATATTAATAGTATTATTTAATTAGTTTTGATCAAGAATTAATTTGGAATTAATTAAGTGATCAAAAGATGACTAGTTAAATATATGGGTTGATTATGTAAATCATCCATAACTTGTATAGTGGGCTAAAAGGCTCCATGGATTATCAAGTTTGGTTAAACCCATAGGATGCTCCATGGGAGTTACAAACCCATGGGTCATGGAAATGAAGAGTCATGACACATTAGGGTTTACATGGTGTAACCCTAGATGTGTCACACTATATAAGTAACACCTTCTCCACCAAAATCGGCTACACAAGTACAAGAGAGGGCTAGACCGATTTTTAGAGTGTTTGTATTCTCTCAAAAGTCATTCCAAAAGTATTTGGTGTTGTGTGAAGCATTTGAGGCATCACACCTGGGGTGCTAGGCTCTCAAGGTTTTCAAGGAATCAAATCAACTACAAGGTATGTAATTCTAGCCATCCTTTTAGGATAAAGTTCCCCATGTATGCTAGATAGGATTATGAACCTTGGAAATCATATTTTGCATGTATTTAGACAAACATAGATCCAAGGTTTATTAGGGTTGCATGTACACGTAGGAAGTGTTAGAATGTTCAAAACCCATCAGTGGTATCAGAGCCTAGGCTTGTTTGTGAATACTTGATGCAAAATAGTGTTGAAAATCGATTTTTTGCTGTCTGCTCAGGGAACTCGACGAGTCCATGGGGAGGACTCGACGAGTCCAAGTAAAAATGCTACCAACTCGGCGAGTCAGTTCGTGTACTCGACGAGTTGGCCATGTAGAATGCAGAAATTCGATTTGTGTTGCTGGAAATGGACTAGAAACATTATCCTAAACTGTTTTGGTGTTATAAAACTTGTTTTAGATGGTGTAATGGTTGTTCTAATCCATTTACAATGGCTAATATCAATTTTTCATGATTATATGTGTTCATATGTTCTTGAAATTTTGATATGAATGTTCATGTTCTTATGAGTTCTTGATAGATCATAGGAGTTACTTGTTTATATGATTAATTCACGATCTTTATTTGTTTTAATGGAGTCCATAACTTGTCCTCAAGTTATGGATAACCAAAAGTCTCATTGTGTTAAAAGCCATTAAAAGAACACATAAGTTATAAAATAAAGAGTCTTCATTTTAATGACTCATAAGTTATAAATGTGAAAGGTTTTGTAAAGTTACAAAACTTACCCTCAAGTTTTGGAACATGTAAAGTCACTTAAGAAACTTTAGTTCCAACCCTTAGATTTTTAAAAGTTAAAAATCAACCCTTATACTTTATAATATTATAAGCTAATATATATATATATATATATATATATATATATATATATATATATATAAGATTAAGTCGTCTTACCGCTAGTACGCCTCATTCACAAAGCCGGTCTATAAGGGGGGTATAAGGCTGTTGACAATAAAATGGCAACTTAATGGGTGTCCACTCTCACCCACCGCTTCCTTGATCGGTGGAAGGTCGTTAGCCGAACGGGTAGGACAAAGACTTAAAAATTCTCATTAAAAGTATGATGAATATTATAAAGTAACTAAAATGTTTAATTAAATTCCCAATCTTAGTTACTTTAGGAAAATGTGAATAAGGTGCTAATCCATGAAATTACACTTTACACTTTGTTTAAGTCGTTGGTGGAGCGTGTGTGGTTAACCGACACACTAACTTGGACTTAACAAGGTAGGTAAAGGGTGACTTAAGGTTTATCATAGTATCGGTGGAGCGTGTATGGTTAACCGACACATCGATTGAGTGATGAACTTTTGTAACGACCCAAAAATCACGACTAAAAATTTCTTTTAAAACATTACTAAAACCATATTTACAATACTGCATCATAAGTCATAACATAATTTTTAGAGTATTAATTCAAAACATAATCTCATTATCAGATTCAAACATTCCCAGGCTAACTGACTATGGTGTATGCACTGCAATCTTCCCGAGCTCCTCTTTTGAAAAATGAGTACCTGAAACCAAAACTGAAATCCGTAAGCATGAAGCTTAGTGAGCTCCCCCAATCTACCACATACCATGAAATAACATATAAAGCACATACTGGGCCTTGCCCACTGCATCGGACCGAGGTCCGGACTAACTGGGGCCTTTCCCCCTGCATCGGACCGAGGTCCGGAAACTGACTGGGACCTTGTCCCCTGCATCGGATCGAAGTCCGGACTAACTGGGGCCTTGCCCCCTGCATCGGACCGAAGTCCGTAAACTGACTAGGACCTTGTCCCCTGCATCGGACCGAAGTCCGGACTAACTGACTGGGACCTTGTCCCCTGCATCGGACCGAAGTCCGGACTAACTGGGGCCTTGCCCCCTGCATCAGACCGAAGTCCGGAACTAACTGAACATCACATAACATAAACATATCAACTAGCATGAACACACATATACTGCATACTGCATCGGGCCGTAGCCCAGAACACATAACACATAAATCCTGTCTGAGCCACGAAGGCATCAAACATACTAACTACTGCATCAGATCAAGATTCGGAAACTACTGCTAGCTAAACGGGCCGGCATTGTGGCCTTAGACCCGTTCCTATTGGAAGGAAACTCACCTGAACTGCTGAGCTCCGCCGATAATCCTCTGGCTGCTGATCGACAATCCCCTGAGCCGCTGCTCCTCCAGCTCTCCGAGCTACCAATATCAATATGACACTTAGTCTGACAGTCCTCTAAAAGTCAACAAGGTCAACTCTAGATCAAAGTCAAAGTCCTGGTCAAAGTCAACCTTCCAGGTTAACCCTACTCGCCGAGTCCACCTAATGACTCGCCGAGTTCATATGCTCAGGGTCTTTCTATTCGCGACTCGACTTGTCGAGTCAGTCCATGACTCGCCGAGTCCAACTATTTCCGAGTCCTGACCTGTCCAACTCGCCGAGTCTCCACCCGACTCACTGATTCGAATCCCAACTTGAAGGGATTGGGGTTTCGCGACCTGACTCGCCGAGTCCACTAATAGACTCGCCGAGTCCAAGGCAATCTTCAACCAACTCGTCGAGTTGTTCTTCCAACTCGCCAAGTTCATGCTTAACTTCATCCGACTCGACGAGTTGTTCATCCCACTCGTCGAGTTCCTCCTCATCTTCATGCTACTCGTCGAGTCCACTCGAAGGACTCGCCGAGTCCATACAGATCTACATACATGCAGAGGACTTTTGAGTCATGCATGGACTCCAAACTGTAGATCCACTCTTCTAAAGCCTATTCCTTACGTAAAGTGGCAAACTTTACGTGTAGCTAACGAGATCTAGGCTCAAATCACTATAAACTAGGGTTTGAGACAAAGGGGGTCAATAATCAACCCATAGACTGATGCTTTATGATTCTCTAGGCCAAGATACACATAGATCTGAAGTAGCAACTTCAGATCTGGGCTTCTAACTCGAAATGGTTCATAAACTTGTCCTAAAAGCCCCAAATCCCATGATAAAGGTTGATCTATATGCAAAAGAGGGAAGGTAGCGACTCATTACCTTCAAAAGCTCTGGAAGACCTCACAAACTTTGGATCTACTGCCAATTCTTGAATCCCCAATGTGTGCCTTCCTCCTTCTTCCTTCAAATCACCCAAAATTGGCAAGAAAGCTTGATTGAGCAACAATGGAGGCTTAGGGTTTCTGGTTCTGGACTATAGGGCCGCAAATGAGCCCTAGGGAAGACATTAAGATGCTTAAATAGGGTACCAAGTCCTGAAATTAGGGTTTCCCAACCCAGACCTGACTCGCCAAGTCCACTTGCCGACTCGCCGAGTCGGTCACTTGCTTAACACCCGAATCCCGCTCCGACTCGCCGAGTTCCTCCCTGGACTCGACGAGTCAACCCTCTTTAACTTAGGGTTTTTCCTTTCCTTTCTTGACCTTTCTGATTTCGGGTGTTACAACTCTCCCCCACTTAAACTAAACTTCGTCCTCGAAGTTTGCTATGGCCAACTGTCCTGCGAACTGCCTCCAACTCTCTGTCTGGGAAAACTAACACCCTTTTGTCCATCACTCTAGCCACTCACAGTGCTGGTCACTACTGTTGGTACATACTGGATCCTTCTCTTTTCCATAATTTCCTCAACGTTACTTCCTCCGACTGAAAATCCTGTTGCCCCTCATCCGCCTACCAGATGCACTGAGACTACCCAGGTCTAACTAATCTGCCGATATCTGAGTTACCGGACTCCCACCCGTCACTACACTCCATCGTAATCTCCTAGTCGCTCCCAGTGAATCCTGAAGATACTTCGACTATCTATAACTGTTCTATCCATTCTGCCATCCATACTGAATCGATGCTGCTGGAACCAGCCTACTTACCTCTCATTTGACTACTCAATTCCAACTAACTCGAGCCTTCCATCCTGAAAGAAAAGCTACCTGCCTAGCTATCCTTACAGATCACTTATACTTGGCAGAACGCTCAACTGATCCTGCTGAGAGGGACTTGCCATTTCCAAATCAACCAACTATACCGTCAGCACTTGCATTCCAACACAAATACTAATACTGTCCAAAACTCTGAAACTATCCAAACACTGAACTGCCTGCAATACTGAACATGCCTGAAACTCTAAACTGCCTGAAACACTGAACTGCCTGAAACACTGAACTGACTGAAACACTAAGCTGCCTGAAACACTGAACTGACTGAAACACTGAGTTGCCTGAAACACTGAACTGACATATGGCTGCTTCCCAAATATCTCGAGACCCTCCTGGTCTCCAGTCATTCGTCGGTTATTTGCAACACTGAGTTCCAACTCAACTGTGGAGTCAAAGGACTCCTCACTTAGTTGCTCCCACGACTTCTGAATGAAATCTATCTCTGGAACTAGTTCCACTAGTTATCCTGTCACTGTGGCTCTAATCAACCTTCCGATCCAACCGATCGGGTCCATACGTCACATCCTGACATCATCAATTCCACGACTAACAACATGATGGCTCCCAGACTGACGGTAGCCCTTAACATACCCAAACCCCAACGGTCCACTGCTACTCTGATCTTATAACTGATGTGACGATCTATAGCCAAATTGCTGACTTAGCCATAACTGAACCATTTGGGAAATCCGAAATCTAACCCGTGGATTTCCATATCCTCACTGCTGCACCCGAACGGGTGGGAACTACTGCTTTCCCGCGCCCAACAACGCGCTCATGCTGCCTACCAATCTGATAAAGGCCACGGCTACACCCACGGACTTACAACTCTCTAATACTATCTGGCTGCTAATGAATGCTACGGCTACCCCCGTAGACTTACAACACTCCACTACTATCTGACTGCTAGTGAATGCTACGGCTACCCCCGTAGGCTTACAACACTACTACTACTATCTGACTGCTAGTGAATGCTACGACTACCCCCGCAGACTTAACTTTCTAACTGCTAGTGAATGCTACGGCTACCCCCGCAGACTTACAACACTACTAATACTATCTGATGACATCCTGACTATCCCTAGTCCTGTTAGGGATTCCTCATCCTAATTTCTCAAAACCAGCCCTCAGTCTTTGAATACTGCATCAACCTCGACATCTTATATCCTTGATATACTTAGCGCTTCATCGAGGAATTCTTCGTCTTGGTTCCCAAACCAACCGTCTACTAATCCGGATACAAGAAGCTATTGTTGGGAAGTTTCCAAACTCCCAACTCCTGAATCTACACAATTATGCATGCTGACTCTGTCACTGGCTACTAATACGAAAGCATCTCTTGCTAACGGTTCTCAGGATCCTCATTCCGACTCACTTGAGCCCTACAGGTGGTCCTCCAATCCTGGATTCCCAACCAGCTTCTAACCCTCTCGATTACATGAACTAACTATTGGGAAGGTCCTCGAACTCCCAATTCTGAACTTCTCAATCCATCAATCACTATGCTACTATCTTTTCTTCTCAGAGGCCGCGCACTCATTCTGGGTCTACGTGGCTCTTATCCTTGTATACCCGGAGGGTTCTCCCCCACTTGGATTCGGCTAATTCCTTACTGCTCACTAGTCGAAAGGATTCCTAACCTTCCTTCCATTAAAAGGGCGATATGTTGTCCGCCAACGTTTACCCTTGCCAGCGCTCCAACTAACTCTTATCAGATCCGCACCCTTCTTGCTTTCTGACTAAGCACCCTTCGATCCTTAACTGTATTTGCTTTAGGGACTACATCCCGAGAACCTGCGTTTGGGGTGCACATCCCCAACCCACTTCCTTACTGACCGCTAGCTACTCCACTAAAAACTCTGGATTATCACTACTGAGAATATAACTGATCGTTACCCGACTAACGCCTTCCGCAAGTAGTAAGGAACTACTGAATCTTACACATACATGTTACAGTCACCGCATCTGAAGTAACCTGATCTAGAGGGAACGACCTCCAATTCACCATTCTAATCCCATGGTATGCAGATGGCATAACACTCCGTCACAAGTAGGTAATATAATACCCCCAACACATATACTTATTGATATCAATGCAACAACATAAAAAATAATAATATGAATAATAATTGACAGGGAGGTAAAAGATACATACCTCCATCACTTAGCGCTGCTCGAACCCTTGCTGAAATCAACCGGAAAACTCGGCTCCGAGCCGTGGGCGCCCTTGCCCGGCCTTGGCAACCACTGGCGGTACTTGAAGTCCCAAGGGCAGGAGCTGGCATCTGCACTGCTGTATACAAACTCGGACAGTGGGCCTTCTTGTGGCCCCTCTGACTGCAATGGAAACATATCGGATCAAGTCCATGGGCGATGGTAACAGTACAATCCCTGCTAAAATGGCCAATCTGGTCGCACTTGAAACATCCAGCATCACCACCACTTCTACGCCTGCATGTACCCATGTGCGTCCTACCACACTTCCCGCATCGACTGCGGCTCTGATAGTTCCTCGTCCTCAAATCCGACCCCTTGGGCCTCTTGCCCGAACCTGCGGCTTCCTGAGTCTTATCCGTTTTCCTCTTCCTTTCCGATTCCCTGCCCGCCTCTCGTTCCTGCGTTCCCTTGTCGACACCGCCCGTCGACTGAACAACAACTGTCTGATCCTGGAGCATCGCAATCAACCTATCAGTGATCCTCACAACCATGTCGGGCAGATCCTCAGGAATGGCTCACGTAACCTCTTCAACTATCCAATCATGCGAAGGTCTCTCTTGGAGACAGGGTGCCCCACTCACTCCTGTCCCCTGATGGCAAAAACTAGAAATGGGATCTCCTCTCCCGATGGATCCCTGAACTCCATAAAAATCGGGGTCTAGACGAGCCCCAATCTGTCCTGAAACTATCCCGGCCTTAAAGGCCTCAAGATGACTGTCCATGAGCTCCACAATGGCCTCTCTAACCGAACCGGAAATCACTGGAGTCTGATCAATGATGTTGCGCATGATCTCTGCGGAAATGAAACCCCTCATCTGATCCTCAAGCTGCCCGGCTCTAGAGCCTGAGCCAGATCCCTCCCCGGCACCTGAACTGCCAACTGATATCTCGCGCAACGTCACCATGCGGAAAATATAACAATTCCTGATCAATTTACACACTACTACTGAGGGATCTCTCACACACTCTACTAGTTCCATGGTTTTGCCTTGGCCCCTCTTGAATCGAGTACGGATCCTCTACTTTCAATAGTACGGGCCCATACTACCTTCCACATCTATCCGTACTTTCCTCAAGAGTTACCTCAACTCCACCAAGTCCCCTTTTCTCTACTACTGATCTCTGCTACTCTCATCCTAGGCTTGCCCTAGGGAACCTCTGATTCCACCCAAACCAATCCTCAGCTGCTGAAGGCCTCCTCGTAATGCTAATTAGCCACCACCTGAATACCATCACATGCAATGAGGCTCGGATAATCCTTCGAGTAAAAGTCTCGTCCCTACAATAGTTAGACTCAAACGAGAGCTGCGCAGTAGGGCCAAATCCAGCACTCTGAGATTATTCAACCCTGATCACATGTGATGTGACGTATTCACCTAATGGCTAACTCCCATCACTCAGAGTCCCACAAAGCACAAAGCAAGCAGCATTCGGATAAAGGAAACATACTCAGGCAAAACTATTCTCATAACAAGAAACTGTACTAGCATACAATGCTAAGCTCATACTATCAGGCATAACCTACACAGGCTATCCTACTACTGTCTACTCAATACTAGCATGAAATTCTTATCAAGCTAAAACATATAAAGCAGGCACATAAGGCATCCTCCTAGATCCTTAGTCCTATACTAGCATGCTGTTCTACTGAAACTGAAACTGAAACTGAAACTGGAACTAAAACTAATGATCATAAACTTGTATGGGTAATTTGGGAGTACTTACTTGAGCTCGGCTGATTGCATGCACCACACCCTTTTTTTTTCTTTTCAAGTTATTTACTTTATAAATATTCTTTTTGCTTTTTCTAAAACTCTTTTCTTTTCTCAAACTCCTTTTTCAAAACTGTCTTTTTCTTTTGAAAACCTTTATACCAATCCCTTAGTTTGAGTTTAGACACGCCCGAGGGTATGTCCGAATCCCTCAAACCAAGGCTCTGATACCAACTTGTAACGACCCAAAAATCACGACTAAAAATTTCTTTTAAAACATTACTAAAACCATATTTACAATACTACATCATAAGTCATAACATAATTTTTAGAGTATTAATTCAAAACATAATCTCATTATCAGAGTCAAACATTCCCAGGCTAACTGATTATGGTGTATGCACTGCAATCTTCCCGAGCTCCTCTTTTGAAAAATGAGTACCTGAAACCAAAACTGAAATCCGTAAGCACGAAGCTTAGTGAGCTCCCCCAATCTACCACATACCATGAAATAACATATAAAGCACATACTGGGCCTTGCCCACTGCATCGGACCGAGGTCCGGACTAACTGGGGCCTTTCCCCCTGCATCGGACCGAGGTCCGGAAACTGACTGGGACCTTGTCCCCTGCATCGGATCGAAGTCCGGAATAACTGGGGCCTTGCCCCCTGCATCGGACCGAAGTCCGTAAACTGACTAGGACCTTGTCCCCTGCATCGGACCGAAGTCCGGACTAACTGACTGGGACCTTGTCCCCTGCATCGGACCGAAGTCCGGACTAACTGGGGCCTTGCCCCCTGCATCAGACCGAAGTCCGGAACTAACTGAACATCACATAACATAAACATATCAACTAGCATGAACACACATATACTGAATACTGCATCGGGCCGTAGCCCAGAACACATAACACATAAATCCTGTCTGAGCCACGAAGGCATCAAACATACTAACTATTGCATCAGATCAAAATCCGGAAACTACTGCTAGCTAAACGGGCCGGCATTGTGGCCTTAGACCCGTTCCTACTGGAAGGAAACTCACCTGAACTGCTGAGCTCCGCCGATAATCCTCTGGCTGCTGATCGACAATCCCCTGAGCCGCTGCTCCTCCAGCTCTCCGAGCTACCAATATCAATATGACACTTA
Source organism: Lactuca serriola (assembly GCF_051521515.1). Taxonomy (NCBI): domain Eukaryota; kingdom Viridiplantae; phylum Streptophyta; class Magnoliopsida; order Asterales; family Asteraceae; genus Lactuca; species Lactuca serriola. The sequence continues at coordinate 124,469,932 of NC_136414.1, forward strand.
GTCTGACAGTCCTCTAAAAGTCAACAAGGTCAACTCTGGATCAAAGTCAAAGTCCTGGTCAAAGTCAACCTTCCAGGTCAACCCTACTCGCCGAGTCCACCTAATGACTCGCCGAGTTCATATGCTCAGGGTCTTTCTATTCGCGACTCGACTCGCCGAGTCAGTCCATGACTCGCCGAGTCAGTCCATGACTCGCCGAGTCCAACTATTTCCGAGTCCTGACCTGTCCAACTCGCTGAGTCTCCACCCGACTCACTGATTCGAATCTCAACTCGAAGGGATTGGGGTTTCGCGACCTGACTCGCCGAGTCCACTAATAGACTCGCCGAGTCCAAGGCAATCTTCAACCAACTCGTCGAGTTGTTCTTCCAACTCGCCAAGTTCATGCTTAACTTCATCCGACTCGACGAGTTGTTCATCCCACTCGTCGAGTTCCTCCTCATCTTCATGCTACTCACCGAGTCCACTCGAAGGACTCACCGAGTCCATATAGATCTACATACATGCAGAGGACTTTTGAGTCATGCATGGACTCCAAACTGTAGATCCACTCTTCTAAAGCCTATTCCTTACGTATAGTGGCAAACTTTACGTGTAGCTAACGAGATCTAGGCTCAAATCACTATAAACTAGGGTTTGAGACAAAGGGGGTCAATAATCAACCCATAGACTGATGCTTTATGATTCTCTAGGCCAAGATACACATAGATCTGAAGTAGCAACTTCAGATCTGGGCTTGTAACTCGAAATGGTTCATAAACTTGTCCTAAAAGCCCCAAATCCCATGATAAAGGTTGATCTATATGCAAAAGAGGGAAGGTAGCGACTCATTACCTTCAAAAGCTCTGGTAGACCTCACAAACTCTGGATCTACTGCCAATTCTTGAATCCCCAATGTGTGTCTTCCTCCTTCTTCCTTCAAATCACCCAAAATTGGCAAGAAAGCTTGATTGAGCAACAATGGAGGCTTAGGGTTTCTGGTTCTGGACTATAGGGCCGCAAATGAGCCCTAGGGAAGAGATTAAGATGCTTAAATAGGGTACCAAGTCCCGTAATTAGGGTTTCCCAACCCAGACCTGACTCGCCGAGTCCACTTGCCGACTCGCCGAGTCGGTCACTTGCTTTACACCCGGATCCCGCTCCGACTCGCCGAGTTCCTCCCTGGACTCGACGAGTCAACCCTCTTTAATTTAGGGTTTTTCCTTTCCTTTCTTGACCTTTCTGATTTCGGGTGTTACAACTTTAAGGGTACCAAGTGATTTGCATGGTTACTTCACACCGCGTTTTGTGATCCTCGGTATCCCAGTCACAAAACTTGGAGGGCACACTCAAGATTGAAACATGCCTTTGAAAATTTCATTGACTCTTAAAAGAATCTAGGAATTTCTAAGAACCAACTAAAAACCTAATATTTATATTTTGTTTTTTCATGGTGGAAATTGGTGAATCATCATTCACCTACCTTTCAAATATGTTATAGCTTGGATTACAACATACCTCTTCTAAGTTATAATATATTGTGATTGGATCCTAGCTTTAATATTACATTTGGGTGTTTTATTAAGGACTCTCTTAATATCTAAAATAATCTTGTCATCTTCTTTTAGATGTCTTCAAACAATGTTGCTTCTGGCTCTAATCCTAATGGCTCCTTTACCCTTATGAACTTGTGTGGGAAAGTCACTTTTGATGGATCCAACTTCAATGAATGGATCAGAAACATCAGGATGATTACCCGCTACGAGGACAAAGAATATGCCCTCGATAAGGAGCTTAAGGAGATTGATGAGACCACTGCAACTCCACAGGAGATCGCTGACTTCTGGGCACATGAAAGGGATGCTACCAAAGTGGCATGCATCATGTTGTCCACCATGACAGCAGAACTCGAAAAGTCCTATGAGGACTTCTACCCTTTTGAAATGCACCAAGATTTGATGGAAAGATACCATCAAAGTGCACGACAAGAGAGGTATGAAATCATCTGCTCGATGATAACAACCATGATGAAGGACGGAGCCTCCGTCACGAGCCACATGCAAAAAATGCAAAGGTATGTGGATCGTTTGCTGAAGCTTAATGTGAACTTCCCTGAGGAGCTTGCAATATATATCATTTTTCACTCCTTACCCTCATGCTATGATCAATTACGCATGACATACCACATAAATAAGGAAGAAGTCACACTTAGAAAACTTCAGGGACTCCTCAAGACCGCATAAACAAGTCTTAAAGGTAAGTCGGTTGTTAACACTCCTACTCCTACGCCAAACTCCACCCTTGTCTTGGCAATCGGGAAAGGTAGAGGGAAGAAGAGGAAGAGCTCTTCGAAGGGTACCAAGGCTAGGACCCTTGATGGCTCTTCTTCAAGTGGAACCAAGAAATGTTTCGTCACTCCTTCTTCTGACCCAAAAGAGGCTGAATGCTTCTATTTCCATGAAAAGTCGCACTGGAAGCAGAACTGCCCAAAGTACTAGCAAGATGTGAAGGATGGGAAAGTTAAACCAACCATGCAGGTATTTACACTATCTTATCTAATAACCCACCCTATTGTAACTCTTGGGTCCTTGATAACGGTTGCGGTATTCATATCTGTTATGATTTGCAGGGACTAAGAAGAAGTGAGAATGTGGAGCATGGAAGAATAAACTTAATCATGGGGAATATGAAAGCTATACCTGTCACCAAGATTGGAGTTTATACTTTATCACTAAGTAGTGGGTTTAGTTTAGATTTGAATAAATGTTGTTACTCTCCAGAAATGGAAAGAAATATTATTTCCTTTCATGCATTGTATAAACAAGGTTTTACCTTTTCATTTGATAATGAAGTTGGTTCGATTAATGCTTTCTTTAATAATGTTCTTTATTTTAAAGCATTACCTTGTGATGGTGTGTATGAAACTGTATTTGTGGTTGATAACTTAGGAAATAATGTGTTGTGTATTGATTATGTTAATGATAATAACTTAGATAAAGCATCATTATAGCATTGTCGTCTTGGACATATAAGCAAGAAACGTATAGGCCAACTCCAAAAGGATGGAGTATTGGAGTCATTTAACCTAAAGTCAGATGATAGTTGCGAATCATGTTTACTTGGAAAAATGACAAAGTCACCCTTCATAGGTTCTTGTGAGAGGGGTGAAGGTTTGTTGGATCTTGTACACACGAATGTGTGTGGACCCTTCAAACATGCCACAGGGGATGATAATTGTTATTATTTGACTTTTACTGATGATTACAGTAGATATGGATATGTCTACTTAATCAAGCATACGTAAGAGACTTTTGAAAGGTTTAAAGAATTTAAACAGGAAGTCAAGAATCAATTGGACAGGAACATTAAGATGCTTCGATCCAATCGAGGTGGTGAGTATCTTAGTTCAGAGTTCCTTGACTATCTTAGGGAATGTGGGATTGTCTCACAATTGACACCTCCCAGGACACCGCAGTTGAATGGTGTAGCTGAGAGGCGTAATCGAACCTTGTTGGATATGGTTCATTCCATGATGAGTTGAGCTTCGCTACCAATCTCATTTTGGGGGTATGCCTTAGAGACTGCCGCCCATATCCTTAATCTAGTCCCTACAAAGAAAGTTGCCAAAACTCCTCACGAGATGTGGACTGGTAAAGTACCCAAACTAGACCACATCAAGATTTGGGGTTGTGAGGCTTTCGTGAGACGCGAGACTCATGATAAGCTCGAACCTCGAAGAAAGGAGAGTTACCTACTTGGATAAGGTGCTGAAGAGGTTCAGCATGCAGGACTCCAAGAAAGGAGAGTTACCCATCTAGAGTAACGCCAGATTGAGTAAGACACAAAGCCCGAGTACTGAGGCTAAGATAGCATAAATGAGTCGAGTACCTTATGCTTCGGCTGTAGGATTGATCATGTATGCTATGACGTGTACTCGACCTGATGTAGCCTTTGCTTTAAGCATGGTTAGCAAGTATCAGGGGAACCCTGGCAAGGCACACTGGATTGCGGTAAAGAATATCCTCAAGTACCTACGGAGGACTAAGCACTGGGTCGTTACCCTCGGTGGGAGTGATGACTTGAGAGTAGTAGGGTATAGTGATGCTAGCTTCCAGACTGATAGGGATAATTTCCGCTCTCAGTCAGGCTGAGTCTTTACCTTAAACAAAGGAGCAATTACTTGGAAAAGTTCCAAGCAAGAGACAGTGGTTGATTCAACTTGCGAATCAGAGTCTATTGCGGCAAGCGAGGCAGCAAAGGAGGCGATATGACTGAATAACTTCATCGGAGACCTTGGAGTTGTACCAGCTATAAAGGAGCCTATGGGGATTTTCTGTGATAGTGAAAGTGCAGTTGCCTTAGCCAAGGAACAAAGGGATCACGGGAGATCCAGACACATCGACATAAAATACCATTTCATCAGACATCGAATAGAATAAGGACTCCTCGTGGTAAAGAGGGTATCATCGGATGAGAATCTAGCAGATCCCCTCACGAAGGGACTGACTCGGGTTAAGCATCTCCAGCATGCTCGGAGCATAGGGCTGAAGGATGATATTAGTTTTAGTAGCTAGATAATTTTTGAAATTTGTAAAGTGTAATTGACATTAGATGATAAATAAAAGGTGTGTTTATTTATGAGTAAAGTGTTGCTATCTCTTGTCAATCGTTTACTATATTTCTTTTGCATGTTTTGACTTCTGGAATAATTATGTTTGGTATATCATATTATTCGAACGTCCACAGTCGTTCATATGTCGAAAGTAGGTATGAATCAAGACTGTCATGATTGGTTGCAGAGGTCTAAGTTGTTGGACATGGCTACAACACTCATGAGTGCTCATAAGTTCTGAGCATTGGACTCAACCCACGCTCACTGATATCACTTCATGGAATTTATCTCGAGTGATCATGAGACGGTAACATCATATAAGTCTTCAAACCTAGAGATATGATTTGTTGCCTATGAGTTGGTTATGCATTGATTGTACCAAAACGCATTGGTAACTCGATGTTATAAAACGTGCTTTTATGTATAATTCAACAAGTAGTAGAGCAAACATATGAATCGAAGTTTATCTGTTCCTTCTTGGATTAGAAGTTGATATCTGGGCCCCTCGATGATTGTGTTTTGACCTATGTACCGGGCCCGGTTAGAACCAAATTGATGTGTTCAATTTAGTTTTATGTCAAACAAATCGGAAATCGGGAAACAAACTGCTGGACAATAAGTCAGACATTGTTCCATGTATTTGTCCGGCTGATATCTAGAACAGAGGATTATACGATCACTTATCTTAAATGGCGTATCATCATCTTCTTAGTTCCAAGAGACCTTGAAAGAGCGACGATTGTTGATCGGTTCCTGAAGTCATACTTGCAGTTATAGTTATTAGACTTATCCAAGTGGGAGACTGTTAGATAAGGTGTCTAAGTCCATAACTATTTCTGGTATGTACTTGACCCGAATCGACATGGTCCATTTGGGTTGCATGGCATCATGCATTTGGACAGACTAAATGAGAGAAATAACACTTGTGGTTTATTAATATATAATAAGTTCTAATATATTAATAGTATTATTTAATTAGTTTTGATCAAGAATTAATTTGGAATTAATTAAGTGATCAAAAGATGAGTATTTAAATATATGGGTTGATTATGTAAATCATCCATAACTTGTATAGTGGGCTAAAAGGCTCCATAGATTATCAAGTTGGGTTAAACCCATAGGATGATCCATGGGAGTTACAAACCCATGGGTCATGGAAATGAAGAGTCATGACACATTAGGGTTTACATGGTGTAACCCTAGATGTGTCACACTATATAAGTAACACCTTCTCCACCAAAATCGGCTACACAAGTACAAGAGAGGGCTAGGCCGATTTTTAGAGTGTTTGTATTCTCTCAAAAGTCATTCCAAAAGTATTTGGTGTTGTGTGAAGCATTTGAGGCATCACACCTGGGGTGCTAGGCTCTCAAGGTTTTCAAGGAATCAAATCAACTACAAGGTATGTAATTCTAGCCATCCTTTTAGGATAAAGTTCCCCATGTATGCTAGATAGGATTATGAACCTTGGAAATCATATTTTGCATGTATTTAGACAAACATAGATCCAAGGTTTATTAGGTTTGCATGTACACTTAGGAAGTGTTAGAATGCTCAAAACTAAAGCTGGCAAAAACTGACCCAACCCACTAACCCAACCCGAACCCAACCCAAAATTAGCAGGTTGGGTTGAGATTTTCAACCCATTTATGTTAAATGGGTCAACCCGTCTAACCCATTTAATTAAATAGGTTGGGTCGGGTAAAAACTATCAACCCGTTTTCAACCCACCAACCCATTTAACTTTAATTTATGTTAAATTTAATAATTATTAAAATATTATCATGTATTAATTTATGTATTAGTTTATAAATTACAATGTTTGTATTATTATTTATGTTTTAAAAAATTAGAATCCTAATTTCTACCTTTTTGCTTGGCACCGACAACACTAACCACTCTAAAAAATCTCTTAGAAATTACATATCTTTAATGTTATTTGAATAATTTCTTTGTATATGTGAATTGTGATTGTGCTTTTGTCATACATTGAAATTTTATTTAAGTCTATAACTAATTTAAGTGGTGTAATCTTTAGTTAAATTATTTATTCTTTTTATTTTAAATGGGTCAAACCAAATTTAACCAATTTATTTAATTGGTTGGTTTGGGAATTACATAAACGGGTCAACCCGGTGACAACCCATTTATCTGAAAGGTTGGGTTGGGTTGGAAATATCAACCCATTTAAATAAAAAGGTTGGGTTGGGTTGAAATTTTCAACCCAATTAATAAATGGGTTGAACCCGAACCCAACCCAGGTCGACCCATTGCCACCTCTACTCAAAACCCATCAAGAATATTTCTGGCCCACAACCATCGGGTTGGAATGCCCACATGCTAACAAACATGTGCACTTATTAGATAATCACATAATGGTCCACATAACTACGTACTAGGGCCCTATCATCCTACCGGGATGGAATACCCTCTACAACTGCTCAAACACGCGCACATATCACAGGTAATCTCCTAGCATATAATCATCCATTCTAGCAGAATACCAAACTAACATATCTCAACATCAATTTCTCAAGTAACAATTCAAAGGGCCGACCTTGGTGCCTTAGACCCTTGGTATAGTGAGGATAACTCATCTTGAACTGTTGAAACACTGCTGGTACCCTTCTGGTTGCTATCTAACAATCCCCGCACTGCTGCTCCTCTAGCTCCCTGAACTATCAATGCCACAACAAAACTTAGCCCAAAACAATATCCTTCTAAGAGTAAATTGACCATTTTACCCTTAACCCAATCTGGTCCATGATTAAGTCCCAACACCATAAAATGAAAGGCCCAACAATAGGTAAGCTTCTCAATCCCACTAGTGACCCACCAATGGCCCAATTTGCTATATTGGGCCCAATCCCTTAATGGGACTCACCCTAAGCCCAAAATATATTCCTTGGACCATGTAATATGATTTCTGATGGCCCACTAAGGCCCAAATACCGAAACATGCCCCAAACCACGACACAAAAACTCATGATCCAAACAGACAGAGTACGCGGGGCGTACCCCCATGTACGCTAAGCGTACAGGCAAAATGGTGAGTACGCTGGGCGTACCTGCACGTACGCTCAACGTAATTCCCCTGTTAAGTCCTTTTTCTATTAAGAGCTGAATACCTCGATTCAGAAGCTACCAACTCAGATCCAAGTCTTATTTCACGCCATAAACCATAAAGTCACTGACTTGGTGACTTTATATGGCTCAAACCAACTCAAACTTCCAAAGTGATCTTCTACATCCATAAAGGGAACTAGATCTCATGCATGGGCTTAATAGGGCCATCAAAATCGAGACTTTACTGCTCATGGGACATTTTTAGCTCTAAGGGTGGCAATCCCAAGCTTTGGGACGAAGTTACACCATAAAGGTCCAATCTTTGGACCTAAAAAGATCCCAAATCTCCCTACAACTAGATCTATGCTTCTACAAGGAAAGTTGTGAACTTTATACCTCCAAATAGTTGCAAAAGGTGATGCTATCTCAGATCTACAAGCTCCAACCACCACGGTTCCTTCTTTGCCAACCTCTTCTTTCTTCTTCTAAGCTTTTCTTTGCCAAACTAAGCTCCACAAGGCCAAACACACCCAACAATGGAGATGGAACGGCTATCTAGGGTTTTTCTGAGGATAAGGGAACAGATAAGGAGTCTGGGGTTGATCCCTTATGTTCTCTTATATAATGGCTGACCCTAAAATTAGGGTTTTAATGACTATGAGCGTACGCTGGGTGTACCTATAGTACGCTGGGCGTACGCGTCCTTGCACCCGCGACCATTTACTCTGTTACGTTGGGCGTAACCCAGCCTATGCTGGGCGTACCCACGCGTGTCCCAAATTGCATGCATGGCCTTCCTCGATAACTTTTTCCATTAAGGGCCATAAATGTCAATATCTTCAAAGTGTCATAAATCCTTTATTCTAAGTCCGTTCCCGACGAACTTTATATCCACGTAAAGGTGACGAGAAGCCCTACGCTTCTAGCAACACACCCCGGTCTGAAACCTTCTTGAATGAAACCCATTGCCCATAAAAGACCGAAATGCCCTTACTCTTGATCTCGGGAATCCATAAATAAATATTTTTAGAATGAGGCGTTACAAGATGAACTGTAATAAATGTGTTCCAATTTTCTTGTGGTGGTATTAATTGATGATGGTAGGAGATGAAGTAGCGGCTGCGACTAAAGCTCTGGTAATATTTATGGTGGTGAATGAGAAAGATGAACATGACGGGTTATGGTGGGGTGGGGGTGGGTGGGTGTGGTGGATATTTTTTATTTTATTTTTTATATTATCAAAATCTAAAGTTAGTAAAATAAAATAGAAAAAAGAAATTAGAAAGGGCAATATAGTCTATTTATATGGACCAAGGACCAAAACTGCAAAATTGGGAAACCATGGGGACGCGTCTTGTCCATTTTCCAAAGGTTGGACCAAAAGTGCGAATCTACCTAAACCACAGAGACCAAAAATGTAACTTACTTGTATTTAACTCTACCCGAATTAAAAGGCTCTTGACCCGACCGATCTGACTCGGTTCGGGGCCGAAGTCCGACTATATGTAGCTTGCTTTCTCTCCAAGAAGGAAGCTCTATAGAAAACCCATCTGCCCTCCTTTTTCTTTTCTCCCTGAGTTAACGATGGCGACGCCGATGGCAGAAGACACGAGCTTTGAAGACGATCAGTTGGCATCTATGTCAACCGAAGACATTCAGAGGGCGTCTCGTCTTCTGGATAACGAGATTCGGATCCTCAAGGTTCTGTGACATGGATCTGTTTCTCGTTATTCCATATATGTATAGCATTTTCTAAATTTTGAAATTGTTTATTGTGGTGCAATTATCAGGAAGAATTGCAGAGAACCAATCTCGAATTAGATTCATTTAAGGAGAAGATTAAGGAGAATCAGGAGAAGATCAAACTTAACAAGCAACTTCCTTACTTGGTCGGAAATATCGTTGAGGTACTCTTAATATTCCGTTGTTTTTTATCTTCCACTTTGTTACGTTGATTCTGCTAAGTAAGTAGGCTTGCTATTTTGACGAGTGCTCAAGGAAAGTTATCTAGTTGCAAAACCCTAAGTTTATTAGTTCTGATGGTAGAAGATTAGGGTTATCTAGATGCTAAAACTACAAGAAGCTCTCAAAACTTAAGGAAAACCATCTAGTTGCAAAACCCTAAGTTTGTAGGTCGTGATTGTAGAAGATTAGGGTTATCTAGATGCTACAAAAAGCTCTCAAAACTGAAGATAAGAACTCTGTTTACTGTGCTGAATTTGAAATTAAATTAGATCTTGTTGAAGTTTCAGCTTAAACCTTGTTGGATTTTGAGAGATATATTATTATCTGGACATACTTGCCTTAATACATACCAACAAAGAATGAAGTAATATTAGAAATAATTACTCCCTTGATCAACAACTGGTAACTGGACTCTTCTCTTTGTTAGGGGATTTAGGTAATGAAATTTGATAGGGCATAATATATAATGTAAACCTGATGAAGTTAAATGTCAGATTTTTATATTCCTACATTTTATACTACTAATGTCATCTATGGTGCTTCAGATTCTGGAAATGAACCCAGAGGATGAAGCTGAGGAAGATGGTGCAAATATTGACCTGGACTCACAAAGAAAGGGCAAATGTGTTGTCTTAAAAACATCCACTCGTCAGGTAACCTACTACAATACATCATCATCATCATCATCATCATCATATCCATCAATCTTTCTATTTGTAGCAACTATTTCACATGCATTTGTATCTCCTCCTCCTCCTCCTCCTCCTACAGACTATTTTCTTGCCTGTGGTTGGGCTAGTGGACCCAGACAAGCTAAAGCCTGGTGATTTAGTTGGTGTAAACAAAGATAGTTACTTAATATTGGACACATTGCCATCCGAGTATGATTCCAGAGTCAAAGCCATGGAAGTCGATGAAAAACCAACTGAAGATTACAATGATATTGGAGGCCTTGAAAAACAGGCAAGCTTTCACTTTATTTATTTATTCATCTACAATAACCGCAACCCAAATTACAATTCTTATTAAAATGTGACAGATACAAGAGCTAGTAGAGGCTATAGTCTTGCCAATGACCCATAAAGAAAGGTTCCAAAAATTAGGCGTTCGTCCACCAAAAGGAGTGCTTTTATATGGGCCTCCAGGAACTGGAAAGACTTTAATGGCGCGTGCTTGTGCTGCTCAAACCAATGCCACTTTCTTAAAGCTAGCTGGGCCCCAGCTTGTTCAGGTACTACTCATATCGACACTTGTAATTATTGTGGAAATATATAAATAAATACTAATTGTGGAAATTTTGATTATGGTTAGATGTTTATTGGTGATGGTGCAAAACTTGTTCGTGATGCGTTTCAATTGGCGAAAGAGAAGTCTCCTTGCATCATTTTTATTGATGAAATTGATGCTATTGGTACAAAACGTTTTGATAGGTATGCATACCACTTTTTTTTTTTATGGTACAAAAAAAAAATGCAAGAAATAACAAAAGCAATATATAACATTACAGTGAAGTTAGTGGAGATAGGGAGGTGCAAAGAACTATGTTGGAACTACTTAATCAGTTAGATGGTTTCAGCAGTGATGACAGGATCAAGGTATTCATAAATGGAGAGAATTTTGTTATTATTTTTTCATATCATTGTGTAGTTTTTAACTCTATTCTACATGAGAAAGTGTAGGTGATAGCAGCAACAAATCGGGCTGATATTTTAGATCCTGCCTTGATGCGATCTGGACGGTTGGATCGGAAGATTGAGTTTCCTCATCCGACGGAGGAAGCGAGGGCGAGGATCTTGCAGATCCACTCGCGAAAGATGAATGTTCATCCGGATGTCAACTTTGAAGAGCTGGCTCGCTCTACGGATGATTTCAATGGGGCCCAGTTGAAAGCTGTTTGTGTTGAAGCAGGCATGTTAGCCCTTCGGCGTGATGCTACTGAGGTACTTACTACATTCCATTTACTATTATTTTATTATTTAGTAAAAATAAAAATTCATTCCAAATTATTGGATTTTATGTTGTAGGTGAACCATGAAGACTTCAATGAAGGAATCATCCAAGTTCAAGCTAAGAAGAAAGCAAGCTTAAACTACTATGCTTAGGAGGATATTATATGTGTCTTTTTTTTTGCTATGTGATTTGTAATTGTACAAGATTTCATGACTATATCTTTTATATTTTTTTTTTATCATGGTTACGTACTATGTATGGATGTGGTTACTTTCACATGGTTAATTCAACAATTTCAATTGCATCCTTGAGTGCACAATTTATATAATATAGGTTGGTTGTTTGTTTGTGTGGTGGATGTTTGGGACTGAGTTTTAAAAGTAAATAATCTCTTTGGTAAAAATGTTTATTAGCAGAAATGAAGGCAGATGGAGTGTGTTTAGGTTAAAATAAGAGCATTATTGTCCTATCTCAAAAAGTCAGTTTTTCTTTTAAAAGTAACTTTTTAGAACCTCATTAGAACCTCATTTGGGGTTATAGTGCTGACAAAAAAAACTAGCAAGATAAGTTCTTTCAAAACTCAATCTCAAATGCTTGAAGACGACGAAACTTGGATCAGTGCACGTGAAGCTGATTTTTATGTCATTCCGTGGACCTATAGTCAAAATCAATCAAGTTGGTGTCTTTTAAACAAAACATATAAATCGTATAAAAACAATTAATAGTAAATCATGTAAGAAAGAAAATGACCAAGTGAGCACTCTTACCATATTAAAATTACATCACTAACCCAAACCCCTCCAACCAATCCAATACCATAAACCACACGTCAGTTCCTACGTGACAAAGAAAACCACGCGTGAACACCACCTAAACATAGGTGAGTGTCTTGTGGCGTAGCAGCGACTACGGACAAAAACGTGAATTGTGATTGGTTCATGGCTTTTTTTTTACCGTTTTTTCTTTTGGGAACATTGGAACAAATAAAAAAAAAGTCAAATTTAAAACTTAACACCCCCCCCCCCCCTCTCTCTCTCTCTCTCTCTATATATATATATATATATATATATATATATATATATATATATATATATATATATATAGAGTTAGGTTCAAATGTTTTCACTATCTATTGTGTGCATGTATGATTGATTCTGGACCAATCATTTTAATTATTTTAAGAAAGTAATTAATGCATATTAAATGCTGAAGATGTAATTAATACTCATTATATCTTCAACGTATAATCTGCATTAATTACTCTCTTAAAATAACTAAAATGATTGGTCCAGAATCAATTATACATGCACACAATAGATAGCCAAAACAAAATAACCTCACCCTATATATATATATATATATATATATATATATATATATATATATATACACACACACACACACACACACACATACACATGCACACACATATACACACACTAACACATATTTTCAACAAAATAAACACTTTCAAGCAATATGAATAATTTTATGGTCCAATTCCTTCTTCATCTTATGATGCTGATCACTCTCATGATGAGTTGATTTTGCACACGTCTCCGGCACAAAACATGATGCATCAAAGAAGCAAAAGTTCAAATGTCGAGAAAAAGCATAAAATTTTGATTAATCGGGATCGTATCGTGACACACGAACTTTTGGTACATGATTACTTTTCCCATGATAGTTTATACGATCTATTGAAATTTGAAGATCGTTTTCGCATTAGTAGAAATTTATTTTTACGTATAGCTAGAGATTTGGCAAACAATTATGAGTTTTTTCAATTGAGATGAGATGCTAAAGATAAACGTGGTTTTAGTACAATACAAAAATACACAACTGCTCTTAGACAGTTGGCATACGACATAGCCGCAGACACATCAGATGGATATTTGAAAATGTCTGAGAGGACGGGTCAAGAATGTACCTATCTTTTTTGTGAGTATGTTATAGAGTTTTAAGGTGACATATACTTGCGACATACGATTAGGAGTGATGTCGAACAGTTGTATGCTGCACATGAAGCTAAACATGGTTTTCCAAGAATGCTTGGTAGCCTTGATTGTACGCACTGAGAAAATTGTCCGAATGCATGGCTAGACCAATTCATGCAAGGTGATCATTATGTGCTGACTGTTATACTAGAGGCAGTTGTTTCATAGGACCTATGGTTTTGGCATGAATTTTTTTGGTATGGTGGGGTCAAATAACGACCTACATGTGCTTGGAGCATCTCCGCTATTTAACGACATTTTGCAGGGTAAAACACCAAAGATGTCATACGTTGTGAATGAACATCAATATAATTATGGGTATTACTTTGGTGATGTGATATATCCAGAGTACGCTACGTTTGTCAAATCATAATCCTATCCGACCAATGAAAAACAAAAATTGTTTAAGTTAGCACAAGAATCGGCAAGGAATGATGTGGAACGGGCGTTTGGGGTCCTAAAAAGGGTGTCGCAAAATCAAACATCTGTCACGAGCATGGGATAGGGAAAAATTGACGAAGGCTTTGACATATTGTGTTATTTTACATAACATGATAAAAGAAGAAGAGAGAAGGACAATTTGTATGTCTAGTCCGGAAGACATACTTAATCCACATGCAGTAATACAAATCGGCAACCCAACATACTTCACAAGACTATTGTAAATATAAAGCAGTGAAACACATCACAATCTACGCCATGATTTGACTAACACATATGGCAAAGACAATCCCAACAACACAATGAGGAAGACGAGGGTAATAAGGACGCTAATGATGAAAACGAGGTCGAAGACGACGAGTAGTACAGTCTATATTTTTTTTATTATGTTTTTTTTACTAATTTAGGTTTTAATATTTAATGATTTTAAGTAATTTAGGACTTAAATTTGTGTGTTTTTAGTTAATATAATGTTTTTTTAATTAATATTTATGTTTTATTTTTGTTTAAAAATTATTTTTTAATTTATTCTAGTGTTTAGAAAAAAAATAGAAAGGAGTGGTAACTAATTTCCAATGGCTAGTGGTTTGGTGGTAGACATGCGGTGGAGCTGGCGTGACACATAGGTATTAGGGCCAAGATCCTTAACCTTATTCAGGATCCTGGATCTTCAAGATCTTTCAGGATCCCGAGCCTTTCTCAGGATCCTAACCATTGTTATATTTATCTCCTAACACTTTTAACAACCATATTTCTATTTCTTTTTCTCAGATGTGTAGAAATGGTCAATATGAGACTTATTCTCAACAAAGAAACGCTTCAACCAAGCTTAAGACCCAGGAATACCAAGTCAAACAACATGCATATGCTCATTTAATGTCACACCCCCGAACCAGACGGCGGAAACGTCCGAGGGCTCGCATGACTTAAATTGAAATATCATCACAATGAATATACATGAAACATAACATAACATCACCATGCATCAATACATTACAACTGACCTTGTTCACATCAAGTACATTGTCTAAATATTACATATCCATAATATAAATTGTTTGAAAGTTTTCAAAACATAACATCCTAACACACTGGGTATTGTTCTTTAGCTTATATGTTACCTGAGAATACAAGTTATTTTGAGAACGTCAACATATATAATGTTGGTGAGTTCATAAGTAGGTTTGATATGAAAATGTTTTGTATAATTTGTAAAACCCAGAAAATCCGATATTTTCTGAACGGTAATTGTTTATACAAAAGGTGTGATGATCCATAAGTATATGCGTGAATGATTTCAAAACGTGTATAGATGAGAAGTTTTGCATTATAGTTATTGAGAGTACAAGTGAATAATGTTGGTTTCCCCGGAAAACCCGATGAAATCCGATAAAATAGTATGATCATTTTGTATTATTGTATCGTCACCACGAATGAATATGATTTCCCATGATTACTTAGATGATATTGGATCTCTATGTGAGTCGTTATAACCATGCATGATAATGACTAGTTCGTCTGTCTTGGCATTCTAGCGAACGCCATAATTGATCTTAAGATTTTGTCACCCTAGATTGGCCAAGTCTAACTGTAGCGAACAACTTAGGTGTGGGGGAGTCACCCCCGTATAGATCTATACACAAACTCTCGCTCTCCCTCCAGGAGACTTTGATTATAACTACAGACTACGACCGACACTTATTGGTGTCGCTCGTTAGTACTCACTTAATCCAAATGAATTTGATTAATCTTGATTAACGACCTGATTTTTGGTTACTTGAATAGAAGGTAAGCATAACAGACGAGGAGAAGTGGACTACAAGGTCCTACTAATCACGTATGTTATTTAAGGTTGTCGAGTATACGAAGGACGCGTTGGCCCACTTCGCATATGATTTATTTGGACCTTACTAGCGATGATAATGGGCCATTGAGGCCCAATAACATGTAAAAGCCATTGAGGGTCCCTTAGGCATGTAATTGGGCCATAGGAGGCCCAATAAACATGTATTATTTATGTTAGGCCCAAAAGTCATGTTAATGGGTCACAAAGGCCCAAAAACATGATTAGAATTATTCAAGCCCAACAATTAGAATGTTTACTTGTTTTGTATAGTATTAGTGTTGCGAAGTTGTTTAATCGAAATGTCATAAAAATCACCAAATTGTTTTATAACGATTCATATAAAAATATATTTTTTTCTATTTAAACCCATAAGTTATAAAATTTGGTATATTTTGACCCAATTATTTTAATCTTAACATAATTGACCAAAAACATTAATTGACCAATTCAGCCCCCTTATTTTGGTAAAGTTGGCAATTTTAGTCGTTTTTATGAAAAAATACATATTAGGTCCTTGAACTATTTTTCTCGTCATTTTTGACCCAAACTCTTATTTAAATAATGTTTTAAGCCCAAAATTTAATTTTGGACAATTTCAACCCCTTAGTTAAAGGATTTGCATTTAAATCCACACTTTTCGCAATTTTTACAATTTTGACCCAAAATCCTAAATCTTTGCATTTTTAGTCCCTTTTGATAAATAAGGCCATTTTATCCCCTGAATGTAACATCGTGAATTTTCAAAATAATTTTTTCATTTTTAAAACATTCATTCATTCATAAATAATGTCAAACACATTGTATCAAATGATATTATCACAAAAACTTTTCCCCAGAATCTCTACAAAAACTCCAATGTGTGTGTGTGTACGAATCATGCCGGCACCTTCCCGCGCTCATCACTAGTACCTGAAATACATAACACAACAACGGTAAGCATAAATGCTTAGTGAGTTCCCCAAAATACCACATACAACACATACGCCACTCAAGGCTATGATACGACACTCTGGTCAATGTGTCTCAGCGGGACCCTCTAGTCCCGTAGCTCATTGGACCCTTATGTCCGGTCATAGCTCGTTGGACCCTCCGGTCCGGTCTATATCATCATACAACATACAAATATCATATATCACATATTCTCATACATAACACATAAGACCCTCTGGTCATCACATAATACCACTCTAGGTAACGTATAGTAAGAAGACTCACCTCGATGTCTCGGAGAATATCTGACTCGGAAGAAGTATGATCTAGCCTTTGCCTAATCACATAAAGTAATACTCTCATAAATACAACTGTACTCAACCCTAAAGTCAACAAGGTCAACGGTCGAACTTGACCCGACTCGGTGAGTGCACAAGGGCAACTCGGCGAGTCCACACGTGTCCACTGACTCACTTAATCCCTCTCTTGACACGTCGAGTTCTTCCCCTGACTCGACGAGTTCCACCTGGCATGAATCGAGGGGCCACCCAGATTCAACTCGCCGAGTCTCAAGAACAACTCGGCGAGTTCCACTTGAACCCAGTCCCCCCCTCCCCCCCCCCGCCGACTCTCCCTGACTCACTGAGTTATACCCCAAATCAGCTAGTCCACTCACTGAGTGATTAACGGGAAATCTTCATACTACTCGCCGAGTCTGCTCTTCGGACTCGGCGAGTTCATGCCATGCACAAACTCTATACAACTCCTGAGGTCAGATCTGTTCCATATAATCATAGACCTGGCCTCCCCAAGCATGATAATCACGTAAAGTTCGGACCTTGACACACATATAATATAGAAATGGTCCAAAATGGTGATTTAGCCCCCAAAATAACATTCTAAGCTCATGACTTCCAAAATGGCTCATAAAGCTCCAAGGGTTTAGGTCTCTGGACCTCTTTGAGTCCAGATCCAAAGCAAAAACTCGAAAAGGCGACTAAATACTCTACATACTCTTCTTATAAAGGGTTAAAAAACCCTAACTCTATGAGTCAAAGCTCAAAATCGGAGAAGGTCCGAAGGAATACCTTAATATGAAGCCTTTGATCCCTGAAGACACTAGATTTGCACTTCCTTCAGCCTTCTTTTTCCTTGGACACCTTCTCCTTCAAATTTCACCAACAAAAACTCAAGATTGCCTCTCCTTTCCTCACAAACGCTCTAGATCTTTTTAGGGTTTCTCTCTGGGGTTCATGGCCACAAATGACGGCCATAAGGCCCTTTAAATAGGTCTCAAACCCTGGAAATTAGGGTTTCATTAAACAGCGTTGTTAGGTCTAGTTAGTGTTGCGTCTTTGGGCTCGTTAGCTAGTCCAGTTTTGTCTCCGGTATGGGCCTGTCCATCTGTGAGTTCTTTGTAGGGTTATTATATATAGATGCTTGCATGCATTCTTTAACGTAAGATTTGATAGAGAATTTCTTAAGCGTTTACGTTCTTATCTTTTGTAACCCTAGAATCCTCTACAGCGGAAGTTCTTCATCGAGCTCTATTGAGGATTGAGTTAATAAAATCATTCGACTCATTCATATCCATTATTGTGTTTTTGTCTTACTGTTATTGCTTTCTTGATTTGCCTGTTATAAGATCTAATCGATCAAGAGTATTAAAAACTCATCAATTGGTATCAGAGCAGGAGGCTGTGTAATTCATACACATCGCTTCTGTGAAAGAAGTGATTAGGGTTTTTCCGCATTAACTGATATTTATTGAGCCGTCACTCCATAATTGACGTATCTCAGTATTTATTCTTTTGCCCTAATATTACATATTACAAGTCTGATCTTTCAAACAGGTTATACGATCAAGCATGGACGATTCTCAATCTAATCCTATCAACATCTCAAACAGTATTGGATCAACAACAAAGATTCCTATTCTTTACACCAAGGATTACGAAGTTTGGGCGCATCATTTTGAAGACTATGTCATCGGATCTGAAGATAATGAGTATCTTATATGGGAACCTATTATGTCTGGACCATTTTCTCACTCAGGAACATCCAGAATCATTAAAACTCAGAAAGAGTATAATGATCTGTTAAAAGATGTAAAAGACGTTGCTCAAGACGAAAATGAGAAGTTTCAGTGCAACATCAAAGCATTAAGACTGATCCGATTCGCTCTTCAGTCTGACACGTTTAGGTTGGTGAGTTCCTGTAGTACCGCTAAAGAAATCTGGGATCGGCTGCGAGAGCTGTATTCCACAGATGAAGATCTGGAGCACTCTATTCAGACCTTGCTTTTGTCTGAGTTTGGAGAATTTAAGCAAAATTTCGATGAGTCTGTTACTCAGACGTTTGATCGCTTTAATCATCTTCTTAGCAAGATGATCAAACATGATATCGAAAGGAAGTTGATTGAACAGAAGGTCACCTTTTTGAATGGTTTAAGATCCGAATAGAGAGCTGTTGTGTCTACAGTTAAAGCTCATGAGCAGTTCAAGTCATTTTCACTGGCAAAACTGGTGGGAATTCTGAAATCCCAAGAAAAGATTGTGATGCAAGAGAAGAATGTGGTCTCAAACTTGGGGTCCCTGGCCCTCCTGTCTAAAAGCAAGAATGTAGTAGACGATGAAGATCTGAACCTGGAGGACTACGATCTTACTTCAGAAGATTATGCTATGATGGTGTCCAATCCAAAAAGGTTCATCAAGAAGAGGTTTCCTACCAATAAGAACCGAAATTGGCAGGGAAGCTACAGTTCTGAAAAAGTAAGGGAGGAGCCGAAGACCGAGGAACCAAAGAAAGAGGCGAAGGTTGAAGGAGATTCTGGTGTCAGCTGCTATTACTGTGGAGGAAAGAATCATTATGCCAAAGATTATGTTCTGAAGAAAATGGCAGAGAAAGATGAGGAGAAAGATGAAGAGGCTGTCCTGATGAAAAAGCTAGAAGAGATTAAGAGAAAGAAAGCTGCTGCTAATCCTTCTATGAATACTCTTATTGTACAGGATTCGGCAGAGGATGACGAGTTCGGTGGCGTGCATGTGTGGTCAACCGAATCAGAAGATGATGAGGTGAGGAAACCTTCACATGGAAAGGCGTATGTCGCAGGAGGTGGTGAAAGCAGCGGAAAGTGTTTCATGGTGACTGATGTATCTCACATAAGGGGATACAATACTGATGGTGGAAATGAGGACGCCAAGGAGCGAGAGGACTTATGCTTCACAGCAAAACCTCTCAGTGTGCAGATCAATGAACTTGATGAATTGATCAAGAAGGTACAATCTCTTTTTATCTCATTCAAAGTTCCACATAAATCATATGAAAAGGAATTAAATAACTTAAATTCAAGAATCTCAAATCTGGATAGTTGTTTAACTCAAACACGGGTCACCAATTCTAACCTAACTGACCAAATAAGCAGGGTGTCATCCAAGAGTGAGGAGCGAAGGATGTGGATTAAGAAAAAGGAGTCGGAGCTGATTAAGTCTAAGGATGAAAACATTTATTTACAAAGAGACAATTTGAAACTTTTAAAACAAAGAAATGTTTTTTGTTTGATTGCTAAAAGACTTTATGCCAACATTACTCAACTGCATCTGAATTGTGAAATAGGGCAGAAAATACATCGCATGATTTTACCCTTCCTTGAGTTTAAGGAGGATGAAATCGATGCTGAAGCATACAACTGTGAAAGTGTTGTATCGTCTGATGATGTGAATCCCACTTACATGTACGGTCTGGACAAAATAGAATCTTTTATAAAGTCCAAAGACCATAAGGACATGCTGAAAAATCTTTTGGATGAAAACGATAAGCTGAAACTAAGGACCGAAACCATACAAAAATTCGACTCATTGAGTGCTAATTTAAGTTCAGAAAATAAAATTGATGTTGAAAACGCATCTGAACTAATGAGGACGATGATATGAGTGAAATTTCTGTAGAGGATGTAGTCTACTGTTTTGAGTTTGTCAAGAGCGAACCCGAAAACCACAAAAATCTTATTTCTGAAAATTCTGTGGAGTTCGCTCGTTTGTCCCAAAATAAGTCCCCGATTCTTGAAGAAAAGGCTGTAGTGTACCAAAAGGTGAGAACTACTCCAAATCAGGTGTATAAAGTCACAGGAGTAACCGAACATCAAACAGACGAACTCACTACCATTGTGAACGAAGATAACCCAGATGGCTGTGATGAGTTCTTCTGGTCTGCTCCTATAGATAATGCCGATGAAACAGTTGGTCTGTCAAAACGAACGTCATGGAAAACTAAAGGAAGATATGTACCAGAGCCGCTAAATAAGCCTGACAACTTTGACATGCCAAACACAAGTGGCACAAAAGAAATACCTGTAGAAGAAGTCACTTCCACAAGAGAAACATCATTTGTAAAAAGTGAACCGGCTGACAAGAAGCCGAAACAAAAGGCTAACATCCACAGACAGCCGAAACAAGTGAAAAATCAAAAGCAACAAAGAAACCTAAGATACAAAAAGAATCTCTATGAGCGAAAACAGTTTTGGCGCTCTCAAAACACTCATTTCTCTTATCATGATAGAAATTCCAAGTCAGAAAAAAAACTTTCGGGCCACATGAGGAACAGAACCAAAAGGTTAGGTTCGGTCATGAGAGCAACAACAACCAAAAGGACAGGTTCGGTCCCGAAAGCAACAGCTACCGAACATCCAGGTTTGGTCCCTCCAATGACCATAAGCAAAAGGGTCATTTCGAACCACAAGTCAGAAGAAATTCCCATTCTAATTCTTCTCATTCTCAATTCTCTTCTAAACCCAATTTCATTCCTGCACAGAATTCAAAATCATCAATGAACTTGAAAGGAAAATCGAAGATTTCCTTAGTCCAGGAAAACCGAAAGCAGTCTAAAGCCCAAACACCAAAACCTGAAACCATACCAACTGTAGCTAACCCTAACAAAATCAAAGTGTTTACCATTAAAAGAAAAGATGAAACAACATTAATAAAAAGAACATATCTTGTTGATGTTTCTCTTACTATTCCTGTTCCTGTGAAAGGCTCACGTGGACCCAAGAAACTTTGGGTTCCTAAATCTGCTTAATTTTTGCAGGTTATAAGTGACGAGCAGTACGACGAAGAATGGTACATTGACAGTGGCTGCTCACGTCACATGACAGGAAGGAAGGAAGAGCTAAGGGAGTTTCGATCTCTTCAGAATGGTGGGAATGTCAAATTCGGCAACAATTCTTATGGAACGATAAAGGGTTGTGGGATGATAACCAATGGAGACTTTTCAATAAGAAAGGTGGCGTACGTTGAAGGGTTGCAGCACAATCTCATCAGTGTGTCTCAACTGGTAGGAGGTACCGGTCTCAAAGTTTCATTTGACGATGAAGGTTCAGAAATCATAGAGAAGAAATCAAAAAGGGTGATTCTCAAATCAGAACGCAAAGGCGAAATGTTTCCTCTCAATCTCAAACCAATCAAAGGAAATCCAGCCATATGTCTTTTGTCAAAAGCTCATTCTGACGAAAGCTGGTTGTGGCACCGAAGGCTCTCACATCTCAACTTCAAAGACATCAACAAGCTTGTCACAGGAGGTCATGTTAGGGGTCTCCCATTTCTCAAATTTGATCGAGAACATTTGTGTGATGCGTGTGAAATGGGGAAGCAAAGTCGTCAAAGTCACCCATCCATTATAAACATAAAAGTTGTTGAACCACTTGAGTTGCTTTATATTGACTTGTGTGGTCCATCATCAATCGAAAGCATTGGAGGTAGCAAGTATATTCTTGTTATCGTTGATGATTTCTCTCATTTTACATGGGTGTTCTTTCTGAAGCACAAATCTAAGGCTACTCCTAAGCTAAAGATGTTCATCAAGCAGGTTGAAGTGCAACTGAGAAAAGTCGTTCGCAACATCAGGAGCGACAATGGACTCGAGTTCAAGAACAAAGAATTTGAAGACTTTTTGGCAGAAAAAGGAACCAGTCACAACTTCTCAGCCCCCTACACCCCTCAACAGAACGGGATTGTCGAAAGACGAAACCGATCCTTGTGTGAGGTGGCCCGAACGATGCTAAGTTTCGCTTCTCTTCCTTTATATTTCTGGGCGGATGCTATTGCTGCAGCATGTTTTACACGGACCAGGTCTTATCTCAACAAACGTTTCTCTCTTACTCCTTATGAGATCATCAATAACAGGAAGCGGAACGTAAAATTCTTCCATGTGTTCGGCTCACGATGCTTCATCTTCAACTCCAAAGAACATCGTAACAAGTTTGACGTTAAAGCTGATGAAGGAATTTTTCTGGGATACTCTCTTACTTCAAAGGCATACCGGGTCTTAAACAAGCGTTCTAGGAAGATCGAAGAAACATATTATGTGACTTTCGATGATAACTATGTCAAGAAGCTAAAGGCCGCTGAAGAAGCAATTGGAGAGATTTTCTCTCAATCAGATCAAGTCACGGCCTCGATTGCTAATCTGTTCTATCAGTTTGTGGAATTATTCGATGCACCTGAGAAAGCTACTCTCTCAGAAGCCAAGGCAGCAGACAACAAAGTCGAGCATCTGAAGCAAATTGTCGAAGATGCCGCCAAACGAAGGGGTGAAGGAGAACAAGTTCCAAACGAACCTCCTCCGCAAGGCGCTTCAGTTGAGGGGGAGAATCCACTTTCTTCAAAACAACCGAGCTCACAATTTGAGGGGGAGAATCCTATTCCTGCTACACCCGAAAGACCTGTAGCACCCGAAAGCTCAACAACACCCGAAAGCTCAACTACACCCGAAAGTCCTGTAGCACCAGAAAGTCCAGCTACACTTGAAAGCTCATCAGTCGAGGGGGAGAACTCTGATATGTTCTACGATGACGATAGTCAATCTGAATTGGAAGAAATGGTCAATGCTGAATTGGATCCATCCTATGATCCAAATTACCCTCCTCTTGTTAAATGGACCAGAGATCATCCTGTATCTCAGATAGTGGGTAATGTCGCTAAAAAGGTCCTCACCCGATCTCAACTAAAGGCAAAGCAAACATCTCTATTCTCCAAAGTAGAGTTCTGCATGTATAATTTTTTCGTATCAAAAGTTGAACCGAAGACAGTAAATACTGCTCTTGATCATTCTGACTGGGTTCAAGCTATGCAAGATGAACTCAACGAGTTCGAAAGAAACAAGGTATGGCGCCTCATTCCAACTCCTAAATATGCCTCAGTTGTTGGTCTCAAATGGGTATTCAGAAACAAAATGGACAAGGAAGGCAATGTGATTCGAAACAAAGCTCGTCTCATGGTGAAAGGATACTGCCAGGAAGAAGGAATTGATTATGAAGAAACTTTTGCTCCGGTAGCGAGGCTGGAATCTGTTCGAATATTTCTGGCCTATGCTGCTCACAAGAACTTCGAGGTCTTCCAAATGGACGTGAAATGCGCCTTTCTGAATGGAGAACTTGAAGAAATGGTTTACGTGGAGCAACCTCCTGGTTTTGTCAATGAAAAGTACCCAAATCACTGTTATATTCTGAACAAAGCAGTTTATGGTCTGAAACAAGCACCTAGGGCATGGTATGAAACGCTAACTAAGTTCTTAAAGATGTCAAAATTTAAACAAGGTTCGATTGACCCAACCTTCTTTCGTAAGAAGGAAGGTAACCACCTTATGATTGTTCAAATCTATGTCGATGATATCATCTTTGACTCAACGAATCCTAGCTTAACAGCTGAATTCTGAAAGCTGATGGAGACTAAATTTGAAATGAGCTCAATGGGTCCGATTAACTTTTTCCTTGGTTTAAATATTAGACAGGGACCCGAAGGCATCTTTATCAACCAGGAAGCATACACCAAGACTCTTCTTGCTAAATTTGGCATGATGGGAGACTCAAAGGTCAAAGTTCCAATGGTGTTCGGCACCAAGCTCACACCATCCTTGGAAAAACCGGCAGTCGATATCACGTTATACCTTCAGATGATTGGTTCCTTGATGTATCTTACTGCTAGCAGGCCTGATATAATGTTTTCTGTATGTTATTGTGCTAGGTTTCAGGCGAATCCTCGTGAACCACATATGCTTGCAGTGAAAAACATACTCCGGTATCTGAAACGAACCACCTCCCTCGGTCTATGGTATCCATCAAACTCAGGTTTCTTCGTTCAAGCCTACTCAGATACAGACCTTGGAGGATGTGGTTTAGACAGGAAAAGCACCACTGGAGGCTGCCAATTCCTAGACGGGAAGTTGGTTAGCTGGCAATCAAAGAAACAGACATGTGTTTCTCTGTCAACAGCCGAAGCAGAGTACATCGCAGCTGCGTCCTGTACATCTCAAGTGATTTGGATCCAAAGCCAACTCCGGGACTATGGACTCAATATGAAAAAGATTCCACTATATTGCGATTCAAAAAGTGCAATTAGGATCTGTTATAACCCAATGCAACATTCCAAGACAAAGCATATAGCACTGAGGTATCACTTTATTAAGGATCATGTGGAAGATGGGAACGTCGAAATTCACTTTGTTCGAACAACTGATCAACTGGCTGACATCTTCACCAAAGCTCTTCCTGAAGCGAGTTTCAATAAAATTCTACAAGGGCTTGGAATGATGGAATCGGAGTCAGTACCAAAAACTACCTCTCAAAACTAAAAGTTGGAAGCGAAATGAACCGAAAGTTCGGGTTCGGTTCACATGTGTGCCGAAATGAACCGAACGCTCAGGTTCGGTCCTATTATCTGATCTTCGCTTATCTCAAAGGTAGTTTGTTTGATTGTAAACCATTTGTATCATTTTCTCAATTTCATCTCTCTCATTTTCAAAGTTCTTTCCTTTTTCAAACTTATTTTTTTTGCAACCAAATTATACCGAACGCTCGGGTTCAATTCCAAATTTTTTTATTTATCAAAAACTCTAAAAATATTTTTTTTGTACGAAATTTTTTTGCGGCTATTTGCATGGAAATTCTTTCATTAGTTAAGTGTCCCTAGAAGCATGCTGCTGTATGTGTCCAAAGTCTCACCTGATTCAGAATAATAGCCTTACTGACTTGGTATATACAAACCTTGTCTTCCCAATTAGGCTTTTATATTTAGTCTAATCATGAGCTACCTTACTCTCTTCTCATATGAAATAAGAGTTTTTTGCTTGGTCCTTATTTTAATAGCAGAGGTACTTTGGTCTCCTTACACCATCTACACTACTTTTCTCCATCTCATTCGCTTCATACACGTAACCCTTGAGACTCTCAGAAATTACCACTGAGGTTTATGGTTACATAACTTCTGTGTTCATGATCTTAGCTTCGTGCCACTACGCACTAAGTGAAACCCACAATTCAATACCTACTATGCATTGACGGTGAACAATCAACTTTGCTCTAACTTTCACTAACGAATTGACGGACTTATCCATGAGGATGGAAAGTGAAATCTCTAATTTCCTTTTGTGTGATTCCTATGAAATTGTTAAATCCCATAACATTTCTTCCCTTGGAATCCAGTTTTAATTTTTTTTTTTGAGATTTTACATCAATTATTTTACATTGCCACTTAAAATATTTCAAACCTACTTGTTCAGCAGACTACATTGGTCTCACAAGTACTTCGTTCGACTTCTGTCTTATATCAAGATCAGAAATTCTGAACTGAAGCGAAAGCCACCCAAATCAACCTAATTAAAAGAAGCCTTTCAACACTTCTCAATACGTGTCTGATCGTTATTCAACGGGAAACCATTCAAACACTTTAAAGTCTCTCTTAACTTTGAAGGAAGAGATTCGTGCCCGAGATCTATTGTTTCGTGTCTTAACTGACATCACAAATTCCCTCATATGTGTTGCTTTATTTCCTTCTCTTTTACACACTAAGCACGAAAATCTTTTTGATTTTCCAAAATTCTGGTTTCATTACTTACAAGCCATTTTTTTTAATGGGATTTGAAGTTATAAACAAGTTGTGGCTCATATTGATCCACGTGGTTATTTTGCATTAAGATGACGTTCACTCTAAAAGGATAAGATGCTGACTCAGGCGGGAGTCCAATCGATTTGATTTTCAAATGACGCTTGAATGACAGGCGTGTGAAGTGGAACCGTTTCGTTTAAAAACGGCGCCTGATGGGAAGGCGTGTGAATTGGGACAGTTTTCTCTCTCCTGCGTAATCATCAGGGATAGCAACTGTCACACATCAATCACCTCCGAAAAACCCTTCGTATTTTCTTTGAAGATTTGGGAACGGATTCTTCTCTCTCCTTTAGCCACAGTATAAAAGGTAATCTTGACCATTATTTACCTCTTTACTGCACCCAAAATTTCAGAGAGTAAGAAAAGCTTTGAGAATTCTACTGTTCATCATCTCTCCCAACTTCTTCACTTCAATGGCGGATTCATCATCTGTTCATGCCACTTCCCACATCCTGCCGATTCATCCCCAACAGAGTTTGATCATCGATCTTACTCCTCAGGTTTATGATGCCTTCATGTTCCCGATCATCGAATGCCTTAAATACTCGCCGCTTGCTCCCGCTCTCACCAAAGCTGAAGCTGTTCCTATGGAGAGTTTATCCCAAATTTTCGCCACTGCTCATTACGACAAGTCTGTCGATAGGATCTTCTTCGACATTCTTGATCACAAGGCGTCAATCTCCAAGCAGCGATTCTGCTCACTTTTAGGGTTTGAACCTGATTCATCTAGGGTTAACCCTGAATCCATTCCAGTGGGTCACATGTTTTCTATGTTCTACAATATGGGGTATACTGAGGTGCTGACAACGGTCACCAAGTTCAAGAAATCGTGCCTGCCTCCTCAGTGGAACGGTTTATTTACTGTGTTGTTCAAGGGGTTATCTGAACGCAGTGCCGGGTCGGATGGAGCGAGTCGTCTGTTCATCACGATTCTGTACGGGGTTTACAATGGTATCAACCTGGATTATGGGTCGGTGTTATGGCAACAACTGATCTAGAGCCTTGCATCCACATCTCGACACTCCGAAATCTCTTACGCTCGATTCTGGACGTTGGTCACAAAATGGGTGATGGACAAGTATCACGTCCCCATTATTGCTGGTTCTCCACTATCTTCGATTGGTACTTTCCATACCACGAAGATCATAGTCTCCGATGCATCAAAATTTCAGTTTATTGGCTCCATCCCTGAGTCGATGTTTGGAGACGTCCCTGCCGAAAGCCGTATCATCCGCGCATACAAGGAGTTTCGTCGCTCTGGTCCTAGAGAGCTCACTCCTGAGATGATCAAATCCATCCACGAAGCTGACAAGCCTGCTCCAAGGGGAAAGAAGAATGAAAAAGGCAAAGACAAGCAGGTTGGCAAGGGAGCGAAAGGCCCTTCTCCCAAGAAACGTAAAACCACCAAGGCTGCTCAATCCCCTCCGCTGAAGAAGAGAAAAACCCAACCCAGGCGCAAGATGATATTAGCTTCCTCCTCAAGCGAATCTGAGGAAGAAAATTCAGACTCTGACGAGTCTCCTCGTGGCAACACTCCTCCACGATCGCCTACCCCAGAAGTTCATTTTTCCAGTTCACCTATCTCTTCTCCACCAGTCACCATTCCTATTTCCATTCCCCCCATAACCTCCACCACTCAAATACCATCTACCTCTATCCCAGTACCCCCTCCCATTTTCACTGAAGCTACCACAACAACCGCTGAAGTAAGAACCAACGTATCTGATATGGGGGCTCCTACTAAAGCACCCGAACCCACTCCCACTCCCACTATCGAACATACTTCCCGACCCGAACCTACTTCCACTACTGAGCCTCCACCCTCTCCTCCCCCCTCATCTCCTGCTCAGGTAGCCGAGGATGAAGAACCATTTCTTGGTGGGGAGGACATGACATTTGATTCAGTCTATTACAGTCCGTATCAGGTATAGAGTAACGATGATGATGATGCTCCCGTCACCAAGAAGCATCTCAAGGAGCTTCACGAGAAGATTGATTCTCTCATCGCTTCCTCTTCTTCATCACAGTCTACCATTTCTGAAGCTGCTATTCAGAAGATTGTTGATGCTTTTTCCAAGGCTCATGAAGTTTCTCTCAACTCAGCTACTGCCGCAATTGATGCATCCACCAAAGCCTGTGCGGCTGCGACCGAAAAAGTCGAAAAACTATTTACTGATGCTTCCTCTCTGTTGAAGTCTTTACAGTAAACTGCCGAAGCCACCAAAACGAAGCTTGAACCCATCGTCAACTCGCTGGCTACCTCAGTTGCCTCTGAACTGAAGTCATTTGCCGCTCTTCGTCAATCTCTCTCTGACGACAACTCCGCTTTTAAGGCGACCATTGAGGAGCGCCTCACCAAGCTTCAAGAAGATCTTGCTGCCGAGAACTCTCTCATGGACGCTCTTGCTAGAAAGACCACTTCTCTTAAGGTCAAGAGTCTTAAACTCTCTAATTCTCAAAAGGAGATTGACTCTCTTCGATCTGAGAGAGAGAGATTGTGTCTTCATGTGTTTCGAATGTCCACGCAGCCATCTCAAACATCCTGGAAGCACATGATCCGATACTCAACTACTCTGTGAGGCGTACTCTCGCGGAAAAGCTTGCTCCTGCCCTTTCTCTCCTGAGCAAGATTGAAGGGCTCCTTGACTTCGTGTCCATTCCGAAACAAGGGGGAGAGCATGTATCTCAACCGCCTCCCACTTCTATAGCAACAAAAACAACCGAACCTCCTCCAACAGGCCAAGCCTCAGGTTCGGGTGTAAAAGAAAAAGGGAAACAAATTGCTGAAGACAGTGACGACAACAAAGAGACGATTGCTGATCTCTTGAAAAAGCAAGGTCGAGACAAGGATGCTGACATCAGCGCTCGGGTTGCTAGAGAGGCTGAAGAAGCTGAACGAAAACAGAAAGAAGCTCACGACCTTCTTGAGAGTAGGAAAACTCTTTTTCCTCCTTGGACTCTTGAGAAGTTGCTGAAAGAAGCCATTGAAACCCCAAGCATCTTGTGGCTCAAACTAGTGATATCACTAGATCGCATTAATTATGTCGATTCTCAGTTCGACATGCCACTGACCCGAAAGGCCTTCATCTTCCATGCCTTTGACAACGTTGTAGACATCCCTCATCCTCATCCTAAGGTTGACAGGGATCTTGTCGAGTTCTATCTGAGAGCTGCTCAACCACAATATCAAACATGGAGCACTCAGAAGATTATCAACGTTCGGGTCCTCAAGCCGTATCGGGAAGGAAACTTCACCAACGTTCGGTTTAAGGTGCTGAGAGGTTCTGCCAAGACCAAACATGCCATTTCGCTTTCCGATCTTCCCAACTTGAATCCACACGACTGGATAATTTTGCACAACATCCTTCTTACAAATGAAGCAGAATATGGTCCAATCATTGACCACTTCAAGAGGATGCTTGTCTGCTACATCATGGAAGTTGCCAAGATGGATCAGGAGATAGCTAGTGTCTTCAAGAAAAAGCCTACTATTTCTCCTGTTGGCTCAGCAAGTGATCTGAATATGATGCAGATGGGGAAGATAGACCCGAAGAGAAACTCTGTTATGTTTACCAGAAACGAAGGCCAAAAATGCCTGTTCGCTTTGGCAGACAAACATCTCTACACCACTGCATGCCTGAAACATGTCTTAGGGATTATTCATCGTTGCAAGCAAAACTCAACTGATGACAAGAAGTACTTTGATGATATGATCCAGTGGTACATTCACTTCAGACAGACAATCCTCGCTCTTATCCCTCGTCTGTTTGATACTACCAAGAAGGTTTCGGCAGCTGGACCCAGCAAGAAGAAGTGATAGTCTCGCTCCAATTGATGCAAAGGGGGAGATTGTTAGGTCCAGTTAGTGTTGTGTCTTTGGGCTCGTTAGCTAGTCCAGTTTTGTCTCCGGTATGGGCCTGTCCATCCGTGAGTTCTTTGTAGGGTTATTATATATAGATGCTTGCATGCATTCTTTAACGTAAGATTTGATAGAGAATTTCTTAAGCGTTTATGTTCTTATCTTTTGTAACCCTAGAATCCTCTACAGCGGAAGTTCTTCATCGAGCTCTGCTGAGGATCGAGTTAATAAAATCATTCGACTCATTCAGATCCATTCTTGTGTTTTTGTCTTACTGTTATTGCTTTCTTGATTTGCCTGTTATAAGATCTAATCGATCAAGAGTATTAAAAACTAATCAAGTGTGGACTCGCCGAGTCCACTCATGAACTCACCGAGTCTAGCTATGAACTCGCGTACGAATCTGCGACCATACTCAACGAGTCTAGACACCAACTCGCCGAGTACCCCCACAAAACCCAAAAATAAAAGAACAAAAATATCATACCTGGGAATCCGGGTGTTACACTGAAATAGGTTCATTTATGTTTATAGCCCCTGTTTTGAGAAAAATTTCCATTTCAGCCCCCTTAAATTTGATTTTCTCATATTTGGGCCTAAATAGCCGAAAGGCCCAAATTTTAGCCCATTAGGCTAAAATTTACGTTTTTAGTCCTTTAAAAAACATAATATTTATAAGAACTCTTATTTTACATATTTTGACCTTTTGGTCCTTGTAAAAACTGTGAATGACATATTTTCCCCATCTTTTGTTTATTTATCAAAAAAATAGTCCAATAAGAAATTTTATGTTGTAGTATGCTTATTATCAACCTTGTATGGTAATTTATCTTGACATGTTAAGTGAAATGTATCCTTAATCACATATTCTTCCTCCTTGAACTAGAGATCTCGAAATATCTTTCATTTTTAGCACATATTTACCACATAAACACAAGAAATCACACATAACATACAAATACACATGGATCTACACATTTTACTTATATTCTCCCCATAAATCATTTGAAAACCGAAAATAGAGGGGTATGAACTCACCTTTGCTTGTTGTTGTCGGTTTTGAAGAAAGAAATGGAAGAGATTGATGAGATTCTCGGCCCTAACAACTTCTTGAAGAGACCTTCAAATTTGAAGAGTTCTAGGGAGTATGATCAAGAATTTAAGGTGGTACGAAGAGTGATTAAGTTGTAGAAAGAAAGTATGTTGTCAAGATCTTACCACAAGTATGTATCTTGGAGTGATTCTTGGATGAAAACCTTCTTGAAATGCCCTTAATCTCGAAAATTTTGAAGGAGAAATAAAGGTGTTCTTGAGAGGATTTGGAAGTGAATTAAGTGTATGTGTGTGTTTGGTGATCCTTGGCCATGAGTAGAAGAAGAGAGGGGAGATAGAGTGGTGAATGAATAACTTGGATACATGGAGGATTTTGCATGGATGTATGATGGACAAAAAGAGGTGGCACTCCAAAGTCAACCCTTCCCCTTTAATTCTTTTTTTTTGTTTCCTACTTGGGCCGAGAGAGAGAGAATGAAGAGAATGGATTGGACCTTTTGTGTGTGAGTCCATACTATGAGGCCCAATTTGATGATTTTTGGCCCATTGGGCCTTTAGAGTAGTTCACGGCCCAATTTAGCAAAAGGAATGGATTTGAGTCCATTAAAGCTATTTGGATTTGTTATGGCCCAATAAGGCCCATTAAAGATAAACTAGTCCATTTTAGGCTTATAAGGCCCAAAAAGGTTAAGTCTCATGAGAGTGGGTCCAATGAGAGCCCATTTAAGAGTTCTAAGTCCAAAATAGTCAAACTGGAAGTTTATTGGCCCATTAGGCCCAATAAGGAAATCCTAGTCCATAATGGACTTAAACCGGGATTTCTAGGGTTTCCAACCTTTTGTTGACTATTTGAGTGTTTGTATAGAGTGTTTGATGGAATTTTGTTGTCATTGAATAAGCATCATACATGCCTTCAAGTTTTAGTTACAATGTTATCCTTGTTAATTGTTTACAACGCATCAGAATTCCTAGTTGTAACATTTAAGATGATCCCGAAAATATCAGACTTATAGTTATTTTGTTTAGACTATAAATACACGTGTAATACACACACTATAGACACGATTAACTCTATTACTACATTTGTACTCGTATTATCTTCATCATTTCTGTAACTTCTCAATTCTCATTTAAGTCAATAAAAACAACAAGGAAGGTGATCATTATCACCTCCTAAGGTTTTATGCCAGAGATCCTAAAAAGGATCAAGGATTTTCCTTGTAACTCACTTGTCTCACTTTGATCAATACTTGATACTTTCATTACCTCAAACACCACAACCTTCATACAATTTGGTTGAATATTATTCGATCAATATTTGACCAAAACAATTTGGCGCCCACCATGGGGCCGTAGTGTTCACAATCGTTCAAGAATCATGTCTACCAACTAAACCTATCCTCTTCCTCTTTCCTCCTCTTTCCTCTAAAAACCTTCGACTACCTCCAAAAGGAGCTCCTATGAAGTCGCTACCTGAGGATTTTAGGATCCTCCTGTAGTGATTTCTAACAATGAGCTCTTTGCTATGATGAAGATAATAGAACGACAAGTTGCTCAACATCATAAGGACAACAGAACAATGTTAAAGGAAATAGAGAGAATGAGGACGGAGATACATAAACCCCAAGAAGCAGTACCCTCGATCTTGCAACCCAAGATCTTGAACTTTGACAATACAGGATCCCCAAGAAACAGACGGAAGACAGGATCCTCAACATCCACACGTGCTCCTACTTGGGGTTCAACTCCAAATGAGCGAGCCCATATGACCTAAGATCCTGGCGAAACCTTCATCACTCCCAATAACAAAGAGTTTGGTAACTTCATGAATAACAATACTTTTAATACTAACTCTATGGACCTTGATGCAGGAATGAGCCTGGTCATGGCCAATGAACTTCAACAGTTAAGGAAGATGATCTTACGTGTGCCCAAAGTGGTCCAACCTATACTATAAGTATCCCACGCGAGCCACATGATCTCGAGATTTGCTCCTGCGATAGCTGATACTGAAGTCCCAAAGTGCTTCCAAACTCCTAGCATGAAGCCTTATGATAGAACTATGGATCCTCGGTCCAAAGATCCTATAAGTCCAAACCATATTCCAAACCTGATCATCATAGAGTTAATGCCCTCAAAGATGAAGGCGATGAAGAAGAATTTCCCAAGATCACTGGCTATTGCTTTTCTGTGGATGTTTCAGGTTTAATATTTGTGTAACATACCCCTCTGGCACGTATCATAATATTGTCCGCTTTGGGCCACTCAAAACGAGGACTTCCCAGGGGGTCACCCATCCCGGTACTACTCCCGCCCGAGCACGTTTAACTGCAGAGTTCTTATGGGATCTGCTACCCTCACGACTTTAAAACGCGGTGTGACAAGGAAGGTATCCACACCCCTTTTAAGGAAATTCTTCGTTCTCCTTCCAAGCCAATGTGGGATCATGTGCAGGTACTACCCACCTTATAGTTGTAACACCCCGTTTGAAAAGTACTTTGGTGGCGGTCTCGGAGACCTAGGGTATAAGCGATTTAGTTGTTTATAGGTCTTGGGTTATATTCAAAAGGTTTTAAGACT
Organism: Lactuca serriola; assembly: GCF_051521515.1. NCBI lineage: Eukaryota > Viridiplantae > Streptophyta > Magnoliopsida > Asterales > Asteraceae > Lactuca > Lactuca serriola. Next base: position 124,504,148 of record NC_136414.1, read on the forward strand.
CGGACGTGTAGCTAGGAGCGTAGGGATTCTCGCCACCTTTTCGTAGATGTAAAGTTCGTCGGAAACAGACTTAGAACAAAGAAGTCATAGTACTTTGAAGTTTCTTGCAGAATTGGTCCCTGAATGGGAAAAACTTGCATTTCAGCCATGCATGCAAAGGTGACAACTGGGTGAGTACGCCCAGCATAAGCTGGGGTACGCCCAACGTAGTAGAGTAAAATGATTGCAGTTGTGGGAGGAGTACGCCCAGCGTACTCTCAGAGATCCTAAACCTTAATTTTGGGGGCTAACCACTATATAAGGTACATTATGGCTCCAACCCTAGCCTCCTTATCAATCCCTCACCCTCATAAAAACCCTATAACGCCTCATCTCCTCATTCTTGTGTGATCTTGACCTTGGGAAGCTCATCTTAGTGGTTTTAATCTTGGAAGAAGAAATGAGTAGTGGCAAAGAAGGACTTGGGGTAGCTTGAGCTCATAGATTTGGGATAACATCATCATTTGGGACTCTTTGGAGGTATAAAGTTCATAACTTTACCTAAGGATGCTTAGATCTAGTGTAGTGTGGTTTTGAAGTCATTTTGGTCCCAAGTAAAGAACTTTATTGTTCAAATCCGATTTTTGGACTTAGAGTTGCCACTCTCAGTTCAAAATGAGTCCCTAAGGCAGAAAGTTGCCATCTTGAATGTCTTATTGGGTTCATGCATGAGTTAAGAGAATTTCTATGAGAATGGAATGTTACTTTGGAGTTTAGGCTTATTAGGATCATTTAAAGTCACCAAGTCAGTGACTTTATGGATTAAGACGTTGAAAAGGACTTGGATAGGTGATTGTAGCTTTTGGATTAGAGTATTAAGCACTTAATGGGAAAGTGACTTAACAGGGAGTACGTTGAGCGTACACGCAAGTATGCCCATCATATGCACCATTCAGCCTGTACGCTTAGCGTACATAGGAGTACGCCCTATGTACTCACCAGATATGGACTTTGAGATGTTCGGCCGTGATGGGCCACCAGGAGTCAGTTAAGGGTCCAATGAATAGTTTGGGCTTGGTTGGGAAAGCCCATTTGAGGAGTTGGGTCCAATTTAGAAAATTATGCCATTGGAGGACTTTAATGGAACTTAGTGAGTTTGGAAAGACTAGAAAGGATTGGGCCTAGTTCAGGGTCCAATTTAGATCAAAGGGGTAAAACAATCATTTACCCTCAGATGGATTCACAGTTTTTGACTAAGTGTTTATTTTGGCCATGATAGTCGGGGAGTCATTGGAGGAGTTGTTAGAGATACCCCCACGCGAGTTTTCAGCAATCAGATTGAGATGTGAGTTTTCTTCCAGTAGGAACGGGTCTAAGGCACCAATGTCGGCCCGTATATTTAGTTACAGTATGTCGGACTCCGGTCCTATGCCGAGGTTAGCCTGACGCAACTTATATGTTCTGGACTCCGGTCCGACGCCGGGGTCAGCTCGATGCAGCTTATGTGTTCTGGACTCCGGTCCGATACCGAGGTGAACCCGATGCAACTTATGTATTCCAGACTTCGGTCCGATGCCAGGGCGGTCCCAGGAAGTAGTTATGTATGCGTGATGTCTTTGTGATTCATGCACGTTATATGTTATGTGTTCCGGTCTTCGGTCCGATACAAGGGCAAGCCCGATGTATGTTAGTTTATATGTTATGTGTTATGTGTTCTAGGGCTAGCCTAATTCCGGGGCAAGCTTGATGTATGCTACTTTGTATGTTATATGTTTCGGGCTCCGGTCCGATGCCGAGGCAAGCCCGATGCAGGTTATGTGATTATGTTATGTGTTTATGATGTATGTTATGCTATGTATGTGCCGGGGTAAGCCCGATTCCAGGGTGAGCCCGATGCTCGATGCGGTCGGATGTCGGGGTAAGCCCGATGCAGTCGGATGCTGGGGTAAGCCCGATGTCGGGTTCGTCCCGATGCAGCTGGGCGGTGTCCCGTAGTTGTTTCATGTGCGATATGTTATGTGTATGGTATGTGGTAGTTGGGGGGGGGGGATCTCACTAAGCTTTGTGCTTACAATTTTACTTTGGTTTCAGGTACTTCAGCTAGCAAAGAGAAGGGCTCGAGATGATCGCATGGCACACACCACAATTTTCTTAGCCTGGGAGTTTACTCTAATAATTTAAATGAGCTTATGATATGTTGACAAATTTTATGAGATTTGAGATACATGGTTTATGGTTTTATACTATGGTGATGGTATTTATGTTTTATTAGTGATTTAAAAATGAAAATTTTGGACCGTGTTTTTGGGATGTTTCAGTTGGTATTAGAGCCCTGGTTTGAGGGATTTGGGCACACTTTCAGGGGTGTCTGAACTCAAACTAAGGAAATGGTATGAAATTTTGAAAAGAACATCATTTTTTTACAAAAAGGATTTTGAAAATAGAAAAGAACTTTGAAAAGAGAAAAGGGTGCATGGTGCATGCAATCAACCGAGCCCAAGTAAGTACTCCCAAATTACCCATGCAAGTTTATGTTATGATATGTTTTTCATCTTATGAGAACAACATGCTAGATTAGGACTAAGGATCTAGGAAGTATGCCTTATGTGCCTGTTCTATGTGTTGGATTAGTGTCTAAGTCCATAACTATTTTGGTATGTACTTGACCCGATGATGCATGGTCCTTTTGGGTTGCCTTCACTAAAGCAACTTGATAGGATGAATTATGGAGAGAGAGGATTAATTATGATTTATTAATATATTATGAGAATAATATATTAAAGGATAAATCATATTGTTTAATTAATACTAGTCAATAATTAACTAAGAATTAATTTTGTGGCTAAAAGATATTAATTAAATAAAGAGGACTGAAACTGTCAATTGTATGATAGTTGAATATTGGGCTAATGAACTCCATATTAGAGGAGTGGGGGAATTCTATGGGGAAACCCATTGGAAATCGTCCAACGCCTCTAAGGAGGGAGTCTCCATGGGCTGCTTAGGGCCTAAGCAGTCAAATTAGGGTTTCCTTGTTAGATAAACCTAATAGCCTCACATATTTAAAGACCCCCAGGGCACCAAAAACGTGGCTAACTGATTCCTTAGGGGTTTCTAGGCGTTTTTTGGGTGCCTCCTCCTCTTCTTCTTCATCCTCTTGCTCTTGGTGTTTGTGAGCCATTAGAAGTGTGACATTTGTGACACTAAGCTTTCAGAAGCCAATTACAAGGAAGAATAAATTGTTATTACTACATAACAATCAAATGTAAGATCTAAACCCTATTCTTATGTTAATATCGATTATCACATGCTAGATCTAGGGTTTAAAGTCTTGGATGAATGCATGTACAATAAAGAAACCTAGATCCAAGCATTAGGGTTTGCATGAGCACATAGGATGTTCTTATAGCCAAAAACCCATCAGTGGTATTAAATCCTTGATTGGTTTCTATTGTATTGATGCTTTGTGTTGCATTCATGCTTAGAAAATTGATTTTTTGCTTCTCTAACTAACAAACTCATCGAGTCCCAAAGTGAACTTGTCGAGTAGGATGAACTCGATGAGTCCCTATAGGAACTCGACGAGTCATGCTGTCAGGAAGAGGGATTCTCGGGATTTCATGCCAAGTGTCATAAGGTTTCTCTCCATCATGAAAATGATTGTGAGGAAATGCTTTCACTAAGAGAGATTTTAAGAAGATTGCAATTGTGAAAATTGTATTCTCAAATTCGATTATGATTACGACATCCCTTTTCATGGTTCGAATTGTGAGATTTGGCAATTGATCTGAACATTTGGGACTCAGTAACATAAGTTCTGAATTTCTTTAGACACACGTGTGAGCTTTCTAAGGCAAAGGTGTATGAGGTTAAGAAGCTTAGATAGAGGCTTATCAAAGCATCATGTATTTTGAAATATGAACTTAAGGAATTCAATAAGCATTGTTTTCTTGAAGTTCAGATGTTTTCTGAATATATGTCAAAGCTAGTGGGAGCATAAGTGTTATGCTTGTATGGTAATAATCATCGTGTTAGTGTGAGCATGATTATTATTTCGAGTATTGCCAGTTAGCAATATTAATTATAGAAAACACAGATTCACTTTGCCAAGTTGTAGGGGTTGAAAAGTTGCTTTGCTATAATTAAGGGAGAGAATATTATACTTCATTTCAAATCTAAAGGCTTAGATTGTGGGATTTTAATCAAATTTAGTCAAATATATATGAATGTTGTGTTGGAATGGTTCAACATGAGGAAATTCTATATATGGAAAGGATAATTGCATTCTCAAAATTTGGTTATCATAACGGCATCCCTTTTCATAATCAAAATTATGAGAACACTGCAATTAGAAATATTATAGCAGAAGACTGGTAAAGTATCAGGTCTTCATGTGAGACATTATCAATCGTTTTCTATACGCTTTGGGTATAGGATCGATTGCATATGCCATAATATTCGACCGTTCTAATTTTCCAAGTACCTGGGGCATTAAGAGGGAAAAGGACTAGAACCAAGTTTGAACAAAATAATTAAACAACTGTCAAAGGACGATCTGTAACACCCCGGATTCCCATGTATTATTTATTCTTGTATTTTTGGGTGATTTGTGAGGAGACTCGGCGAGTTGGAGTCCAAACTCGCCGAGTAGGATCGCGGTTTTGGGCGCGGGTTCGCGTCTGGACTCGACGAGTCCAAAAGTGGACTCGGCGAGTCCATGCTGTTTAATGAAACCCTAATTTCCAGGGTTTGAGACCTATTTAAAGAGGCTTATGGCCGTCATTTGCGGCCACCAACCCCTAGAGAGAAACCCTAAAGATATTTGAGCATTTTGGGAGAGAGAAGAGGCCATTGTTGACCTTTGAAGCTTTGTTTGGCAAGGCAAAGAAGATTCTAGCTAAGAGAAGGCAAGGGAGGTGGACATCCTTCGATTTTGGAGCTCAGAGCATCATCTTGGAGGTATATTTTGGCTCCCTTTTCTGTTGTTATGATGAACATGGGGGTTTAGGGTTTCTTGACCCCTTTGTTGTTTAGATTTGATGTCCATTTCGTCCCTATTTGTGATGAGGCTTGAGATGAGATCCATAGAGGTCCAGAGAAGCTTTATTCCTTAAGCTTTATGAGGGTTCATGAGAGTATTGGCCTAGAGTTATGAGATATGGGGCTAAAACATCATTTATGAGCAAATAGTTGTTGTTTGAGCACCAAGGTTTGGACTTTACGTGATTATCATGCCTGGGGAGGCCAGATCTATGATTGTATGGAACAGATCTGACCTCAGAAGTGAGTTTGAGTTTATGCATGGCATGGACTCGCCGAGTCTGTAGAACAAAATCGACGAGTAGCATGAAGTTTGCCCTTAGCGAGTGGTCTTGCCGATTTGAGGGGTCGACTCAGTGAGTCAAGGAGAGTCTAGGGGGGCTGAGTCAAGCCGGAACTCGCCGAGTTGTTCTTGAGACTCGGCGAGTTGAGTCGTGGTGGCCCCGCGATTCATGCCAGGTGGAACTCGTCGAGTTAAGGAAGTACTCGACGTGTCAAGAGAGGATCCAAGGGAGTCAGTGGACACGTATAGACTCGCCAAGTCGCCCTAGTGCACTCGCCGAGTCCGGTCAAAGTTGACCGTTGACCTTGTTGACCTTTAGGGTTGAGTTCAGTTGTATTTATGGGTGTATTACTTTGTGTGATTAGGCGGAGGCTAGATCACATTTATTCTGAGACAGATATTTACCGAGATACCCGAGGTGAGTCTTCTCACTATACTTTACCTAGTGTGGTAATAGAGTTCAGAGATAGAGTATTATAGAGTTATATGCCAGTGTGATTGCATGTTATTATGTGTTGTGATTTGTTGTGGTATGTGATAAGCATGATTCAGAGTTACAGAGTTGGGACTTTCGGGTCCCTAGAGTTAGGGCCAGAGGGCCCACAGAGACTTGGGGCTGGAGGGCCCCACTGAGACACACTGACCAGAGGGTCAACAGAGTTACAGCCTCGAGTGGCTATTATGTGATTAGTGTGGTATTTTGGGGAACTCACTAAGCATATGCTTACAGTGTTCAGTGTTATGTGTTTCAGGTACCAGTGATGACCGCGGGAAGGCGTCGACTTGATTCGTACACACATATGGGATTGGATGTATTTTGATCTTGGGAGACATTTGTGATTTGAAAACTTGATGTTATGACATTTTGTGAATGAATGGTTTAATTAAAAATGTGTTTTCAAAAGTGAAAAATTGTTTTAATTTTTACGGCGTTACAAGTTGGTATCAGAACCTAGGTTTGAGGGATTCGGGTGCACCTTCGGGCGTATTTGAACTCAAACTGAGGATTTGAGAAAAATTTTGATAATAAAACAAGTTTTCAAAAGAAGAACTTGCGAGATAAACAGAGCAGAGTCGTGTGTACGAACAGCCAACGCCCGAACGGTGATTTCCCAAAATACCATCATTATAAGTGTTATAATATATGATGTGATATGTTATCTGATGAGCTATGATATGCATGCTAGAGTAGACTAGGTATTCTTATTAGGACTAGAGTGGCCTGATATGTGATGCCTGAGTCTAGGAGTCTTGCTGCTATGAATATTTCAGAGTGGTTAGGTAGCAGCGAGGAGATTTTGAGAAATCTGTTGCGAGTATCATATGATTAGAGAGAGTAGAGTGCTTGGGACTTGGGACTCTAGGAGGAGGACTTGGGGTGGATGCTGATGCGGTGTGGACGGTAGTATTGGGCCCGTACTACTGAAGACATCAGGTCAGTGCACAGTCCAAGTAAGAATCTTTGGAGTACCAAGGAACAAGTAGGATGGAGTACTCGAGTGTGAGTATACTCGAGCGAGTCCCTGATATTATTCTTGTATTGTATTTCAGAGAGAGAGATCATGGTTGGGACTCGCCACATGCCAGGGACCACTGATACGAGGGATGAAGAGATCTGTAGGATCATCCAAGAGGAGGTGGCTGCGGCCATCAGGGCAGAGATACCAGAGATGTTCGGGTCTATCAAGACCACGTTGATAGAGACATTCGATGAAAAGTACGCTGCTCTTTCCGAGGTTGCTGTTGCTGCAGCCACTGCAGCTATAGCTGCAACGAGGCCGCAGGGTGGTGATGCGTTGCTGTTCCGAGAGTTCGGCAACACAAAACCACCGGAGTTTGACGGGACCCAGGACCCGATTGCGGCGATGAGGTGGATTTCAGACATAGAGGGGTGTTTCTTCACTTGCTCATCTCCTGAGCATTTGAGAGTCCGGTTCGCGCTGAATCAGCTTCGCTTGGGAGCGAATGACTGGTGGAAATTTGTGACGGCGCACTATATGCCTGCTGAGCTTGCAGCAGTGACCTGGGAGAGGTTCACTGCTATGTTCCGATATGAGTACGTTCCCCAGGTGGAGAGGGAGCGTTTAGCCCAGGAGTTTCGGACCCTCAAGCAAGGTACTGAGTCTGTTACAGTGATTACGAGGATGTTTCATGAGCGGGCGATGTTCTGCCCAGAGCACGTGTCCTCTGAGCAGGCACGTATGAGTAAATATTTTAGCATTCTGAGGAGGGATATACGTGAGTTTGTGGCTAACTCGACGTACCGGGCGTTTGCCGAGCTTCAAGCAAATGCCCAGAAGAGGGAGATAGAGCTGGAGGCTCAGGCTAGGGAGGAGGTTGAGTCTCAGGGGAGGGATCGGCGACCGGTGCAGTCTCAGCCGGTAGCCAAGCGGGCCAAGCCCGCCGATTCAAGATCAGGGAGCCAGAGGGGCCACACTTGTGGCAAGTGTGGCAAGAGCCACGACGGTGTGTGCAGAGTAGGGTCTTGCTACAAATGTGGCAAGGAGGGGCATATGGCCAAGGACTGCCCCAAGGGGTTTGCAGTATGTTTTCACTGCAACCAGACCGGACACCGGAAGGCAGAGTGTCCGCAGTTGCGGGGATCAGCACATGGAGCACCTCAGGGATCTGCCCCTGCTGCCATCAGAGCTACCGAGAGTAAGCCAGTGAAGGCCAAGGCGCCGAGGGCACGAGGGAGAGCTTTTTAGTTGACCGCGGAGGAGGTCCGCGCAGCGCCCGATGTCGTGGCTGGTATGTATTCTTTCGTGTATTTATTTTGATGTTGAGATGTTATGCTTATATTATGTTATTTGTAGGTACTTTTCTTGTGAATTTTGTACCTGCCTTGGTGTTATTTGACTCGGGTGCGAGTCGATCTTTTGTATCTTTGGCTTTTAGTCAGCATATCAGTATTAGTCGTGACGCATTGAGTCAGCCTCTGAGAGTTTCCATAGCTGATGAGAGAGTGATATATGCCACGGAGGTGATCCGTGGGTGCGTATTCGAGATCTTCGGTGTTGAGTTCCCGATTGATTTGGTTCCTATTACGATGGGTGATGTCTGTGTCATTGTGGGCATGGACTGGTTGAGCAGATTCGGTGCGGTTATCGACTGCGAGCGGCAGCTGGTGACCATACGAGACCCGAGTGGGGGAGTTCTTAAGGTGTACGGTGAGGGTACACGTTCTGGGTCAGCGTTTTGTTCGGCCGCTAGGGTGAGGAAGTGTCTACAGCAGGGCTGTAAGGGCTTTGTGGCGCATATGATGGATACGCGGGTTGATTCAGAGAGGCCGAGGTCAGTTGAGGAGGTTCCGATAGTGCGTAAGTTCCCGGATGTATTTCCAGAGGAGTTGTCGGGTGTGCCTCCCGTGAGGCAAGTGGAGTTCAGTATCGATTTGGTTCGGGGGGCCGCGCCTATCGCCAAGGTGCCTTATCGCCTTGCACCTCCAGAGATGCAAGAGTTATCCTCGCAGCTTCAGGAGCTGCTAAGAAAGGGATTTATTCGGCCGAGCAGCTCGCCGTGGGGAGCGCCTATCCTTTTTGTCAAGAAGAAGGATGGTTCATACCGGATGTGCATTGATTACCGGGAGTTGAACAAGCTGACGGTCAAGAACCGTTACCCGTTGCCGAGGATCGACAATTTGTTCGATCAGTTACAGGGAGCATCTTGGTTCTCCAAGATCGATTTGAGGTCTGGATATCATCAGGTGAGGTTGCGAGATGAGGACATCCAGAAGATAGCGTTCAGGACGCGTTATGGGCATTACGAGTTTATGGTGATGCCTTTCGGGCTTACCAATGCCCCGACAGTGTTCATGGATCTCATGAACCGAGTGTGCAGGCCGATGTTGGATTAGTCGGTGATTGTATTCATCGACGACATTTTGGTATATTCGAGATCTAGAGAGCCGCATGAGGAGCATTTGAGAGAGATCCTCGGAGTTCTGAGATCGGAGAGGCTTTATGCCAAATTCTCCAAGTGTGATTTCTGGTTGCGAGAGGTCCAGTTCCTAGGGCATCTCGTTAACCAGAAATGGATATTGGTCGACCCGGCCAAAGTTGAGGCAGTGATGAGTTGGGAGGTGCCGAGGTCACCCTCCGAGATCAGGAGTATCTTAGGGTTGGCAGGTTATTATCGGAGATTTATCAGGGATTTCTCTAAGATCGCAGTGCCACTCACCAGGTTGACCCGGAAGGGTGTCGCTTTTTCATGGGGCCCCGAGCAGCAGGCCTTCTCTGAGACGCTTCGCCAAAGGTTATGCGAAGCCCCGGTGTTAGCCCTCCCGAAGGGAATTGAGGACTTTGTGGTATATTGTGATGTGTCGATCTTGGGGTTGGGAGCGGTGCTGATGCAGAGAGGGCATGTGATAGCATACGCATCGAGGCAGCTGAAGCCTCATGAGACGAGGTATCCCACCCATGATCTAGAGTTGGGGGCAGTGGTGTTCGCCCTCAAAATTTGGCGTCACTATCTGTATGGGGTTTGGTGTACGGTAAGAGCCTGAAGTATTTGATGGATCAGCCTAACCTAAATATACGGCAGAGGAGGTGGTTGGATGTGGTCAAGGATTATGATTGTGAGATCCTGTACTATCCGGGTAAGGCTAATGTTGTAGCCGATGCACTAAGTCGCAGGGGGGAGAGCGCCCCATTGCGAGATGTATGTTTGCGATTGACCGTGATGGCTCCGGTGTTGGACACCATTCGTGGAGCACAGGCTGAGGCCGTGAGATCGGAAAACCAGAAGAGAGAGCGAGTTGTTGGGTTGGTATCGGAGTTCGTTACCGATGGTTGGGGGCTTATGACATTTCAAGGACTTATATGGGTACCGTTTGTGGGAGGGACGCGTACCATTTTGATGGAAGAGGCTCATCGTTCGAAATTCTCGATCCATCCTGGGGCCACTAAGATGTATTTAGACCTGAGGAGAGAATATTGGTGGCCCTGTATGAAGAGGGATGTTGCATGGTTTGTTGAGAGGTGCTTAACCTGCCGTAGGGTTAAGGCCGAGCACCAGAGACCGCATGGTAAGTTGCAGCCGTTGGAGGTTCCCGAATGGAAGTGGTAACAGATTACCATGAATTTTATCACCAAATTGCCAAGGACTGCTAGGGGAGTCAATGCAATTTGGGTGATTGTGGACAGGTTGACAAAGAGCGCCCACTTCCTTGCTATCATTGAGATTTCTTCCGCAGAGAAATTAGCAGAGATGTACGTGAGGGAAGTGGTATCACGGCATGGAGTGCTGATATCGATTGTTTCAGACCGAGATGTGCGTTTCACTTCCAGATTCCGGAAGAAGTTTCACGAGGAGTTGGGTACTAGGCTGCATTTTAGTACCGCATATCACCCCCAGACTGACAGACAGAGTGAGCGGACGATTCAGACGCTCAAGGACATGCTCCGGGCATGTGTGTTGGACTTCGGGGGGAGTTGGGACACGTATTTGCCCTTGGAAGAGTTTTCCTACAACAACAGCCATCATTCGAGCATTGGTATGCCACCTTTTGAGCTGTTGTATGGGAAGAGGTGTCGGACCCCCATTTGCTGGGGAGAGGTCAGGCAGCATGTTACGGGTAGTACTGAGATCGTGCTTCAGACGACAGAGCAGATCCAACAGGTCAGACAGAGGTTGTTGACCGCTCAGAGTCGTCAGAAGAGTTATGCGGACAGACGCTGGTCCGAGCTTGAGTTTCAGGTCGGCGACTTTGTGCTCCTGAAGGTCTCTCCTTGGAAAGGAGTGATTCGATTCAGGAAGAGGGGCAAATTGGGACCCCGATATATTGGTCCATTCAGGGTGGTCGCGAGGGTAGGCAGGGTAGCCTATCGTTTGGAGTTGCCAGCAGAGTTGGGTCAGATTCACGACACTTTCCACATGTCAAAGTTATGGAAGTGTATTGCCGATGAGTCGGCAGTGGTACCATTAGAGGATATTCAGGTGGATGCGAGCCTGAATTATGCTGAGAGACCGGTGGCAATCAGAGATTGATAAATCAAGGTTTTGAGGAACAAGGAGGTACCTTTGGTTTTGGTTCAGTGGCAACATCGGAAGGGGTCCGAGATGACTTGGGAGCCGGAGAGTGAGATGCGTGAGCAACATCCGAAGTTATTTGCAGAGCGAGACTTCGAGGGCGAAGTCTAGTTCTAGTGGGGGAGAATTGTAACACCCCGGATTCCCAGGTATTAATTATTCTTGTATTTTTAGGTGATTTGTGAGGAGACTCGGCGAGTTGGAGTCCAAACTCGCCGAGTAGGATCGCGGTTTTGGGCGCGGGTTCGCATCTGGACTCGGCGAGTCCATGCTGTTTAATGAAACCCTAATTTCTAGGGTTTGAGACCTATTTAAAGGGGCTTATGGACGTCATTTGCGGCCACCAACCCCTAGAGAGAAACCCTAAAGAGATTTGAGCATTTTGGGAGAGAGAAGAGGCCATTGTTGACCTTTGAAGCTTTGTTTGGCAAGGCAAAGGAGATTCTAGCTAAGAGAAGGCAAGGGAGGTGGACATCCTTCGATTTTGGAGCTCAGAGCATCATCTTGGAGGTATATTTTGGCTCCCTTTTCTGTTGTTATGATGAACATGGGGGTTTAGGGTTTCTTGACCCCTTTGTTGTTTAGATTTGATGTCCATTTCGTCCCTATTTGTGATGAGGCTTGAGATAAGATCCATAGAGGTCCATAGAAGCTTTATTTCTTAAGCTTTATGAGGGTTCATGAGAGTATTGGCCTAGAGTTATGAGATATGGGGCTAAAACATCATTTATGAGCAAATAGTTGTTGTTTGAGCACCAAGGTTTGGACTTTACGTGATTATCATGCCTGGGGAGGCCAGATCTATGATTGTATGGAACAGATCTGACCTCAGAAGTGAGTTTGAGTTTATGCATGGCATGGAATCGCCGAGTCTGTAGAACAAACTCGACGAGTAGCATGAAGTTTGCCCTCAGCGAGTGGTCTTGCCGAGTTGAGGGGTCGACTCAGTGAGTCAGGGAGAGTCTAGGGGGGCTGAGTCAAGCCGGAACTCGCCGAGTTGTTCTTGAGACTCGACGAGTTGAGTCGTGGTGGCCTCGCGATTCATGCCAGGTGGAACTCGTCGAGTTAAGGAAGTACTCGACGTGTCAAGAGAGGATCCAAGGGAGTCAGTGGACACGTATAGACTCGCCAAGTCGCCCTAGTGCACTCGCCGAGTCCGGTCAAAGTTGACCGTTGACCTTGTTGACCTTTAGGGTTGAGTTCAGTTGTATTTATGGGTGTATTACTTTGTGTGATTAGGCGGAGGCTAGATCACATTTATTCCGAGACAGATATTTACCGAGATACCCGAGGTGAGTCTTCTCACTATACTTTACCTAGTGTGGTAATAGAGTTCAGAGACAGAGTATTATAGAGTTATATGCCAGTGTGATTGCATGTTATTATGTGTTGTGATTTGTTTTGATATGTGATATGCATGATTCAGAGTTACAGAGTTGGGACTTTCGGGTCCCTAGAGTTAGGGCCAGAGGGCCCACAGAGAGTTGGGGCTGGAGGGCCCCACTGAGACACACTGACCAGAGGGTCAACAGAGTTACAGCCTCGAGTGGCTATTATGTGATTAGTGTGGTATTTTGGGGAACTCACTAAGCATATGCTTACAGTGTTCAGTGTTATGTGTTTCAGGTACCAGTGATGACCGCGAGAAGGCGTCGACTTGATTCGTACACACATGTGGGATTGGATGTATTTTGATCTTGGGAGACATTTGTGATTTGAAAACTTGATGTTATGACATTTTGTGAATGAATGGTTTAATTAAAAATGTGTTTTCAAAAGTGAAAAATTGTTTTAATTTTTACGGCATTACACGATCTGAGGTTCGCTAAGGATTTGTTGCTTGTGAGTAGTTGGAAGTATAGTATTTGATGGACCATGTTGACATTATTTTGAATAAATAAGATTCTATTTAGAATGAGTTGTCATATGGCAAATATGGAAATGTTTCCAGATTGGGTTATTTTGATTTCCAGAATAACTGGGTTATTCGAACCCCCACTATCGGTCATACGTTGGAAGTAGGTATGAAGGAATACTGTCATGAATCTGTCTATAAATTGTCTAAAGTGTTTAGACATAGCACAAGTTTGCTGCAAAGTTCATGAGTGCTTTGATAAGATTAAAGTATTGGATTAAACCCACGCTCACTTGAATCACTTCATGGATTTATCACGGGTGATTAGTTAGACGATAACATTGTATATTCTTGAAACCGATACCTGTGAGTTGTTATTTGTTGGTCGGTTGCACATTGATGATAAGTAAACGGACCAATAACTTGGTGTTATAAAACTTATTGTTGTGTGTGATTCGATTAGTAGGTGCAAGAAAGCATTTGAGTCAAAGTTTATCCATTCCTTTTACCCAAAGTGGGATAAAAGCGATATCTGTGGGCCCCTCGATGATTTAGTGATGACACCCTAAGCGCTTGGCCAAGTCGGGACTAAGTTGATGTGTTCAATTGTAGTATGTTGTCAGTCGTCATAAATCAGATGTCGGGAAACAATACATAGACAGAGAGAATGATTTATATCCATGTCTCGTGTCTATACGATATCTTGAGAATGGAGGAATATATAATCCCTTATCTAAAGGACACACTATCTGATAAGATCAGAGTTGACAAAGGCTTTTGAAAGCTATGATTGTTGATCAGGTTCGGAAGTTATAGAAAATAGTTATTAGACTTATCCAAGTGGGAGACTCTTGGATTAGTGTCTAAGTCCATAATTATTTTGGTATGTACTTGACCCGATTATGAGCATGGTCCTTTTGGGTTGCCTTCGCCATAGCAATATGTAGGATGAATTAAGGAGAGAAAGGATTAATTATGATTTATTAATATATTATGAGAATAATATATTAAAGGAGAAATCATATTGTTTAATTAATATTAGTCAAGAATTAATTAAGAACTAATTTTGTGGCTAAAAGAGATTAATTAAACTTAGGGGACTGAAATTGTAATTATAAGATAGTTGCAATTGGGCTATGGATCACCTTGGAATATAGGTTGGACGAAATCTATGGGAAGCCCATATGATTTCCGTCCAAGGCATGTTCCAGAAGGGGTCAATGGGCTGCTTAGGGCTTAAGCAGTCAAATTAGGGTTTCCTTGTTAGATAACCCTATTTGCCTACCTATTTAAAGAACCCTTGAGACCAAAAAACGTGGCTAACTCTTTAGAGGGGTTTCCTAGACGTTTTTGGGGCTTTCATTCTCTTTCTTCTTCATCTAGTTGCTTAGTGGTGTTTGTGACTCCATTAGAGGTGCAACACTTGATACACTAAGCTTTCTGAAGCCAAGGAATAGATTGTTATTGCTACATAACAATCAAAGGTATTCTCTAAACCCTAATTCAGATTATAATATGTTAGATCTAGGGTTTATAGCTTTGGATATTCAATTTCATGTTCATTAGACAAACTAGATCCAAAATCTATTAGGGTTTGCATGTACACCATAGGAATGATGTAGTGCTCAAATCCCATCACTTACATGGCGGCATATTTTTTGCCATAGTTTTAAAGACGAAATGTAAGTATTTTGGCAAAGGTTATAAGTCAGGTATTATCGAACCAAGTTATTTTAGGTTCTTAAAGTGTTATTTCCTAACTTTAGCGTATCGGTAAGAAATTCATAACGACAGTTCGTACATTCGAACTGATGAATTTTTAATAGTGGTGCCTGCATGTAATCTTGTAACTTGGTTCATATTAGGTCCTACCTACAATTGCTTGGTGTATACTTGGTTATATATACCTAAGATTCAATAGACCTTTGATCCTAATGGGTCTGCCCTAAGCCCACAACCAAACAAGGAATAGGATGTAACGCTGTAAAAATTCCAACCAAATTAAACTTTTCAAAAACAAACCAGTTTCATTAAGTTATTACAAAATGTTTTCAGTACAATTATTATCAGAGTCTTCCCATAACCATATCATAAAACATAATCATGAGGAGCGGTACGTTCACGCCTTTGCCTTGCCACGGTCTCCTGAAGTACCTGAAACATTTAAACCACAGCTGTAAGCCCGAAAGCTTAGTGAGATACCCCCAAAATTCCAACCACATATACCATACACATAACATGCCATATCATATCAGAACACATAACAACCATGCACTTCGGGTCTACTGTGTGACTGGTCCGCCGCACCAGGCCTGCAGTCCACCTGGTCCACCCTCCGAGTCTAGCCATATCCATCGAGTCTGCAATGTGGTTGGTCCACCCGCACCGGGCCTTCAGTCCACCTGGTCCACTCTCTGAGTCTATAGTATGACTGGTCCACCCGCACCGGGACTTCAGTCGGCCTGGTCCACTCTCCGAGCCTCGACACGTCTGGTCCGCCCTCGTGGGGCCTTCAGCCTATCCGGATCGCTCGTTGGGCCTTCGGGATAACCGGTCCGCCCTGGGTATGTTGGCCTACAATACAAAGCAGGACCCACCTCAACCCAACCCCAGTCCAACAACCAGATGCACATAAAAATACAATCATATAACAGTACGCATCCAATCAAACCGATCTAGCAGATCACATAACATAACATCATCCTAACCAGGATACCGACCTAACCGGTCACTAGCATAGCATCATCGTATATACTAGGATACCGACCTTAACCAGGTCTCTAACATATACCACCCTAACTCCCAGGATGCAAACATAGCAAAGCGATAACATAACAACGATACCCGGATTACAATCCGATAAATGGTCGGCCTTGGTGCCTTAGACCCTGTTGATATAGTGAGGATAACTCACCTCGCAACTGCCGACTGAAGAGATAAGATCACGCTGCTCCAACCTCTGACGCGAACTTCACCACTGATCAATAAACAAAACACTGAACTCAATAAATACCAAAATACCCCTGGAAGACAGCTAGTCAACACAAGACTATTTCTACTTGCCGAGTCACCCCGCTAACTCGTTGAGTCCCTATGCTCTAAAACTCCCATAACACGACTCAACTCGCCGAGTGGCCCTAAGACTCGCCGAGTCCCACAACTCTGAGTCTAATCGCACTCAACTCACTGAGTCATCCCTTGACTCACCGATTCACAGTTCTACCAGGAATGGTTAGGACCTCACGACCAGACTCACTGAGTCCAAGAGCAGACTCGCCGAGTCCAAGGCTATCTTCAACCAACTCGCCGAGCTGTTCTTCCAACTCGTCGAGTTGCTGCCTATCTTCATGCAACTCGCCGAGTACACCCATGTGACTTGCCGAGTACCACTAGCTCTTAACCCATACAGAGGCTTTCCAAGCCATGCAGGGTCTCCAATCCATAGATCTACTCTTACACAAGCCATCCATCATGTAAAGTGGAAAACTTTACGTGAATCCAAGGAGATCTAAGCATAATACACTCTAGGGCTAGGGTTTGGGACAAAAAGGCTTCATCAACAACTCTTGAACAGGGACTTTATGCTCTTTTGGATCATCATTACACTAGATCTGAGGTAGCAACCTCAGATCCAACCTCCAAACTCAAGATAGCACTAGATACACTCCAAAAAATCCCACAAATGATAGATCTAGATGGATAATAGCTCAAACAACGAATCATTACCTCAAGAGAAGACTCCAACAGAAGAATAAGCCAAAGCCTTGCAAAGCCCCTTGCTCCAAGCCTCTTAATCTTCAAAGATCTCTTCAACAACACTCCTTCAAGATCCAAATGCTCTCTAATTCTCTCACAAATGAATATTAGGGCTTCTGGACTTCAAGGGAGGGTAAAGAGGTTGGGGAGAGGGTATTATATCCTTTATATAGGGCTCAACCCCCGGAATTAGGGTTTTCTCCACACAACACCAACTCGCCGAGTCCAGCCACCGACTCGCCGAGCTGGCCACTTAACACGCGACTAGAATCGCGACCCTACTCACCGAGTCTACCCATGCACTTGCCGAGTTGACCATCCACATTTTCACTTTGAACCCTGAACTTGCACTCCTGAACTCGGGATGTTACATAGGAGCTAAAGCGGACCCACCAATTCTAAGTCATTAGACTCTTAACTATATATGACATTAGTGTATACACTGAGCAATTGTAGATTTCACCCGGTAACGATATACACTGTTATGAGTATAGTGGTAGCGCTCCCAATGAAATAATATGCATGCCCATTTCATTGATATGATTTTAGTACATAATGTTTGGAAATTTTGACCTTGAAGCAGGTCTACGTTACATCAATGCAATTAAGACTTTGTCAACAATTAAATCCCTTGATTAGTGTAATCACTAAATTGTGGGGTTAAACTTACACATAGAGAAGAGTATCACCAACGCATACTCATAAACCTAGTCTATATCAAAATGTGGGTAATGTAAACACTACTCGCGGCGGTTGTTGCTCTGAGCTTTGGACTCCGCCACTTGGCACTCTGCTTCAGTCAGGCGTCTTTCTAAAGTGGCATGAGTTTCTCAAAGTGTCCCAATCTCGACCAGGGCTTCGGCCAGTTCCCTCTAGAGGGCCTCGGTGTGGTGCCTGGTTTGGTCGTGATCTCGGTCCAGTTGCCGAAATCTACCAGTGTTGACCTGGGCGACTGCGTTAGTTGCAAGGAGTTGGTTGTACGAGACTCAGTTTGGTCAACCTGGCGTGAGATGCGACTCATTATGACGGGGAGGGCTCTATCAGTTGGACCTCCCTCGTCGAGGCTATGGAAGTCCCTTCTCATTAAGAAAGGAGGTTGCTATCCCTGCTCTCGGCTCTAGAGGTTTAAGGTTTCGGCCGATTGGGGCGCCGGGCCCTGGAATTTTTGTCTGGGTACGGGGACATGAGGTGGGTTGTAGACTTCGGGATCCTCCTCGGAGTCCTCGTCCATTCCTTCATCTTCTTCCTCTTCAGGATCTTCTTCTGGATCCTCTTCGGGCTCTTCTTCGAACAACTCCTTGGGATCTTCTTCTATCCATCCTCTGTTTCCCTGGTTCAGGTAGTAGGGGTCTCCTGGTAGGTGAAATCCTGCCATGATGTATGCGCGAGAATCAGGGGTGTAAGAAGCTTATAATGAATCTAAAACGTTGCGCTAAAGCAACATAAAAATATTCCTATAGTATTTTAATTGTTATGTTCGATTCTTAGTGCATTTCTTGTAGGGAATGTTGTTAGGTTATGAGACTTGTTGTCCGCCACAGTCATCCCCCGACATATGTTAGTCACTTCTCAGACGAATATAGTTGATTAGACTATATTCATCCTAGACTTGAATACATACTTCAGGGCATACCCGCAACGTGCAACTCACCTTCTTTTGTTTTGTATTCTTCCTAGTCACGACACTACACAAACAAGTATGCATGTATTTATACTTTTAATGTGAAATAGTTTTTATTTCCAAAGTATATTTGTATGAAACAGTTTAAATTAGAGGGTTTGTCCCAATGTGTTTATAGTTAGTATATCTTATGCGGCCCGATATACTTAGTCCCCTATAAACGATGTTCTGATACCAATCTGTCACACCCTCAAACCTCGGATGGCGGAAACGTCCGAGGGTGGAGGACTTCATGCGTAGTATCATGACATACGAGTATAATAGTGATCATTGTACATACAACCAATCATAAATATAATCGAAAAAGTTACATAGTTTCAACTGTTACATATTTCGAAATCGATTACAATATGATATCAAAAATAGTTTGTCAAACGCTGAAGCGTTCCATCCTCAAAAGCCTGCGGTTACCTGATTTCATTGATTACCTGATAATACAAGTAATTTTGAAAGAGTGTCAACAATTAAGTTGGTGAGTGCATAAGTTTTTTGCATGTAGAATTTAAAACCTTTCTTTGTAAATGAATATGTATGTTTCAAGAAAAATCTAATATTTTCCTTATGAAATGTGTGTAGTCATAGTACCCAAAGACTGAAATGTACAAGTAGATTTCCATATTTATTGTAGTAAAGGTGGTTTAAAATTGACATAAAACCCATGTTAAATAATAAATCCCTGTAAACTATATGTTTCGGTAACTCCCTATGTGAGTCGTTATAACCATGCTACGACATAGAAGACCTGTGACGATGTTCTTCAGGCGTCAGAATGTTATGATATTTGTCACCCCTGACCTGCCGACTGAGCTCTCGCAAGCAGCTTGGGTGCGAGATTGTCAATCCCAATATAGATCTATACACAACTATCACGCTCTCCCTACAAGAGACTCTGGCTATAACTACATGAATTTTACCAATACTATGAGAGTACAATGAAGTAGTGTCTCACAATTTACGTTAACGATTTTATGTGTAAAATGAATGAAAAATCCTTTTTCTGTAGTGTAAATGAACCCTTATAAAATGTGATTGTAGTGATAATATACCATAAACTATACCTACTATAGTTTATCATATATATGTGTATATATATATATATATATATATATGTGTGTGTGTGTGTGTATGTGGCGAATGAAAACCCTTTCATGAATGTCTATTTCTGTTTCGTGAAATCAGCTAACAGGAAATACATTTAGCACATAAAAATCTTATTACTATACACCTTGCTCGACATATTATCAGGTTTTCGTAAATTGGAAACTGTTTAACTAGTTTTTAGGATATATTTTAGCGTTGTAGCTTGTATTCTCCCTCATAAAACTTGAATAAATCGTAAAAATGTAGGGGTATGAACTCACCTTATGTGATCCTTTGAGATGGACGTGAAAGAAGAGAGGTTTCCAAGTCAAGAGCACTTGGAGAAAGAGCTTGAAGATTTGAAGTTCCTGGGAACGATAATGGCGATGATTGTATAAGATTTTCGTGAATTAGAGTGATGGAGGGTGGAATATTCAAGAGTGGAGATGGAGAAGTTTCCAAGAGTGAAGTGAAAGTCAAGAAATTCCTGGAGATCTTCTAGTTTTAGAGCGCAAATGGGGGGGAGGGGGGAAGTGTGCCTTTGGGCGATATGAATAGGGTTTTATAGGTGGCGATTAAGGATCTAATGAGTGGATCTGGGGAAGGGAAATCTGATGGAGTGTTGCGGGAAAGATATTGATTTAATTAGGTACAATGAGACTAGTGCCATAAAGTAGTCATAAGGTGGTTATAGGGAAAGGGCTGTGACATAACTTTTTGGAAAAGTCAACCAACCCTTGAAGAATATCTTGCACAAAAGATATGGTTTATAGCGAGAAATTCCCCCAAAACATGATTAAAATAATGAGTCTTAGACATCATAATCGTGTCTTAACTCTTCGAGATTGGTAAGTGAGATAGGGTGCTCGGAGTTAGGAGAGCCCGTCCGGAGTTGGGATCATCCGTCCGAAGTCATCCATGGTTCCGGAGTGGAGGTGTGGGGTTATCAATTACCGGAGTGGCCTTGGTCTTCCGAGGCCACGAAACCCGTCTGGTGCGGATCCTTTCGAGGCGGGTTGGTTCCTGATGAGGGGTTTCCAAAAAGAAGGGTGTTTCGGAGTACACGGAGATTGTCCGGTACATTTCATAAGGTCGTGTTCCGGACTTAGGGGGCTCCGAACCAAGAGGGTCCCTTTTGGGTTTTTCTACTTTGGTTTGACTTGTGAGGTTGAGGGGGAATTTGGTGTGAGGTCTCGGTTCATGAGACCCCGGATCGAAAGTGGTTTGAACTGTGAGTACAGATGACCCAAAGGTAATCTAGAACCGAGAGTAGTCTGGGTCGTGCCGCAGTGAGGTGAATCGAACATGGCCTCGGACCAAAAGTGACTCCAGATCGAAGGTAGGCTCGATCCATTGGTGGTTTCGATTCCTTTTGCTGCTTCTCGTGAAATCTTCCCGTCTCGAGTAATTTTTTACTACGCTACAGGGGTTGGGTGCCCCTAGTGTTTAATAAAAAGTTAAGAGATTTAAAGAGGCTTAGTTTATGATTGTTAATAGTGGTTAGCCTTGTATTGCGGGGTTTGCACTCCCCGTTATGATTCGTTATGAAAGCTACACACCCCCAAAGGGTATGTAATAGTGTTTTTATCGAGTCGTTTCGTTCATTTACCCTACTAGGGTTTAGAATTTCTGAATATGTGAAATTTTCGAGTGATACTTTGTATCGATATAAGGTGTTTGTACATTAGTGAACATGGAGTAAATTCTACTAAACAAGTACATATCGTACTTACTGTTTTCGACTCGTTAGCCTTTATTTCGCTTTGACTTTGACCCGAATTTAATGGTTGTCACAAAGATGATTCAAAATATTTATGATTCAACATGTTTATGATCCTTAAGTTGTTATAATAATAAAAAAAAATTATTAAAATATTCTACGATCCTTAATTATATCTTTTATGATTCAAAATTAAATCATGATCCAAAATGTGTTATGAACAAAATCTTTATTTAATTGAATATATGATGATCCAAAATATATATACACACACATACATACATACATACACACACACACACACATATATATATATATATATATATAGGGCTAGATTCATGTGTTTCTTACATTTATTGTATGTTAGAATGCACCAGTAAGAATTTAGTAAAATTAAATAATTATTTAATTAAATAAAGATTAATATTAAATGATTTCCATAATCGTGTATATCTATATATATATATATATATATATATATATATATATATATATATATATATATATTAAATGATAACCATAAATATAATTCCCTTTTTATGGAAACTAATTCAATTTGTCATTAATAGCAGCAATAACATTCTTTTAGAATGAATTGACATCTATGTTTTCATGTATGGGTTCACGTTTTATTTATGGAATCACTCACTTAAAATACAACAAAATTGTATGGAATGTGAAGAACGAGAGTATATTCTACTATAATATACTCTTATTTTGTTAAAATATACTCTCGTTCTTTTAGAATAAACTCTCATTCTGCTAGAATACACTTTCGTTCTCTGTGTTCCAGATAACTTTGTTGTATTTTGAGTGAGTTGGTCATGAAACAAAATATGAAACCATACATGAAAACCTAGATGAGAATTCATTCTAAAAGAATATTATTGTTGATATCAATGACGAATTTAATTAGTTTCCATAAAAAAAGAATTATAATTATGGATATCATTTAATATAAATATAATTATGGAAAAAATTTAATATCATTTAATTTTTACTAAATTCATTTAATCTCTCTCTCTCTCTCTCTCTATATATATATATATATATATATATATATATATATATATATATATATAGAGAGAGAGAGAGAGAGTAAGGTTAAAATGTTTCTCATATCTATTGTGTGCTAGAATGCACCAATAAAAATTTAGTAAAATTTAAATTATTATTTAATCAAATAAGGATAGATATTGAATGATTTTTATAATTATATGTATATTAAATGATATTCATAATTATAATTCATTTTTTATGGAAACTAATTAAATTCGTCATTAATCGGCAATAATATTTTTTCAAAATGAATTCGTATGTAGGTTTTCATATATGGGTTCGTATTTTGTTTCATAACCCACTCACTCAAAATACAACAAAGTTGCATGAAACATGGAGAACGAGGGTGTATTCTAGCAGAATGAGAGATTATTTTAGAAGAATGTGAGTGTATTCTAACATAATGAGAGTGTATTCTAGTATAATACACTCTCGTTATTCATATTCAATGCAACTTTGTTGTATTTGAAGTGAATGGGTTCATAAACAAAACACGAACACATACATGAAAACCTAAATGCCAATTCATTCTGAAAGAATGTTATTGCTGACATTAATAACAAATTTAATTTGTTTCCATAAAAAGAGAATTATAATTATGGATATCATTAAATATACATACAATTATGGAAATCATTTAATATTTGTCTTTATTTAATTAAATTATTATTTAATTTTACTAAAATCCTATTGGTGCATACACTAGTAGTTATGAGCAAAAACCGAACTGCAAACCGAAAAGTCGTAGACGAAACCGATAGCAAACATAAAACTTATGGTTTGGTTTCTAATTCTTCAAAAATCGAAAAATTCGGTTTTAGTAATATGAAAACCGCAAAACTCAAATTTCCTCTCTAGTTATGAATGTATGAATCTATTTGCAAACTTTTACACTACATTACAGCTAATCCCACATCCATTGAGAGATATAAAATCATTTAGTTTCTTCATCTGTAAAATTACAATAATGACCTACAAACCTAAAAATATTGAAATTAACTACATATTAATATGGGAGTCTAAAACTTCTTTTTTACTATAAAATTTTATAGTTGTGGTTCGGGTTTAAAAAACCGGACTGCATTTGTTAAAACTAAAAACCGGAAAAACACAACTGATCAGTTTGATGTGGTTCTAATTTTGAAAATCAAAAAGCTGATATATACAGTTGTGGTTTTGGTTTATTCAGAAACTCAAGATGTATCTATGTGTAGTGAAGGTGGGTCTTAGGACCCGCCTTTAAAAAAAAAAAAAAAAAAAATGTATAAGTTAGGCATGAAAAAATAAGAACTACCTTATAATTTTTCAAGAACCTACCTTATAAACTTTGCCAAAACGAAAATTGATCAAAATGTACGAAGCTTATCGTTTATATTTCAATCCACTTAATATAACTAAAAATCCATAAGAATATTGTCCCGGTCCCGGCCCGTTCCATCGGGTTCCGGTTCCCCGGTTCATATGCTCATCCCTACTTGAAATATTAAACATCGCATGGGTTGATGATTGATCAACATTACTAAATCATCATACGATATCGCCCTGATGATCGCTCCCACCTGACCAATTTTGCACTCTGTCATTTGTCGTCCGACTATCGCTACCAACCTAACACCGCCCCTCCGCCAGGCACTAGTCCGCCACTAGTATTATTTACTCTCATTTTTTCGGTCTCACTTACATAAGGAACCACATGATATTTTGTTCTAGATTCACCACTTCAGAAGCTATACCAAATCACACCATACCCACCCCTATTCATACCACCACAATCTTTTTTCCTAAATTTCGGCAATCGATAAAACTATTCAACATATTTCTAATTTGTGCACTCGGATGCTATCCAACAATGCTCTATCCAATGTCCATTTGAGCATCTTCATTTCCGCAAGTTACATCTTCCCATGGTACTTTTTCTTTATTAGCCTCCGATTTTAAGCACTTGAACTCTACGACTTCTCTCCATGTTGACCATAAAACCGATTGCTAGACACCCAAATATAAATTTTTTACTATAATGTAGGTTGTAAGTAGGTCAACAAATACGTACGCAAAAACGCATCACAAAGCAATAAAGACATATGCATTGATTATTCCCCTACATACATACATGTTGAATTAAGTTAGGAATTTTGTAAGTCATTGAACACAAGAAGAAGGTTTATTATATATCTCCAGGGCAAGAAAAAGCCAAAAGTCCATCAATCACACAAAGCTGAACAAAGTATCAATGGACTCATTTCAAGGCCATTTGATTCAACAAAGAAAGCCTTTGCTTACAACCGGAAAGGCAAAAGCAAAGCCTCCATCCAACAAGTAACTCTTACCAACACTTAAAACATGTAAATCCATCATCATTCATTTTTCTTACAGTTGGTAAAACAAGACAGACACCAAACAAGTTTTCATTTCATTTCTCACTTCATTCTCATCATCATTGAAAAAAAAAACAACCAACCACAAATAAATTACGACCGATAATGCCCTTGTCCCGGAGTCCTATCTGACCCATGCCTCTGCCGGAAAACACCACCACCACCACCGCTGCCGCCGCCGCCCGCCTGATGAAACCCCCATCCGGCATGTGGGTCCCGTTCCCACCCATGGTGGAACGGATTAGGCTGCATTGAGCTTTCCGCTTCTTGAAAGGCTCTACCGTTTGACGAACCACCGCCACCGCCACCGGAAGTCGGGAGGAAATAGACACCGCCGCCACGGAGCTGGTCGGAGGATGACCCTGCCGGACCGCCAATTTGTGGCGGGTTGTTGGATCTCCGGGAACCGGAGACGATCGGTGTGCGTAAGCCCGGTAGATTGCTGGGTTGCTGAAAATAGGCTTGAAGAGCCTGGGACCGCTCACGTGCCCGGGCAGCGCTGCCCGGATACGGATGAATCATTGATGACCCGACCGCACTCGGAGCTCTACCACCAGAACTGCACAAAACATCATCATAACTTTGAAAATTAGAAGCATTTATTTGTTTATCATATTTACAGCAACCTACTTTCATTGTTCTCTATTACAGCATCATATATCCTGTATGAATAAGGGTTGTAAATGACGATTTTACCCTTGTGTCAAATTATATTAAAAAAGAAGTTTACCTTTGGCCGAGAAGAAATGGATGCACATAAGACCCTCCAGATCTTGGCATGTCAGCATTACTCCTGAGCGGCCTTCTTGGCATGACAGATGACATGGAGGGTTGGTCAGCAGCACCACCACCACCGAGACGGTTGGTTGAAGTAGGAAAGAGGGTGGTATGATAGCGGACATCCATGGTGGGCAGACCATAAGAATTTGGCATCTCACTTGATGCTGATTGGCTGTTGTTCCATTGGTTGTTGTAGGTCCCACCATGGCCATGACCATGACCATGACCATCACCAACACTTGCACTGGATGTTGATGATGATGATGATGATGGGTGAACTGGTTGAACATATGCAATGTATGGACACAGATGAGTAGCAGATGATACAGCTGCATGTTCAGTAAAGATCGCATGTTGTCCAAGAAGATCATGATCTAAAACAAAATTCAAAAGAATTTATAAGTTTTTTTTCAAGACATGACTTTCAGTTTAATTCGTTTCAAAAGGGATCAAATCTTACATGCAGTTGTTGGAAATTCCCCTTCACTGCAAAAAAAAAAAAAAAAAAAAAAAAAAAAAACACTATCAAAACAAACATACAGCTGAGGGTAAAATTGTCGCTCTTAAAATAGATGGCATCCATTTCAGGGACATAAGGGCTGATATATTATTAAACTTTATTGATTAAAGATATTAGAGTTGGTTTTTCCATTATGTAAACAAATACTCAAAGTGGCTTTATTTATATATATTTCTTTAGTTACAGAAAACTACAGTAGAATTAAATAATAACTTATTGTACACATACTGTAAAAATAACATTTGTACAGATATATCAAGTAATAAACATGAAATATAGCAGACTCATTTGGGACTTCAACACTTGTATTTTATTCAACCATGTTTACATTTTTGTTAAGTGCAAAGCGCAAGACTATATTGTAATTGATATAGTAATAAAATATTCAACAGAAAAGCAAAATTGCAGGGTTAAAACAAGATATTACTTTCATTTTATTACCATATATTAATTGCAATATAGTCTTTGCGCTTTGCCCTAACGAATTGTATTTCATTTTTTTTCCTTATTAAAGCATTGTGTACTTTCATTTTTCTGTTATTGAGACATTGTACTATAAAAATCTACCCAACTATAGCAGAAGTCATCCAAATACAAAGTAGTTTTTACTGCTACAATTGGGCAGATTTTTCAAAGCACAACGTCGTAACAACAGAAAAATGAAAGTACACAATGCCTTAATAAGGAAAAAAAAATGAAAATACAATTCTTTAGTGAAAGATTATAAAAGTAGGATGCTGCAGTGAAGAATAAATGAAAGCCCATTGCTATTTCTTGCATTTTTATCACTAAAGAGAGATGAGAACTGATAAGATGATAAAATATAAGAGTAAATGTGCTTACTCAAAAGAGGCAGCAAGGCGAGTAAATCCACCAAAGGGGCACCACATTGACTGCCAAAAAAGGAAAGACCAATGAAGATTGCAAAATATGTAAACATGTAATGAGTTATATACATCATATCATATCATACGAAAGGTATAAAAGAAATGAAACTTACTGATTCAGAATAGCTTAAATCATACAGATCTTCATCATGTGTCCAATCATCCATACTGAACTCAGGATATGGTCGACAACCATTTGCATAAAGCCATTGACCTTTCTCAATTTTCCTACAGTTTGGGCATTGCATCACTCCCTTCACATTAAATGCAGACCCAATGCAATCTGTAATAGTAAACAGATTACAGATGTAATTTCACTTTTTCAAGTTGGATTTTCCAACCAAAAGATCTACACAATATGTATTAATAAATCATATCGGATCTTGAATTTGCTTCGACTATTTTAAAGTAAATGACTTTATGTATGGGGTATAAAAAAGTAAGCATTTAAGTCGAATATAAACAAAATATACGTATATTAACCACGAAAATGATGGTTAGTCATATTAATCGCTAGAAGCAATTTCAATCCAATTACTTATGAATGAGTTGATTTGGGTTGTTTTTAACTCTATCGAGTCAAATGGGAAAATCAAAGAATTTAGCTAAAAAGGAAACAGGTGATATGAGTTGAAATTTGTCTAAGTATAATTTTAAATTTCAAAATTGTCCTTAGAACAAATAGAGTTTCTCAAAAAATTCAAACATATAGCACAAAATGCAAAGTATCACGATATAATCAAAGTACTATGACATGATCAATTAATCACAAAAAGTTGGCGAAAAAATATCTCCAAAAAGCGTAAAAACCGACAATTTATAAATCAATGAATCAAGGTCTAATAACTTCGCGCTAGGGCCACCTAAGCAACTACTGCATCTTTACAAATATAATCCATTCATAATAGTAAATTAGTAATTTCAGTAAGCACCCTTTCAAACAAATTCAGCAATATTCTTAGTGTTTTCCATATATTTGCACCTTCCTATACCATAGATTAGCTTTGTACTTTTATCCCTATATCAAATTCTATTTGAAGAACTTTTCTTTTAAGGAAATAAATGCGAGCTGGAGATGATAACTTGTTTGTTTTATAAGAAACCAAGAAAACACATCCCAAGATCAAAGAGAAGTATAGGGGTTTAGTGAATGCAATGCATCCATAAAGCAATCTCTTAGTAACAACATAGCATTACACTGATTATTTTGATAAAAAAGACAGAGATTAATGCTAAAGATGGATGTTCAACTATTCCAATCGCATCTTCAAAATAACTCCTCTGAACACCTTCAACTGTTGAATTACAAAGTGAGGGTCCTTTTACATGCTATCTGATAATCCCTAACAATAAGCAGATCAATAACCACGAGGTCCCTAATAAACCATGTTTTGTATCTTATTACCACTGAAAGGTTAACAAATAACGAGACAATTCACAATTCCCAAGGTTCATAAAGATCAAACCACCAAAACGAGTTGAATTTGCAGGGATACAACTAATCCATGGACAACGATTTCAGGTCACAATCAATTTAAATTTTGATGAATTGAAAGAAAAGAAAAGAAGTTACTGACCCAGATGGAATTGATGGCCGCATTGGAGCTTTGCCCAACCACGATCTCCGTTATCGGTGACAACCTCGAGGCAAATCGAGCATGAAACCGACAAAGCAGCTTTTCCTCCTCCGGCAGCATCTCCATCGTCTACGAGATCTGCATCCTCCAACCCCATATATTCCCAAACACGCAAATCGCTAGCCCTATTCTATATGGAAATTATAATTAGAACTTCCAACACAAAGAGAAATCTCCTTAAATTCCTTACTTGGCCGACAGCACCTTCGGGAAATCAAGAATCCCCCTTTTTAGGTCTTTCTATCTTAAATCTTAAATTAATCAATAAAATACGAAAAAGAGAACCGATTATAGCTCTCAAATCTTAGGGTTTCAGAGTTGGAAGCTGAAATTTAACAATCGCAAGTGCCGATGAGAGAGAAATGAGAAAACGAAGAGATCATTTCACGATTGTATGAAATGAAACTGAACCTTAGCGCATTTTCTCTTTCCTCTTCACACCTCTCGTTGCTTGTTTTACGGCCGTTGGATTTGGTCCGTACCAGATAATTTTACCGCTGTTTGTTGTAATAATTCCCCTTCGACGGTCAGGATTTAGCCGATGCCTGACGTAACATAGATTTAGATGAGATGACACAACACGTTACGTACACCCCCCGGATCCTCCGTTTAGCTTTTTTTCTAAATGTTATAACAAGACCTTCGAGAATACGATTTAGTTCATATGGATCCTTGAAATTTATTTTAATGTTGTTCCGGTCCACAAGGATGAGAAGAGTATTGATTTTAGTCCTAGAGTTTCAATGTGTTATCATAAAAATATTATTTTCCTTTATGTCTACAACTTTAAGGTAACTGAGAGTAAGCATCACCTCGTAAGCCCTAGTAGACAAGATAAAACGTAATGTCTCAGAGAGCATTGAAATTATATAAATTTAAATTTGATAGGAGTGACAATTATATCGTGTTTGGATTGGCGGGTTGGCAGATCAAAAGCTTATCCTGGTCATGAACCATATAAATATTAGTGTTGTCTTGCTTAACCCTAACATGGATAAGCCAAACATGAACACAAACTGTTTAACTCATTTATTTATACGGGTTCATGGGTCAGTTTCGAATTCGTGGGTGCAATTTCTTCAATTGAGCCATCACTTTCTTCATTATGGTCCAAAGGTTTTGAATTACTAGCATTTTCCATAACTCAACTATATAATGCAATCATAAAGATATTACATACACATTTCTACTAGAATTTCATAATACATGTTGGAGTACAACCAAACACATTTTAAAATTTTAGAATACAATCATAGAAATGCGTAAATTGATGTCTCAACTTCAAGAACTTCCTAATAAGAATTTATTCGCCAGAGTTCTTTACTATGGGTTGCACCAATATTATTCGTTAAAAAAAGGATGAATCGATGTAAATGTGCATCGATTATCACGAGCTCAATAAAGTTACAATAAAGAATTGGTATCCATTACCGAAAGTTTATGATATTTTCGATTAGCTTCAAGAAGATTATTACTTCTCTAAAATTGATTTGGATACCAACTTGGATCGTGAGAACACTTTCTGAACTGATATTACTACCCTATGCATGGGTTGCAAGAAATTCAGCCTAGGATAATCCAAGTGGACACTTACGATTCTAGGCACAGAAATCGTAAACCAATTTGCTAGATAGATTCTATGAGAATTTGATGAAACAAGATCTAAAATTCGTAACCTTCTTCTAAAGAGGAAGAACCGTTTATATATTAAACGAGATTAGGGTTTCATTAGGGTTGGGTCGTCATTAGTTGCTTTGGAAGCAAGTCAGGATAATCCGGATTAGGGTTACCAAAACTAACAAGTTTCGTTAGTTTTACCATAATCATCCCATCCAGGGGCTCTGCCCCTTGGGCCCCGCTAAGGGCGCTGCCCCTAGACCCCATTAAAGGGGTGTTGCCCCTTTGGAAAGCCCGGACCCAGGGGCGCTGCCCCCGGACCCCTAACTAGTCGTCAAACCGGCTTCTAATTCGATCTTATACATGCGTGCACTCCGCACAACCCCGTACATATATTAGCGTACAAATTACTCCGTATGAAGTTCCTTAGCTCACATGTCAATTCCAGTTACTTAAAATGACATGGTGACACTAAAATCACCAACAATCCTCCCCTATTTTAGTGTAACCCTTGAATAGACGTAACCTTATCAAACAAACCAAACTAGTACATAATGAAAATATCGAAATGATTGAATTTCCACTTAGTATCATACATTTTGAAAATACTTGAGAATCGGGGTGTTCTAAGAATTGAACCCATCAACCCATTTGAATACCAGGAAGTAAAATACATACTAGTTTATTGAATTTCTAGCAAAATACAACTTGACACTATTATAAAGTCGTGTGTCCCAATCCTCTCATGATCGTATCAAGGTCAAGTCCATAACCTCTGGAAATGCGGCTACACTTTACAACCACGTAGGTAACTCCTTTCCATGTATCTGCACATTTGAAATTGGTAAGTTGTGATGTTTTGGATAAGACAAAGACCAACTAATACCAACTGTGTGAAGTGTTTGTCTTGATAAGAAACCGCACTAACTCTTGAATATTTGTTTGTCAAGTAATGTTCTTTGACAAAGTGAATCTTATATGTCAAGAGGTCAGTGGGAGTCTTAAAGATCTTGAAGAGTTTCAAGAACTAATCAAGACTAAACCTATTGTTAACCACTAGCACACGACTTGAGGTTTATAACCTATCGTGTTGACATATTCTTATTTGTGTGCCCATTGCAGTTGGTTAACTATGCATGTGAGTTCTATGAGCTCTCAATTGTTTGCATAACAGCCTGGAAGCAATGGTAGGCCCTTGTGCTGCCAGGTGGCAAGGAATTATGATTGAACAAGTTCAGTCCATATGAGTTTGGATTTGTCACTAACATTGTCTTGTGATTATGGTTTTGACAAACTCACATGGATAGGAGCACATATACCATAAAAGTCTAAGTGTCATAAGGTTTCTCTCCAATTCATGAAAATGATTGTGAGGAAACGCTTTCACTAAGTAGATTCTAAAGAGTTAGTGATTGTGATATTTGCATTCTCAAATTCGATTATGATTACGGCGTCCCTCTTCATAGTTCAAATTATGAGAAATGACAAAGGTCTAAACATTTGAGACTTATTGTTGTAAGTTCTAAAATTGTTTAGACACACACGTGAGCTATCTAAGGAAAGGTGTATGAGTTTGAGAAGCCTGGATAAAGTCTTATCGAAGCATCTTGTATCAGAAATTTGAACTTTGGTAAGAAAGTCAATAAGTATTGATTTCTAGAAGTCCAGCTGATTTATGGGTACAAGTTAAGGCTAGTGGGAGCATAATTGTTATGCTAATAAGAATGTAATTATTATGCTAGTGGGAGCACAATTATTACCAAGTCTTTTTCAAAAATTCTATATAAATTTCTATATGATATGAAACTGAGATAGTTACCTTTCAGAAAATTGTAATGATAGGCGAAATGTCTATGTTTTATTCTTCTGAAGGTAAGAGAAAAGATAAAACTAAAATAAACCGAATTTTTAATCCAAACTTAAGATTTAAGTTTAAAACTCATTTTATTAACTTCTTTTCGTTAACCCGGAAAATGGAATAGATCTACAAGAAATCTTATTCAGTCGTTAAGTGTTGTAAGTTAGCAATGTTAATTATAGAAAACAAAAAGTTTCAATTCGCAAAGTTGCACAGTTTGAAAAGTTGTTTCGCTATAATTAAGGGAGGGGAATTCATACTTCATTTTAAATCTAAAAGCTTAGATTGAGATTTTAATCGAATTTAGTCATGGACATATGTAAATGTTATGTTGAAATGATTCAACATAAGGAAATTCTATATGTGGAAATATTATAGAAAAATACTGGTAAAGTATCATGTCTTTATGTGAGACATTATGTATCGTATCCCATATGCTTCGGGTATAGGATCGATTGCATATGCTTTAATATTTATGCGTTCTGAATTTTCCAAATGCCTACGGAATTAAGAGGAAAAAAGGACTAGAACTGGATATGACTAAAATGATTAAGCAATTATCGAGGACAATTTGAGGTTCACCCAAGGTTGGTTGCTCATGGACAGTTGGAAGTATAGTATAAATTTTGGAAGGACCATATTGACATATTATGAAAAGAGGCAACTCTTGTTCATAAGTGATACTCAAAATGGGAATATGGAAATGTTTCCATAAGTGGAAGCTACTCTTTAAATCCGTATAAGATTAGAAAACTTAATGCAAGAAGGATGTACTTTCAATGTGAGACTTTGTTTCCATGGAATTGCTCTTCATTAGAATACTTTGTAATGTCTGTTGTCAAGTCTTTGTGACTTTTGTGCATAGTCATTACAAGAGGATCATTGCATGTAAGTTTATAATCTAACATAGTATAGTAAATGGCAAAAATTTGGTATTCTTACATTTATGGTAAGGATTTGGAACTGTGAAATAAATTTCATTGAATATGTGTTTAATTTATCTATTTCACAAAGAAATGACCATAGGCAAACATGATGTGCATGCTTGGAGCATGGGATAAATATTGTTTTAATTTAAGTATCAAGCTGATTAATCGAAACATTATGCAATGAATAATGTGTAATGAATATGGTGATTAAATAAAAGGTGTTTTATTTATGTTCATAAGTTCTGAGACCATATTGGATTCAATTATCCTTGTGTTTCACTTTGCATGTTTTGACTTCCCGAATAAGTAGGTTATTCAAATCATCCACAGTCGATCATACTTTGGAACTAGGTATTGAGGCAAGATTGTCATGAATTTGGATTGTAGATTGTTTTGAAGTGTATTAGATATAGCAAAAGTTTGCTACAACATTCATGAGTGCTCATAAGGTCTGAGTATTAGATTAAACCCACGCTCACTTGAATCACTTCATGGAATTTATCATGAGTGATCGTGAGACGATAATATCATATAAGTCTTCAAACCAATATATATGAGTTGTTGACTATGAGTTGGTTGTACATTGATAGTGCGAAAACGCATCAGTAACTTGATGTTATAAAACGCAATGTTGTGTATGATTTGATGAATAGTTAGTACAAACATATAATGTTGAAGTTTATATGTTCCTTTAAATTCTTGGAGGATTAAAAGCGATATCTTGGGCCCCTCGATGATTTTGTTTTGACTTTTCTGTCGGGCCGGGTCGGGACTAAATTGATGTGCTCAATTAAGTTCTCTGTCAAACAAATTGGAAATCGAGAAACAAACTGTTGGACAATAAGTATGACATTGTTCCATGTATTTGTCCGCCTGATATCTTGAAGAACAGAGGATTATATGATCCCTTATCTAAAGGACGAGTCACTGACTGGGTCAGAGTTCGACAGCGACGTTTAAGAGCTACGATTGCTAGTCGGTGTTTTAAGTCGCACTTGCAGCTATAGTTATTATACTTATCCAAGTGGGAGACTGTTGGATTAGGTGTCTAAGCCCATAACTATAATTGGTATGTACTTGACCCGAGAGTAGCATGGTCCTTTTGGGTTGCCTTAATCAATGCAAATTGATAGGATGGACTTTTGAGAATAAGGTTATTTGTGATTTGTTAATATATTACAAGTATAATATATCAATAGTTAATGACATTGGACACTCTTTCCAACACTTTTAGTTATCTAAGGGAATAGGCGATTATGTTTCTCTATTGGATCAAAACACGCCCGAGCCCTTTCGCTAAAGCGTCACTATATATAACAAAATCTTCTGTCAGGGGCGGATGCAAGATTTCACAGTAGGGGTTGCACGGAAAAGTCAAGGATTGCACGATAGTAGAAAAAATAAAATTTTCGAAAATTTTCCACTGCGGTAAGAAAAGTCAGGGGGTTGCCGGTGCCACCATTGACCCCTTAGGTTTGCCCCTGTCTTCGGTGCTTCTCATAGATTTTTCTTTAAAATACAAAATGCTTGTTCTTGTTCCTTTTCCTAAACATATTTTGTTTCTTTTATTGCCAATTTGGTAAAGGGTATCGTAATACAAGAGTTATTTTGAATGATATGACAATAATATCTTGTTAAACCGAGAAAACTTTGAACCTCAGTTGAAGTCTTTAGTGTCCATTTCATCACTGCTTCAATCTTTGCATCATCTGCTTTAATTCCAACATTGGATATGACATGTCTGAGAACTTGGACTTCTCGTAACCAGAAATCACACTTCAAGAACCTATCATATAATTTCTCATTCTTTAAGACTTGCAACACTTCCCGTAGATGCTTTTCATGTTGACTTTCAGTCTTTGTATATACGAGAATAGTCAACCAACTGGAATGGGCACAAAAATAAGAATATGTCAACACGATAGGTTATAAACCTCAAGTCGTGTGCTAGTGATTAACAATAGGTTTACTCTTGATTAGTTCTTGAAACTCTTTAAGATATTTAAGACTCCCACCTATCTCTTTACATATAAGATTCACTTTGTCAAGGAACATCACTTGATAAACAAATATTCAAGAATTAGTGCGGTTTCTTATCAAGACAAACACTTCAAAAAATTGGTCTTAGTTGGTCTTTGTCTTATCCAAAACATCACAACTTACCAATTTCAAATGTTACCTTTTAGAACATGAACTTTAATATAATGGTACCGAATATCAATGTGCTTGGTTATGGAGTGCTGAATTGGATTGTAAGAGATTGCAATTGCACTTTGAGAGTCACAATAGATAGTAATATGTTGAAATCGATAATCATAGTCCAAAAGCTGAGATGTCATCTATAGAACTTGTGAGGTGCAACTTGCAGCAACAATGTATTCCGCTTCAACTATTGAAAGAGCAATATAGTTCTGTTTCTTGGATGACCAGCTAACCAATCTTCCACCCAAAAATTGACAACCATCAGAAGTGATTTTTCTATCAAGTTAAATTCCTCCATAGTTTGAGTCGGAATAGGCTTGGAGAAGGAAAATTTCTTTTGCAGGGTACTAGATTCTGAGGTGCTTAGTTCCTTTGAGCTATCGAAAGATTTGCTTGACGGCCAGAAGATGAGACATATTTGGATTAACCTTGAATCTAGCACACATACATGTATAGAACATGATGTCCGGACGACTTGTAGTGAGGTAGAGTAGCGATCCAATCATTCCCCTATACTTCTTCTGATTAGAACAACACCTGGCGGGTCCGAGAAGATCTTGTGTCTGAAACCCATTGGAACCTTAGAAGAGGCACAGGTGTTTATAGAATATTTCTTCAGAAGTTCATAAATGTATTTTTCTTAATGAATGAAGATTCCTCTGCTGGTCTATTTAACTTGTAGCCCAAGGAAGAAGCTAAATTCACGATTCATAATCATCTGGAATCGACTAACCATTAGCTTTGCAAAATCAGCAACCATTGTCGGATCAGTTGATCCAAAATGATGTCGCCGGCATATATTTGAAGTAACATGAGATGGTTTCCATTCGATCTTCGGAATAATGTAGGATCAATAATTCCTCTTTGAAAACTGAAACGCTTCAGAAAATCAGCGAGTGTCTCGTACTAGGCACGTGGAGCTTGCTTGAGGCCATAAACAACTTTTAAAGTTTGTAACAGTAGTTCAGATACGAGAGATTTACAAACCAAGGAGGTTGTTGAAGA
The DNA here is from genome assembly GCF_051521515.1 of Lactuca serriola. Lineage (NCBI taxonomy): Eukaryota > Viridiplantae > Streptophyta > Magnoliopsida > Asterales > Asteraceae > Lactuca > Lactuca serriola. The sequence goes on from NC_136414.1 coordinate 124,540,441, forward strand.
TACACTTCAGTTTTAAGTTCACATTGAGAAAAGCACTATCGACGTCCATTTGGTAAACTTTGAAGCCTTTGTGTGCAGCCTAAGCAAGAAAGATTCGAATAGCTTCAAGACGAGCCACAGAACCAAACGTCTTGTCATAGTCAAGTCCTTCGATTTGAGTAAATCCTTTGGTTACCAATCCCGCTTTGTTTCTATTTATGACTCTGGCATCATCGAATTTGTTTCGGAAGACCCATCTTGTACCAACAGTAGGGTGATCATGAGGAGGAGGGAGCGGTCCAAATAGGCTGTAGGCCCTGCGAGGCGGTCCAGTCAGGCTGAAGGATCATTATGCATGTTGTTTTGTATTTGTTATATGGTGTGGTTATAATTGTATGGTGTTGGTATTTTGGGGGAAACTCACTAGGCTTTCGGGCTTACAATTTCAGTTTATTGTTTCAGGTACATCGGGGGATCGCGACAAGGAAAAGGCATGATCGTATAGCTCCTCATGATTTGTTTATGTTTCTGGGAAAAACTCTGATATTAGATATTTTGAAAACAAACTTTGTAATGATGAATGTTTTTTTTAATGTTTGAAAAAGTTTTAAATTGGCATGAAATTTTGGGTGTTACATCTCTTACTTGTGTATACTTAGAAACCCCTTTGATTCCATATTGATTCATCACTTTTCCTTCAAGATCTTCAAGATCATCATCTTTCAGCAAGAACACCAAGAACATACACTTGTTCTTAGTGGCCGTGAACACCTTAAAGGCTCCCAAATCGTAAGTAGCTCATTCATCTACTTGTTCATACCTAGAAATACTTGATTTCCACACATGAAACCAACACCAAATGCAAAATTGTAACATCCGGAATTTCAGGTATTATATTTATTCATTTTATTTTAAGTTTTGTGGAAGAACTCGGCGAGTTGGTGCGTAGAATCGCCGAGTAGAGACGCGATTTCTCACCCGGATTAATGACCGGACTCGACGAGTCGCATTGGTGGACTCGGCGAGTCTGCGCTGTTTAATGAAACCCTAATTTCTCGGGTTTGGGGCCTATTTAAAGGGCCTTATGGCCGTCATTTGTGCTCACCAGCCCCCAGAGCGAAACCCTAGTGAGCTTGAGCATTTGGAGTGAGAGAAGGAGCCATTGTTGACTTTGGTGGTGTTGTCTAGCAAGGGAAAGGAAGCTATAGCCAATAGGAAGCAAGAGGGTTAACTTCCTGAAGATCTGAGGTCCAGAACATCACGTTTGAGGTACTATTTTTGAACCATTTTCTGTTGAGGTGATGTTCATGTTGATTTAGGGCTTATTGAGCCCTTTTGTGACTAGATCTAGTGCTCCCATGGTCCCTTAAGCGAGTTAGGTTCTGGATCTGGACCCATGGAGGTCCAGAGTGCCTCTTTGTCCAGCTTTATATGAGTCTATGGAGGTTTTGGGTTGGGATCATTGTGTTTGAGGTTAAAACACCATTTATGAGTCAATAGGTGTGATATGAGCACCAAGACATAAACTTTACGTGATAAATAAGCTTGGAAGGACTGGATCTATGAGTTAGTGGAACAGATCTGACCTCAGAAGGTCGTTTGGGGTTGTGCATGGAATGCACTCGTCGAGTCCATTGGCAGACTCGACGAGTTGGAGCGGGTTGTTTCGTGTTTTCGAACCAGGGGTTGAGTAACCGAGTTGGGTGAGTGACTTGGTGAGTCGGAAGGGATTCAGAGGAATCGGGTCCCCATAGGGACTCGGCGAGTCCACGCCAGACTCGGCGAGTTGGGTTGACCATTGACCATTGACCAGAGTTGACCGGTGTTGACTTGATAGGGTTAGTCAACTCTAGTTGGGAAAGTGTTAATTAGAGATGTATTTGTGTTATAGGAGGACTATAGCTTGGGAGATCGAGCACTAGTGATTTTAGGGATTTACGAGTTACTGAGATACACGAGGTGAGTCTTCTCACTATACTTCACCTTGAGTAGGTAGCTAGAGTTATGTGATACAGTGTTTGTATGCTATATATGTGTTATGTGTTGCACTGCATTATTCTATGTGATTTATGATGTGCATGTTTACAGAGTTAGAACCTGAGGGTTCACAGAGTTTAGGTGCACGGACCCATAGAGTTATAGCCTCGAGTGGCTAATATGTGTTATATGTGGTATTTTGGGGAACTCACTAAGCTTTGTGCTTACAGTGTTTGGTGTTATTTGTTTCAGGTACTAGTGAGGATCGCGGGAAGGCGCCGGCCTGATCAGTACACACACGGGATTTTTATGTTATGAGATATTGGGATTATTATATACTATGGATTTGAGTTTCAAACAATGATGTTTTTGTGGATAATGAATGAATTATGTTTTTATAAAATGCGAAAAATTGTTTTGAAATTTACGGTGTTACAAGTTGGTATCAGAGCCTTGGTTTGAGGGATTCGAGTACACCTTCGGGTGTATTAGAACTCAAACTGAGGATTTGAGAAATATTTTCAAAAAGTAAAAGATTTTTGGAAAATGCAGAGCAGTTTCGTGTGTACGATCAGTCAGCGCCCGAACGGTGATTTCCCAGATACCTTTATGTTATATGTTTATGATATTGATATGATGTATTCTCGTGCTAGAGTGGGCTAGGTACTCCTATTAGGACTAGAGTGGCCTGATTTGTGATGCCTTAGCCTAGGGAAAGGTGAGCTGCTATGAGATGCTTGAGAGTGAGTAGGTAGCAGCGAGGAGCTTATGAGAGATCTGTTAGAGAGTGGATTATGCATAATAGAGTACTTGGAATTTGGGATCCGAAGAGGAGGACTTGGGGTGTATACTGGTACGGTGCGGACAGTAGTATTGGGCCCGTACTACTGAAAACACCGAAGTGGTGTACAGTTCAAGTAAGAATCTTCGGGATGCCAGGGATCAAGGAGGGATGAGTTATCGAGTGCGAGTATACTCGAGTGAATTTCTAATGTATCGTATGTTGTATTTCAGAGGTAGATCATGGTGAGGACACGTCATATTCCAGAGAGCAGCGGGACTAGTGATGAGGAGATCTGCCGGATCATCCATGAGGAGGTGGCTGCGGCCATCAGGGCAGAGATACCAGAGATGTTCGGGTCTATTAAGACCACGTTGATTGAGACTTGTGACGAGCATTATGTCGCTCTTTCTGAGGTTGCTGTTGCAGCGGCCACTGCAGCCGTCGCTGCTGCTAGGCCGCAAGGGGGTGACTCGTTGTTGTTCGGGGAGTTCAGCAACACGAAGCCACCATAATTTGATGGGACGCAGAATCCGATTGCAGCGATGAGATGGGTATCTGACATTGAGGGGTGTTTCTATACGTGCTCGTGCCCAGAGCATTTGAGGGTTCGGGTTGCGCTGAACCAGCTTCGCCTGGGGGCGAAGGACTGGTGGAAGTTCGCGACAACACACTATTCTCCAGCGGAGCTTGCTGCGGTGACCTGGGAGAGGTTCACCACCATGTTTCGGGATGATTACGTTCCCTCGGTGGAACGGGATCGATTGGCACAAGAGTTTTTGACCCTCAAGCAGGGTACGGAGTCTGTGACGGTTATTACCAGGATGTTTCATGAGAGGGCGATGTTCTGCCCTGAGCACGTGTCTACTGAGCAGGCACGTATGAGCCGTTATTTGAGTATTTTAAGGAGAGATATTCGGGAGTTCGTGGCGAACTCCTCGTACCGGACATTTGCCTAGCTTCAGACAAATGCCCGGAAGAGGGAGATCGAGCTAGAGACTCAGGCTAGGGAGGAGGCGGAGTCTTAGGGGAGGGATCGGCGACCGACACAGTCCCAGCCGGCAGCCAAGCGGGTCAAGCCCGCTGATCCCAGAGCAGGGAGCCAGAAGGGCCGCACTTGTGGAAAGTGCGGAAAAGGTCATGATGGAGTTTGTAGAGCTGGATCTTGCTACAAGTGTGGCAAGGAGGGGCATATGGCCAAGGACTGCCCTAAGGGGTTTGCAGTGTGTTTCCACTGCAACCAGACCGGACACCGGAAGGCCGAGTGTCCGCTGCTGTGGGGGTCAGCACAGGGAGCTTCTCAGGGGTCTGCCCCTGCTGCTGTTAGGGTTACTGATAGTCGGCCGGTGAAGACCGAGACGCCGAATGCTCGGGGGAGAGCCTTCCAGTTGACTGCGGAGGAGGTCCGCGCAGCGCCCGATGTCGTGGCTGATATGTATTCTTTCATGTATTTATTTTAATGTTTGAGATTTTGTGCTTATTTTATGTTATGCGTAGGTACTTTTCTTGTGAGTTTTGTACCTTCTTTGGTGTTATTTGACTCGGGTGCGAGTCGATCTTTTGTATCGTTGGCTTTTAGTCAGCACATCAGTATTAGTCAGGAGGCGTTGAGTCGACCTCTGAGAGTCTCCATCGCCGATGAGAGAGCAGTGTATGCCATGGAGGTAATTCGAGGGTGTGTACTCGAGATCTTCGGTGTAGAGTTTCCTATTGATTTGGTCCCGATTGTGATGGGGGACGTCTGTGTCATCGTAGGCATGGATTGGTTGAGCAGATTTGGAGCCGTTATCGATTGCGAGTGGCGGTTGGTGACTATTCGAGACCCAAGTGGGGGAGTTCTTACGGTGTACGGCGAGGGTACCCGTCCCGATTCAGCGTTGTGTTCGGCTGCTAGAGCGAGACAGAGCCTACAGCAGGGTTGTAGTGGTTTTGTAGCATATGTGGTGGATACGAGAGTTGGAGCAGAGAGACCGAGTACGGTTGAGGGGGTTCCGATAGTGCGGGAATTCCCTGATGTCTTCCCCGAGGAATTACCAGGTGTGCCTCCCGAGAGGCAGGTTGAGTTTCGCATTGATTTGATTCCGAGGGAAGCTCCTATTTCCAAGGCGCCCTATCGCCTTGCACCTCCAGAGATACAGGAGTTATCCTCGCAGCTTCAGGAGCTACTAGGGAAGGGGTTTATTCAGCCAAGTAGCTCACCATGGGGAGCACCGATCCTTTTTGTGAAGAAAAAGGATGGTTCGCACTGAATGTGCATAGATTATCGAGAGCTGAACAAGTTAACGGTCAAGAACCGTTATCCTTTGCCGAGGATCGATGATTTGTTCGATCAGCTGCAGGGAGCATCTTGGTTTTCCAAGATTGATCTGAGATCTGGATATCATCAGATGAGGGTGCGCGAGGAGGATATCCAGAAGACTGCGTTTAGGACTCGTTATGGGCATTACGAGTTCGTGGTGATGCCATTCGGGCTCACCAATGCACCTGCAGCATTCATGGATCTCATGAACAGGGTATGCAGACCGATGCTGGATTGATCAGTGATTGTGTTCATTAACGACATTTTGGTATATTCGAGATCCAAGGAGTAGCATGTGGAGCATTTGCGAGAAATCCTTAGTGTGCTGAGATTGGAGAGGCTTTATGCCAAATTCTCCAAGTGCGATTTTTGGTTACGAGAGGTGCAATTCCTTGGCCACCTCGTTAACCAAAAGGGGATTTTGGTCGATCCGGCCAAGATCAAGGCGGTGTTGAGTTGGGAGGTGCCAAAATCTCCTTCCGAGATCAGGAGTTTTCTAGGGTTGGCCGGCTATTATCGGAGGTTCATCAGCGATTTCTCCAAGATTGTTGTTCCTCTCACCAGGTTGACCCAGAAGGGTGTGGTGTTCAGATGGGGCCCAGAGTAGCAGGCCTCATTTGAGACTCTTCGCCAGAGATTGTGCGAAGCCCCAGTGTTGGCTCTTCCAGAGGGAATGGAGGACTTCGTGGTGTATTGTGACACATCGATATCTGGGTTGGGCGCAGTGTTGATGCAGAGGGGGCATGTCATCGCGTACGCATCGAGGCAGCTGAAGCTTCACAAGGCAAGGTATCCCACCCACGATCTAGAGTTGGGGGTTGTGGTGTTCGCCCTTAAGATTTGGCGCCATTACCTGTATGAGGTTCGGTGTACGATATACACGGACCACAAGAGTTTGAAGTATTTGATGGATCAGCCAAACTTGAACATGCGTCAGAGAAGATGGTTGGATGTAGTAAAGGATTATGATTGTGAGATCCTTTACCACCCGGGCAAGGCTAATGTGGTAGCCGACGCCCTGAGTCGTAGGGCAGAGAACGCCCCGATTCGGGATATTTGTATGAGATTGACGGTGATGAATCCGGTGTTGGACACCATCAGAGGGGCTCAGGCTGAGGCAGTAAGACCGGAGAACCGTAAGAGAGAACGAGTTATCGGGCAGGTATCGGAGTTCGTAACCGATAGCAGAGGGCTTATGACCTTCCAGGGTCGTATTTGGGTACCGTTTATTGGAGGAACGCGTACCATCTTGATGAAGGAGGCGCATAGATCGAGATTCTCGATCCATCCCGAGGCCACTAAGATGTTTCTGGATCTTAAAAGGGAGTATTGGTGGCCCTGTATGAAGAGAGATGTAGCGTGGTTTGTTGAGAGGTGCCTAACCTGTCGTAGGGTTAAGGTCGAACATCAGAGACCGCATGGTAAGTTGCAACCACTGGAAGTCCCATAATGGAAATGGGAGCAGATATCCATGGATTTTATCACCAAATTGCCAAGAACGGCGAGGGGTGTCGATGCGATTTGTGTGATAGTAGACCGTTTGACAAAGAGCGCTCACTTTCTCGCCATTAGTGAGAGTTCTTCTGCGGAAAAGTTAGCAGAGGTATATGTGAGGGAGGTGGTATCGCGGCATGGGGTGCCGATCTCGATTGTGTCAGATCGAGATGTGCATTTCACTTCCAGATTTTGGAAGAAATTCCATGAGGAGTTGGGTACGAGGCTGCATTTTAGTACCGCATACCACCCACAGACTGACGGTCAGAGCGAGTGGATGATTCAGACGCTCGAGGACATGCTCTGAGCATGCGTGTTGGATTTTGGCGGAAGTTGGGACATGTATTTGCCCTTAGCAGAGTTCTCCTACAATAACAGCCATCATTCGAGCATTGGTATGCCGCCTTTTGAGTTGTTGTATGGGAGGAGGTGTCAGACTCCCATTTGTTGGGGAGAGGTAGCGCAACGAGTGATGGGTAGCACAGAGATTGTGCTTCAGACGACAGAGCAGATATATCGGGTCAGGCAGAGATTGTTGACCGCTCATAGCCGCCAGAAGAGTTATGCGGATAGACGACGATCCGAGCTCGAGTTCCAGGTCGGTGATTATGCTCTCCTGAAGGTATCTCCTTGGAAAGGACTAATTCGATTCAGGAAGAGGGAAAGCTAGGGCCCCGGTATATTGGGCCGTTTAGAGTGATCGTGAGGGTGGGCAGGGTAGCGTATCGCTTGGAGCTACCTGCGGAGTTGGAGCGGATTCATAATACCTTCCACGTGTCTTAGTTGAGGAAGTGTATAGCCGACGAGTCGGCGGTAGTGCCGCTAGAGGACATTCAGGTGGATGCGAGCCTGAACTACGCGGAGAGACCAGTTGCGATTATGGATCGGAAGATCAAGGTTCAAAGGAACAAGGAGGTGCCTCTGGTACAGGTTCAGTGGCAACATCAGAAAGGATCCGAGTTGACCTGGGAGCCAGAGCGTGAGATGCGGGAGCAGCATCCGGAGCTATTTCAGGAATGAGACTTCGAAGGCGAAGTCAGATTCAATTGGGGGAGAATTGTAACATCCGGAATTTCAGGTATTATATTTATTCACTTTATTTTAAGTTTTGTGGAAGAACTTGGCGAGTTGGTGCGTAGACTCGCCGAGTAGAGACGCGATTTCTCACCCGGATTAATGTCCGGACTCGACGAGTCGCATTGGTGGACTCGGCGAGTCTGCGCTGTTTAATGAAACCCTAATTTCTCGGGTTTGGGGCCTATTTAAAGGGCCTTATGGCCATCATTTGTGCTCACCAGCCCCCAGAGCGAAACCCTAGTGAGCTTGAGCGTTTGGAGTGAGAGAAGGAGCCATTGTTGACTTTGGTGGTGTTGTCTAGCAAGGGAAAGGAAGCTATAGCCAAGAGGAAGCAAGAGGGTTAACTTCCTGAAGATCTGAGGTCCAGAACATCACGTTTGAGGTACTATTTTCGAACCATTTTCTGTTGAGGTGATGTTCATGTTGATTTTGGGCTTATTGAGCCCTTTTGTGACTAGATCTAGTGCTCCCATGGTCCCTTAAGCGAGTTAGGTTCTGGATCTGGACCCATGGAGGTCCAGAGTGCCTCTTTGTCCAAGCTTTATATGAGTCTATGGAGGTTTTGGGTTGGGATCATTGTGTTTGAGGTTAAAACACCATTTATGAGTCAATAAGTGTGATATGAGCACCAAGACATAAACTTTATGTGATAAATAAGATTGGAAGGGCTGGATCTATGAGTTAGTGGAACAGATCTGACTTCAGAAGGTCGTTTGGGGTTGTGCATGGAATGCACTCGTCAAGTCCATTGGCAGACTCGACGAGTTGGAGCGGGTTGTTACGTGTTTTCGAACCAGGGATTGAGTAACCGAGTTGGGTGAGTGACTCGGTGAGTCGGAAGGGATTCAGAGGAATCAGGTCCCCGTAGGGACTCGGCGAGTCCACGCCAGACTCGGCGAGTTGGGTTGACCGTTGACCATTGACCAGAGTCGACCGGTGTTGACTTGATAGGGTTAGTCAACCCTAGTTGGGAAAGTGTTAATTAGAGATGTATTTGTGTTATAGGAGGACTATAGCTCGGGAGATCGAGCACTAGTGATTTCAGGGATTTACAAGTTACCGAGATACGCGAGGTGAGTCTTCTCACTATACTTCACCTTGAGTAGGTAGCTAGAGTTATGTGATACAGTGTTTGTATGCTATATATGTGTTATGTGTTGCACTGCATTATTCTATGTGATTTATGCTGTGTATGTTTACAGAGTTAGAACCTGAGGGTTCACAGAGTTTGGGTGCACGGACCCACAGAGTTATAGCCTCAAGTGGCTAATATGTGTTATATGTGGTATTTTGGGGAACTCACTAAGCTTTGTGCTTACAGTGTTTGGTGTTATTTGTTTCAGGTACTAGTGAGGATCGCGGGAAGGCGCCAGCCTGATCAGTACACACACGGGATTTTTATGTTATGAGATCTTGGGATTATTATATACTATGGATTTGAGTTTCAAACAATGATGTTTTTTTGGATAATGAATGAATTATGTTTTTATAAAATGCGAAAAATTGTTTTGAAATTTACGGTGTTACAAGTAAAATCTTCAAGAGTTCACGGTCATGAACCCTTTATGTGGGCGTGAACCCTTTAAAGATGCTTGATAGGACTGTGAACCATCCTTCCTTGGCCGTAAACCGTTAATATGATCATGCTTGGGCCGTGAACACATCATGTGTTCTTGGCCGTGAACACTCTAAGGCCGTAAAGACTTCATAGTGTGGCCGTGAACTCCCTTCAATCAATCATATGTGATTCTAGCACTCCATTGTGAGTGATTCCTAGTCCCTAAGGTCATTTCCCTTCGTGTTAGTTGTTTTAGACACTAATTACGTGCCTATATATGTCATTATATGTCATTTAGGACTCGTTTGTGTCTCGAGAATTCATTCGTGGAACTTCTCATCATTACGCGGATCTTCATTTGAATCACCCACATAAGGTGAGTTCATACCCCTATAATCAATCTTGTAAATTTTTTTAAATGCTTTTAAGGGGGGAATACAAGTTGAACACAATGATATTGTGTAAATGTTTATCTATGATAACCATCACATTAAAGGATTTCTTATGCTTTTATAAGTGATCAAAATCATTTCAAAAACTCTTTTTAAGTTATGTTACTTTATTGTTTATAAAACTCCGTTTTTTAAAGTACGAGCATAACTCAGTAGATAATCGAGTCTTTTCTACAAATCAGAGAGAGTTCAAAACAAACATACTAGTAAACTATAATAGGTATAGTTTAGGGGTTCAGAACTTACAATAACAAGAAAAGAAAGAACATACTATAACGAGAAACAGAAAAAACATACTATAACGAGAAACAGAAAGAACATACTATAAATAGATTCATCAGTTGTCACTCTCTGGAAGGTATTAAGCTTCTTCTTTGGCTCATCTCTCTTTTAACCTCTTTTGGATGGGTTTTATGAAAGGCTTCTTATGTTTGAGCTAAGATTTGAAGTTGTAACTTCAGATCTAGACTGCCTTTGGCCTCTAGATCCATAAAGTTATCAGCCTTGCCTAGTATGAGCCTTCCCTCAAGTGTTAGACTTCATTGCAAGCTTAGTTTTGTCATTTAAGGGCCTTAAAGCTTTGCATGCATGTAAAGTTTGCAACTTTACGTGATAATTAGGCCTTGGAAGGTTGGATCTGTAATCTGGAGCCTTTGCATGCCTTAAAAAGCATATGTATGGATGATGGATTGAAGGAACTCGACGAGTCGCATAGTCGACTCGGAGAGTCATATGAAGATAGTCATGAACTTGACGAGTTGGATGAACAACCCGGCGAGCCCAATGAAGATATGTCTTGGGCTTGGCGAGTCGGTCGATGACTCGACAAGTCGGCTAGGGTTTTCCCAACCTTTAGACACATATGAACGCGGCGAGTCGTAAGGGGAAAACTTGTTGAGTTGGCCAAGGAGTTACGGCCACTGACACTAGGAACTCGACGAGTCACTCAAGTGACTCGGCAAGCGGACGAGTATTACAAGGAACTCAACGAGTGGTTGTGGATACTTGACGAGTTGAGGTCAACATGGACGGTTGACCTTGACAGTTGACTTTGACTTTAAACATGAGTTAACCAGTTGACTTTTGGAGGACATTTTGGAAAGATTGGAAATTTACAAGTATGGTTTACAATGAATATAGGGGGTGGGGTTCGTAGCAGTAATCCAAGAGCTTGAGTTTATCTTTGAGTTGACAGTACGAGGTGAGTTATCCTCACTATATCAATATGATCTAAGGCACCAAGGCCGGCCCTTTATGGATTGTATTTGGATTATTGCATGTTATGCTTACTGATTTACATCCTGGTAGTTACGATGGTGATATGCTATGTTTTAGTGACCTGTTAGGTCGATATCCTGGGTATAGGATCGTTGCTATGCTTTGTGATCTGTTAGATCGGTTTGACTGTTATATACATACATGCTAGTGTTCTATGATATCTATGTGCACATGATTTTCCTGGTTATAGGATGATGTTATGTTAGTGACCAGTTAGGTCTGTATCCCGGTTATTGGGATGTTGTTATGATTGGTGATCTGTTAGATCGGTTTGACTGATACATGATACGAGCTAGCATATGATATGTATGTGCAAATGTTTGTTTGATTAGGGGTTGGGTTGAGGCGGTCCTGCTTTGTGCTGTAGGCCAACATACTTGGTGAGTGGTCCGGATAGGCTGTAGGCCTTACGAGGCGGTCCAATCATGCCAAAGGCTCAGGAGCGGTCCGGATAGGCTGTAGGCCCTGCGAGGCGGTCCAGTCAGGCTGAAGGTTCATTATGCATGTTGTTCTGTATTTGTTATATGTTGTGGTTATAATTGTATGGTGTTGGTATTTTGGGGGAAACTCACTAGGCTTTCGGGCTTACAGTTTTAGTTTATTGTTTTAGGTACATCGATCGTGACAAGGCGAAGGCATGATCGTACAGCTCCTCATGATTTGTTTATGTATCTGGGAAAAACTATGATATTAGATATTTTGAAAACAAATTTTGTAATGATGAATGTTTTTTTAATGTTTGAAAAAGTTTTAAATTGGCATGAAATTTTGGGTGTTACATCCCTTACTTGTGTATACTTAGAAACCCCTTTGATTCCATATTGATTCATCACTTTTCCTTCAAGATCTTCAAGATCATCATCTTTCAGCAAGAACACCAAGAACACACACTTGTTCTTAGTGGTCGTGAACACCTTAGAGGCTCCCAAATCGTAAGTAGCTCATTCATCTACTTGTTCATACCTAGAAATACTTGATTTCCACACATGAAACCAGCACCAAATGAAAAATCTTCAAGAGTTCACGGTCATGAACCCTTTATGTGGGCGTGAACCCTTCAAAGATGCTTGATAGGACTGTGAACCATCCTTCCTTGGCCGTAAACCTTTAATATGATCATGCTTGGGCCGTGAACACATCATGTTTTCTTGGCCGTGAACACTCTAAGGCTGTAAAGACTTCATAGTGTGGCCGTGAACTCCCTTCAATCAATCATATGTGATTCTAGCACTCCATTGTGAGTGATTCCTAGTCCCTAAGGTTGTTTCCCTTCGTGTTAGTTGTTTTAAACACTAATTACATGCCTATATGTGTCATTATATGTCATTTAGGACTCGCTTGTGTCTCCGGAATTCATTCGTGGAACTTCTCTGTCACACCCAAAAACCAAGAACGGCGGAAACATTCTGGGGCGGAGGACGTCATGTAAAGTATCACAACAGTGTAAAGTAGTAAACAAGCAACAACATCATCCATTGCATTAATAGTAAGATTTTAATACATGTGTGTTCTTTCATAGAAAAAGACATGAAAATAAGTAATCAAAATAAAAGACGAGTCTTGACTGCTCCGTCTTCTCAAAACCCGGTCATCGTACCTGTCTATTGGTGACCTGAGAATACAAGTTATTTTGAAAGCATATATCAACATAAAGCTGGTGAATTCATAAGTATTTTAGTGTCATTGATTAGTAAAACTTGTAAAGAAAAGACTTGTAATTATTTGAAGGATAAGTATGTATAAGTATGAAAATCCTAGAAAATCCTATATTTCCTACTAGTATAAAAAGTGGTCTTCTATCAAGACTCGACTGTTTTGAATGTTTGAACCTCTGCAAAAATGAAGGTTATTCCCTTGTACAACTATTATTATTAAAATCTAGTCTACCTCATCGATTATGTGAATGTGTCATAAAATAAGGGTAATAAGGAAAATAATATAATTATTGAAATCGTATCCTTTTGTACTAGGATAAACACGATGTGGTAACTCGCCGAACAGTACAACCGTAGACATCCGTCAATGTGCATTTTCCCACTGTAGCATAGGTTGATCTTGTTCTTCGCTCCATGTTTCCAAGCACTCTAGCCAAGGAGGCGTCGGGCCATGAAAAGCCGGACGAGGGTTAGGATTCGGAATGGGAGCTACTGGGGGTAGATTCTCAAACTCGGGCTCAGAGTTAGCCCCATCCGAAAAGTCTTGAGCATGGTGATCATTCAAAATGATTGGATGATCGTCCTTTGGTTCTTCTCCAAACCATCCAGCATTGCCTTCATTTGGAAGGTATGGGTCGCCATGGGGATAGAGTCCAGCCATGTTATCTACGCGAGAATTGGGGTAAGGAAATAATTATTAGACGAACTAACTAGATAATTATAAGATAATCTTCATTAGTTACTTCACTATTTGTAAAGTGCATACCAGATATATGTAATCAAAACAGGATAGACCTTCTAACAAGTGACCTTAATTCCAAATTCGCAAGGAACAGGGGTAAAGCAAAAATTCACAGATTCTAAGTCTATGTCATCCTAGTTACATATAACCTTAGTGTATCCACTTAGGAACTATTGACCTACTAATGAAGACCTTTTTAGTTCTCAACTAAGTAATTATAGTAACACAGGATACTCCTAATGTCTTCATTGTAGTAGTGTTGGTAAGTTTTAGACTTGTTTCCATATCACAACCATTCTTGGGCATATGCTAATCACTCATTGGACCAGCATACTTGATCAGGTTATGCCACTCCCAGGACTGACCATGCATCCCTAAGCTTACTTGTGATATTCAACAATCGTAATACTTTTGTTTTTGTCATTGTGACACTGATTTTAGTATGAATGCAGGCATGTATACTTAGTTAAATATTTTATTATTTAAAAGTATAAACTCTTGGTCAGAGTATTTTAATCCCATTGTATTTATAGTTAGTATATCTTTTATGGGTTGATATACTCAATTCACTATAAACAAAGCTCTGATACCAATCTGTCACACCCTAAAACCAAGAACGGCGGAAACGTTCTGGGGCGGAGGACGTCATGTAAAGTATCACAACAGTGTAAAGTAGTAAACAAGCAACAACATCATCCATTGAATTAATAGTAAGATTTTAATACGTGTGTGTTCTTTCATAGAAAAAGACATGAAAATAAGTAATCAAAATAAAAGACGAGTCTTGACTGCTCCGTCTTCTGAAAACCTGGTCATCGTACCTGTCTACTGGTGACCTGAGAATACAAGTTATTTTGAAAGCATAGATTAGCATAAAGCTGGTGAATTCATAAGTATTTTAGTGTCATCGATTAGTAAAACTTGTAAAGAAAAGACTTGTAATTATTTGAAGGATAAGTTTGTATAAGTATAAAAATCCTAGAAAATCCTATATTTCCTACTAGTATAAAAAGTAGTCTTCTAACAAGACTCGACTGTTTTGAAGGTTTGAACCTCTGCAAAAATGAAGGTTTTTCCTTTGTACAACTATTATTATTAAAATATAGCCTACCTCATCGATTATGTGAATGTGTCACAAAATAAAGGTAATAAGGAAAATAATATAATTATTGAAATCGTATCCTTTTGTACTAGGATAAACACGACGTGGTAACTCGCCGAACAATACAACCTTAGACATCCGTCGATGTGCATTTTCCCACTGTAGCTAACAGCCGGGTGTAGAATGGTCAATCCTGTATCGTATGTAATAGTATCTCTTCATATAGTATGTAATAGTATCTCTTCATATAGTATGTAGTAGTATCTCTTCATATAGTATGTAATATATTTGTATAGGCTCATGAATGAACTGACTCTTGTGTGATTCCTTGTACTAGGAATAGTAAGTAGTATCTCCTAACTATATGTATTATAGTTACTAGTAATGTACATGTATAACCAAAAGTATGCCTTTGCCACCAAAAGGTACTAAATTGACTGATAGAACTTTTATGTCTATATATGTATACATAATATGTAACTAATATTTAGACGGCATTTGGACAAATAACCGATACCCTAAGGCCACATCCAAACAAGGAAAAGGAATTAAAGCGAGCTAGCAGTCCTAAGTCCTTTAAACATTGCTTATATAACTATACATATATAGGCATGCATTTGACAATATAAAAGTTTAAAAGAAGTTTTGTAAAACCTTTGAAAATTTTAATAAATAAGAATTGATGACTTGATGTCAATTTATAATACGGTTTAAAAGCAGTTTGTTTGATAAAACGGTTTGAAAGTATAGTAAATCCATATGTTTGATAGTTATTAATCACATGTGATTGATATAATAACTATGATATTCAACTTGTATTCCCCCCCATAAAAGCATTTAAATGTATTTAAAAGGTCGATTAAGGGGTATGAACTCACCTGTAGTGAGTGGATTGTACGGAAGAGTTGGACAAGGTGTTAGGCGTTAAGTGAAGACTTGAACACACACAATGATCCTAGTTAACAGATAATAAAACATATATGCATCCAGTTAGTCATTTAACAACTAATTAACTAAGTTAAGACACGCTTGGACATGGAAACACTTTGATTCAAGTGCTATAGGTACCAAAGGGTTGCATCTAAAGGTTGCATGGCATGACATTGGAGTTTATGGCCCAAGGACCACTCCTTATGGAGTTTACGGCTTAAGATCATTTCCCCCATGGTTTATGGCCGTAAAATCATGGTACTAAGTGCCATTTGGTGATCTAAGGTCTTATAAGTCAAGAGTAAGCATTCTAAGATCAAGTCCAAGCCTTAGGAAGCATTAAGGGGCACAATATCACCTGTTTATAGAGTTTACGACCTAAGGACCATTTCCTTATGAGTTTACGGCCGTAAACTCTATGTGGACTTGGTTTCTTTGATGTTTAAGGTCCTAAACACTTCAAGGAAGTGATCTAGACTAGTATCCAAGGTCAAGGAAAGGACTAGGGCTCATTTTTCCCCATCTATTAGGGTTTACGACCCACGAACATCCCTTGGCTGTAAACACCTTTGATCTTGTGATTCTTTGTGTTTTCTAGTTGAATAAGAAGTGAAACAAGCCTTACAATACTCTAGGGTAAGAATACTTACAATAAAGGGTCTTGAAAGGGAGTTCACGGCCCAAGAACACTAGTGTGTGTTCTTGGTGTTTCTTGAAGATCTAAACAAACATGATTTTCATGGATGAAATCATGAGAGAATGCTAGATTAAGAGGTGTATCAACTAATCAAGGGATAGAATACTTACACTTTTGATGATCTAAGGATGGAAAGTGGATTATACTTGAGACCAACCCCGAGTTCTAGGCTTGAAATGGCAAGAATGAATCAAAATGGCACAGTTTTTCTTATATAGGCATGGAGTTTACACCCCCCATGAGTTTAGGCCATAAACTCATGGTCTCATGGCCGTAAACTCCTCATTTGAGGGTTTAAAGCTTGATTTGTGGTTTGGAACCCTAGTTGACCCATTCTAGAATTTGATCCTTTGATGTATTAAAGATCAGGATGCTCAAACGGACTCTAAACCGTGCTAAAAGTTAGCAGAAACAGTTTTGACTTATATTGAAGTGTTTGACTGAACATGATAGAAAATTTCGGGTTGTCACATTCTCATCCTTATGCGGATCTTCATTTGATTCACCCACATAAGGTGAGTTCATACCCCTATGATCAATATTTTAAATGTTTTTAAATGTTTATCTGTGATAACCATCACATTAAAGGATTTCTTATGCTTTTATAAGTGATAAAAATCATTTGAAAAACTCTTTTTAAGCTATGTTACTTTATTGTTTATAAAACTCCGTTTTCTAAAGTACGAGCATAACTCTGTAGATAATCGAGTCTTTTCTACAAATCAGAGACAGTTCAAAACAAACACACTAGTAAACTATAATAGGTATAGTTTAGGGGTCCAGAACATACAATAACAAGAATAGAAAGAACATACTACAAAGAGAAACAGAAAGAACATACAATAACGAGAAATAGAAAGAACATACTATAAAGAGAAACAGGGAGGAACATACTATACACTAGAACAGAAGGAACATACGATAACAAGAACAAGATAACAATAATGTGAAACCACTACTTCACGACTTAGCAATATACTTGTTAGGTCGCATTTTGTAACCAGAGTCTCCTAGAGGGAGAGCATGACTTTGTGTATATATCTATATGGGATTGACACCCCATACCTTGCTGCTAGCTACAGTGGGACTTGTAGGTCTACGGGTGACAAACGTCACATCAGTTTCGGCGCCTGTAGGTCGTCATGTTAAACACGTGTCAAATCAGTATGGTTATAACCACATCATATTTTAACCTTAATTAACAAACTGGTTTTAAGGTAGTAAGTGCTTCAGTAATTTCTTATATAATATTACTGAATACTTTCATTTTCCCATTACATTCATATAGTGATCTTCTCACATAAAAGGTAATGCAAACTATTTTCTAGTAAAGATAGTCTTAAACTTGGTAAAACTTACAAAAGACACACAGTACAGTCGAGTCTTGGTACATTCATTCAGAAAGGGGCCTATAATGCTAACCTTATGATTCCTCGATAGATACATCAAGGATATATATTAATCGGGTCCGGCAGACAGTAGAATGTGTGCTTTTCGCTTCATTTCCTGTTCCTTGTTTGGTTGTGGTCAGGTCATAAGGAGTACCAGGTATGGGTCAATTCATAGTATACAAATTCAATATACCGTTTTCTAGTACAAAAACATACTTTTCATATAGAACATTTAGTAGGCTAAACTATAAACTTATCAGTAAAAAGGTTTAATTCGTTTTATTAAACCAGTATAACTTAAAGGACCTTTAGTGGTTAAGTCTATTATACCTTAGTTTATACATCATGGTTATATATAACTAATATCCGATAGGCAGTTGGATGTGTGCTTTCCGCCTTACTTCCTGTTTCTTGTTTAGTTGTGGGCTTAGGGCAGATTCACCCATTTAACTGTCTGTTCGATATTAGATTATATATAGCTTGTATAAACTAAGTGATTATAGAAGGAACTATTGTGGTCACCATTTTTACTAAAGGAAATATATGATTTTCTTAAAGAATGTTTTCATCCAATATATTGAACTATTATAGTTAACTCCATAAGTACCAAATGAATATTCCAGGGTTATATACAGTGAAGATCTAACAAACAATAGAATATGTGACTTCCGCCTCATTCCCCGTTCCTTGTTTGGTTGTGGGCTTAGGGCAGATCTAACAGGCGAACTTTTCTAAAAGAACTTACAACTTACTTTTCATCACTAAAATACTTATGAACTCACCAGCTTAAATGTTGATCTACTCTTTCAGAATAACTTGTATTCTCAGGAAACTAGTAGACAGGTATGCATACTGGGATACAGAAGATGGAGTATAGTAGCTTCATGTCTTGTTTTGTTATTTACATTTGAAGTCAATCTTTCACGAATCACATACTTTGTAAACACTTTCATATTAATGCAATGGTTGTTTTTTACTTTGATTACTATGATGCATGTGTTGTGATACTACACATGACTTCCTCCGCCCTGAACGTTTCCGCCATTTCGGTTTGGGGGTGTGACAACATCCAAAAACGTGTAAGAACGAGATACTCGACTTTCAACTATTCATTGCTTTATATGGGGTCATGTTTAGATGACGATTGATGATGCTTTGATTTTGAGTGAAGCAGGTAGTCAAGATGGCTTCGGCCCAAAGATAGAGAGGAAGGTTTGTGAAATCAACATTGATGGAGCGGCTTCAACAAGAGTTCGATTCCTTCTTTCAACCACACCATTTTGTTGAGGAGTGTAGGGAGCAGAGAAATATTGATCGATTCCTTAGGTGAGAAACTTCTCAATGGTGGCATTAGTAAACTCGGATCCATTGTCACATTGAATTCTTCAAACATGAAGTTTAACAAGAACTTCAATTCCTTTGATGAAATTTATGAGTTCAGAGGCTGTTTCAGACTTTAGCCTTAGGAAGAAGACCCAAGTGAACCTTGTGTAGTCATCAACAATCAAAAGAATATAATTTTTGTGATGTAGACTTTCTACTGTATATGGTCCATAAAGATCGATATGAAGAAGTTCCAATGATTCAGAAATGGACTTTTCAATGATCACAAGATGACCTTTCTTTGACTGCTTCCCGCATTCACACGTAACACAAAGATGATCATTTTAAAATTTGAGGAGTGGCAGACCTCGAACCATTTCACCAAAAATCAGATCATTCATGTATCGGAAGTTGAGATGATCGAGCCTCCGATGCCATAGCCAACTTACGTCAGGATGACCTTTGAAAGAAGACAAAGTTGAGGCTTTCCGATGATCATGGTGATGTCTAAAGGATACATATTTTTTATGCGATCTGATTTGATAAGACATTCTTTCTGGTCTTTTGTCATAATGTATCTATGCTTCTTGTAGAATTCAACTCTCCGGTTTGCATCAGTGAGTTGAGCCACACTGATCAAATTATGCCTGAGATCAGCTACATACACCACATTGGAGACAGAGAAATTTCCATTGGTCAAGACTTCATACCCTCGAATTTGAGAATTCAAATTGTTGCCATAAGTAATACAACCAACATTAGGAGCGAGCTTCTGATCACGCATCAAATCTTTCTGCCCAGTCATGTGCATGTAACAAGCACTATCAATATACCATATTGTATCTTGTTCTGAAGCACAAAAGACTGCAAAATAAGTGAGTTTTGGAGTTTCTAGGCTCCGAGTTAGATTTAGGGACTTTAGCATGGGGTTTGAACTTGATTTTTTATTTTTGAGCAGCCAGTATCTTGGAAGGTTTTTTCCGATAATCTTTTGGAAAGATGAAGAGTGTCAAGGTCTTTTCATTTACCCAAAATTTATACTCAACCATTGGTTGTTTGGGCACTACTTTCCTCGGAGGGACAGTTTTTCGAGATGTTGCTAGAAGAACTGTGTTCACAAGTGTTTCAGTTGTTTTTATAGACTTCTTTTTTTACTTTCTATTCAAACTTTTGTTTTAAACCTTTAGAAGGTTACCAAGCAATAGTGTTCTGAGCATCTTTTCCTTTGTTTGTTATGTTCGAAGGCACATTAGGTTTTGAAAGTTGTTTAGGTTTAAAAATTGTGCCATCCGAGGTAGAAATAAACACGGAAGAAGAAACTGTTTGAGGAGAGATGGTTTTTTTAGATGTCTCAACAGTTACATTTTTAACACAATAATGACAGATGTATTCCGAACATCCGAGCTAATAGGATTAGATGTCCGCTTAAGGATCCTAACATGCATGAAAGTATTGTGATTCCTAGTAGCTGGACTAACTATTTTAGACACTTTTTTTCCAGATTTCTCAAGAAGCTTAGAACGTTTCCTATACCTACTTTATTTTTCCAGAGCTTTTCTAGCTTCAGTCTTTCGATGAACAATGTCTTTCTTGTTTAGCTAGGGTTTCTTCCAAGAGTCAGATGATCACTTGGAAGTTTATCCAATCGATGGATTGTTGAAACGAGGCTTAATTGGCAGTAGATTCCTTTTCGATACTACCTTAGAGTTTGAGATACAAGAATCAGACAAAATGTCATCATCACTCTTAAGTTCTACATCACTATCAAGAGACGCCCAAAACGAGTTGCATTGGTCAGAGTCATGTCCTTTTGTCTCACGTATGATTTCCTCAATAACATAAGTGTTCGGAGGACCAAAGTTCGGAAAATAAACTCCAGTACACCCTGCGTTGGGTAAGATTCCAAAGACTGATTCAAGTCCAGGGATATCAGAGGCAGAAGAGGCGTGGAATCAGGAAATTTAATAGTGATAGGTTTGAAGTCAAGAATAAGATATTGATATTTGTCCGATGTCAATGGAAGGGATGACAATGGTGAGACAGGGGTATATGAATAAGTATGGTTCGAAATATCTCCCATAAACGTTAAGTTTTGAAGTTCCTTCAAGGGCCGAGCAATAGGTTTTAGAAACTCACTTCTGAGACCTGATGCTTTGGACCAATGGTGACGAAAATTATGTGTCATCCTTTCGTTAGCTTCAAGAACATCAATAGAGTTATGCAAAACATCAATTTTGGCATTAAGACGTTTATTATCAGTAACTAAGATGTTTCTTTCACTAAAAGTAATTTCACAGTTGTCTCTCAAAATAATACATTCATTCTTATTCATTACAAGTTCCCGCTTTAATGATTCAATCTTAAGCTAGCGGTCTTCAAATCTTAATTTAAGACAAGTCAACTCACTATCCAACTTTTCACTAACTTCTATGGTAGACTCATAGATGTCACACCCCAAAACCGAGAACGGAGGAATATGTTCTGGGGTGGAGGACGTCGTGTACAATATCATAACAATTGCATAATAGTAAAAACAAGCGACAACAACCATTGCGTTAATATAGTAATTGTAAATACAAACGTGTTCTGTACGTTTGATAGACACCAAAAGTATAAACAGAATAAAGGATGAGTCTTGTATATGCCCCATCTTCTCAAAAGATGCATCAGTACCTGTCTATTTTTGACTTGAGAATAAAAGTTATTTTGAAAACGAGTATCAGCATAAAGCTGGTGAGTTCATAAGAATTTAGTGTCGTTGCTTGTATAAAAGTGTTTACAATCATGTAATGTAAAAGTTGTGATTAATGTTTGAAAATAGTAAAATCCCTAGAAAATCCTATATTTTCCAAGTTTGCATATTTGTAAGTTTGATCCTTTGAGTGTGTAAAAGTTTTCCCATTGAGACTGTCAATCCTGAAAATATGGGTATGGATTTCATTTATGTAAAGTAGATGAGGAAAGACAATATCTTATTTCGACAGTTTTACTGTCGGCCGGACATAGTAGTGTTGCAAACTTTAGTTTGGTAATATATGTACATATATTCACTTCGGGAAGTTAGTTTTTAGCCTTTCATTCTTAGTGTGTTAATTTGGGTATGAATGTGGTTTCTCATGTAACCAATCTGAATGATAATAGAGTGTCCGATGACCTTCCCAGTCATACGTAGTGTAGCGATATTTCATCACCCCTGGCCCTAGTCGGCTCGGACTGTAGTTAGCAGTCGGGATGTAATAGTGTCTGTCCTGTATAGATCTATACATGTAGTGGTTGCTTTCCCTCTGGGAAGCTCTGGTTACATGCTGTTTGCACAGTAGGGTGCCGTATAGAGGAATAGTGTGTCACATTATGGATTAGTGTATTCTCTTGTATTGTAGTATAATGAACTTTTTAGCATAATGTATAGAGTGTTCTCTTTAACATGTATTATGTAGCACCTGGTTCCTGGTACGTAAAATTTATTTTAGTGTTTTTTATTTTTAGCCTTGGACTCGGTGAGTTCTAGGTCGGACTCGCCGAGTAGAGACGGGATCCGAAACACGTTTAAGTTGGCGACTCGGCGAGTCACCGCTGCCTGATGAAACCCTAAATTTCAAGGGTTTGCACCCTATTTAAACCCTTTTATCCCCCCCAAGCTCGCCCCCATTCACCCTCAGAGCTCTATACTTCGTTCAAGCCTTGTTCCTTGTGAGTTGAAGCTTTTTGGTGTGTTTTCTTGAAGATTTGGTGAGGGAAGGAGAGTGGATCAAGAATAGAAGAAGGAGGCCAGGCATATTGTGTTATCTCAGTGATTTCCTGGAGGTATAACTTAGTTTCCCTCTGTTTTCATGCTTATTGTCCTTTGTAGCTCCATGAAAGTCCTTCTTGAGCCTTTCCCCAAGCTTGTTTGTGCATTGTGGTTTGTAATAAGTTGTTAGCCACCAGATCTAGGCATGATTGAGCTCCAGGAGCGTGGATCTACTGCCTTTATGGAGCCATATTGCATGAAAGCCCTAGATCTACTCTTTTGGTGCATTTTGAGCCCTAAAACCCTCATGGGTGTTTATTTACACGTAAAGTTGGAAACTTTACGTGTTAATCAGGCCCTAGAAACCCAGATCTATGAATGACATGAGCTGGATTCAAGCAGAATCGCGTGTATAGTATTTGCATGTGGCCGACTCGGCGAGTCGTTCATCTGACTCGGCGAGTTGAGTCGCGAGTCCCCGAGTTTTCTCCCTTTTCGTATTTGCGGGTTGGAGTATAGATTCATTGGGTGTGACTCAGTGGGTCGGAAGCCAGACTCACTCATGAAGTAACTCGGCGAGTCAATGCCATGACTCGGCGAGTTCAAGGCAATCTTCTTGCCTCAAGAACAACTCGGCGAGTTGTTCATACAACTCGGCGAGTCACAGCTTAGAGTGTTCTTCGGATGAAGATGAACTCGGCGAGTTGTTCATACAACTCGGCGAGTAGGATGAAGGACTATTGGCCTTTGGTTTAGAAGGAAAACCCGTCGAGTTAATGCCCAACTCGGCGAGTAGAGATGGGTTTTTGGTCAGACAAAGGGATAGGGACTCGGCGAGTCGGGTCAGCTGGCAGTGAGTTTGAATTTGACTGTTGGTGTGGTTGTGGGTAAATGGTCATTTTACCCCGAGGTCGGTTAGCAGTATTTGACTAAGGGTTTTGTGGGAATTATAGCCGGAGGATTTTCGGAGCAGCAGCAGCAGAAGACAGTCAGTTCCCACGCAGAATAGCGGCTACTTTAAGGTGAGTTACCTTCCAGTAGCGGTGGGTCTACGTCCACAATGCCGAACCACCAGTAGGAGTTGTATGATAGATGATTGTCTCTGTGATATTCATCTAAGGTTGCTACTACATGTGATATGTTTATGTGCTAGTATGATATGATGCTATGTGCTAGTGACAGTAGGGGGAGATAGTCCCCAGATTACCGGTCGATAGGGCCGAAGGGTCGGTCATGCCCAGCCATGCTAGATAGATTATGAGATATATGTGTTATGTGGTAGTAGTAGGGGGTGAAATAGTCCCCAGTATCCGGTCGAGAGGACCGAAGGGGAGACCAGCACCCAGATATGCTAGTCAGTATTTGGTCGAGAGGACCGAAGGGGAGGCAAGCTCCCAGATATACTAGTCAGTATCCGGTAGAGAGGACCGAAGGGGAGACTAGCACCCAGATATGCTAGTCAGTGTCCGGTCGAGAGGACCGAAGGGGAGGCAAGCTCCCAGATATACTGGTCAGTATCCGGTCGAGAGGACCGAAGGGGTAGGTCGGGCACCCAGATATGCCTGGCAATATTTGTATGTCATGTGATTGTATGGTATGTGGTATGTTGAGGGAACTCACTAAGCTTCGTGCTTACAGTTTTCAGTTTTGGTTTCAGGTACCTCTTCTTCGAAGGGGAAGGAGTTGGCGTGGTAGCGGTACATCACACACCTGCTTTGTATTACGCATTATGATATCTTCCTGGGGAAACTGTACTCTGACACTTTTATGTTTATGATAATGTTTTCCGACATGCAACATCTTTTGTGAAATGATATGATCGTTGAATGATTTATTCCTAAATGTTTTGCTAAGTACATGTTTTAAAAACGAAATTTTTGGCTCGTATTTTTGGGATGTTACAAGTTGGTATCAGAGCCCTGGTTTGAGAGATTCGAACACACCTTCGGGGGTGTTTGAACTCAAATCGAGGGATTAAAAGATTTTGGAAAAAGAAAATGTTTTCTAAAAGGCTAGTAAAGGGTTTTGAGAAAGAAAAAAGTGTGTGATGTGCGCGACCGGCCAAGCTCAAGTAAGTATTCCCCAAAGTACCCATACAAGCTTATGTTATGCTTATCAGTTTTAGTAGAACAACATGCTAGAATAGGACTAAGGATCTAGGAGTGATGCCTTATGTGCCTGCTTTATGTGCTTCAGTGTGTGAAAAGTTGCATGCTAGAATCGAGTAGACAACAATAGGATGGCCTGTTTAGGTTATGCCTGATAGTACGAGTTTAGCATTGTATGCTAGTTCAGTTTTTCTCTACGAGGATAGAGTTGCTTGAGATTGTTTCCTTTTTGTCCAAATGTTGTTTGCTTTGTGCTATGTGGGCTTTGAGTGATGGGAGTTAGCTGTTAGGTGAATACGTTAAAGTCACACGTGATCAGGGTTGAATAATCTCAGAGTGTTGGATTTGACCCTATTGCGTAGCTCTTGTTTGAGTCCTAACCGTTGTAGGGATGAGTCCCTTACTCGAAGGATTATCTGAGCCTCATCACATGTGATTGTATTCAGGTAATAGCTAATTGGCATCACCAAGAGACCTTCAGTAGTTGAGGACTGGGTTGGGTGGAGTCAGAGGTTTCCTAAGGTAAGCCTAGGATAAGAGTAGCAGAGATTAGCGGTAGTGAAAGGGACCTGGTGGAGTCAAGGAAATCCTTGGAGAAGGTACGGATAGATGTGGAAGGTAGTATGGGCCCAGACTACTGAAAGCATAGGATCCGTACCCGAATCGAGGAAGGCCAAGATAAGACCAGGGAACTTGTAGTAGGTGTGATCCCTCCAGAGGTATCAGTATCGCTAACAGTTGTTATTTCTTTGTTATTTTAGAATGGTGGTACTACGCTCGAGGCCAGCAGTTGGCAGTACAGGAGAGGGATCGGGTTTGGGATCAGTTTCCGAGCCAGTAGATGAGGGGCTACGCGAGTTCATCGCATCTGAGATCACCAGAGGCATCCTTGAGTCGACCCCCATTATCTTCGGGTCGATCAAGGAAGGGATATTGGAGTTGATGGAGGATCGCCTCCGGGCATTCAGGAGCGACATGGCATCTGACCAGTCAGGATCTTGCACGCTGTCCTTCAAGGACTTTCGGGGCAGTGGTGCGCCGGATTTTCACGGGGTGAAGGACCCCATAGCTGCCAGACGATGGATTGCAGACATTGAGTCTACACAGTTGACTAGCTTCTGCCCTGAGGGGTCGAAGGTGAGATATGCAGCAGGATGTTTAAGAGATCGAGCTAGGGATTGGTGGGAGTCCGTTGGTGACTCTTTGGGAGCCTCGGCTGTCGAGGCTATGACCTGGTCGGACTTCATGACCAGGTTCAGGGCAGAGTTTGCGCCGGCTGTCGAGCTTCAGCAGCTGGCCAGGGAGTTCCTAGATATGAAACAGACGACGAAGACTGTGGCGGAGATCACCACCAATTTTTGGGAGAGGGCGTTGCTAGTGCCCCAGTATGCGGGTGACGAGGATATGAGGAGGACCCGCTATCATGATATGCTACGAGCTGATATTCGGGAGCATGTTAGTTTTTCAGCTTGCCCTACCCTGGACTCTATGATTTCCAGGGAGAGGGAGATAGTTCTGGAGCACATCCGAAAGAGGAAGGTAGAGGAGGGGCATGTTATGGGGGCTTCGGGAAAGAAGCCCAAGGGATCTGATGCGGGGCCGAAAGGCCAACAGGGGCGGGGCCGCTGCAGGAAATGCGGCAAGGCGCACGAGGGAGCGTGCAAGTTGGGATCGTCAGGTTGCTACAAGTGCGGTAAGTTGGGGCACTTCAGCAGGGATTGTACCACCCCTACACCTGTGATTCAGACATTGGAGTTGTTGTGTTTTCACTGCAACCAGAGGGGCCACAAGAAGGCCAATTGCCCCCAGTTGACAGCATCAGCGCCGGGTAAGGCGCCGACTCCAGCTACCATGCGGATTACAGATGGCCGGCAGGGCAAGGCAGAGGCTCCAGTGGTGAGGAGCCGGGCGTTTCAGCTGACGGCAGAGGAGGCACGCTCCGCACCCGATGTGGTGACGGGTATGATTCTTTCCCTCTACTTTATTTTTGTGATGTTATGATATTGATATGTGCTCCGTGTATATGCATTAGGATCGTTCCATGTGAACGGTATTCCTGTCCAGGTGTTGTTTGACTCGGGTGCCACCCGATCATTTGTTTCCCTTGTGCTGAGCAAGAGGTTTACTGAGTCTTCGGGCATGTTGGATTACCCTTTAGAGGTAGAGATTGCCGATGATCGATCGGTGCGAGCGTTGGCAGTATTCAGGGATTGTGTCCTAAGGTTATTCGAGGAGCGCTATTTGGTGGATTTGGTTCCCATCCCTTTGCGGGGGAACAAGGTGATTATAGGCATGGATTGGTTGAGCCCTAATGGGGCGGTGATAGATTGCGCACAGCAGCTAGTGTGGGTCAGGATCCCAAGTGGGGGAGAGTTGGTGATCCACGACGAGAGGCCACAACGTGGGCCTATAGTATGTTCAACAGCGAGGGCTAGGCGCTACCTTCAGTAGGGTTGCGCGGGGTATGTCGCATATGTTATGGATACCCGGGAGACGGGTAAGGCGATGGTGAGCGAGGTTCTAGTGGTGCGAGACTACGCTGAAGTATTCCTGGAGGAGCTTCCTGGAATACCTCCGGAGCGTCAGGTGGAGTTCAGGATCGACCTAGTTCCTGGTGCGGCCCTGATAGCCAAGGCACCCTATCGGTTGGCTCCTCCCGAGATGTAGGAGTTGTCTACACAGCTGCAGGAGCTGCTAGACAAGGGATTTATTCGACCGAGCAGTTCACCCTGGGGAGCCCCGATCCTGTTTGTGAAGAAGAAGGACGGGTCGCATCGGATGTGTATAGATTACCGGGAGCTGAATAAGGTAACGGTGAAGAACCATTACCCATCCCGAGGATTGATGACCTCTTTGATCAGTTACAGGGAGCATCTTGGTTCTCCAAGATCAATTTGCGTTCCGGTTATCACCAGATGAGGGTCAGGGAGGAGGATGTACAGAAGACCGCGTTTCGGACGCGTTATGGCCATTATGAGTTCGTGGTGATGCCGTTTGGGCTCACCAATGTTCCTGCCGCGCTCATGGACCTCATGAACCGCGTGTGTAGGCCGATGCTGGATCGGTCTGTGATAGTTTTCATTGATGACATATTAGTTTATTCCAAGACGCGGGAGGAGCACGAGGAGCATCTGAGAGAGGTTTTGGAGACCTGGAGGAGGGAGAGCTTGTACGCCAAGTTCTCCAAGTGTGAGTTTTGGTTGCGCGAGGTGCAGTTTCTTGGGCATCTCGTCAACCAGAACGGGATTTCGGTAGACCCGGCCAAGGTGGAGGCCGTGATGAGATGGGAGGTTCCGAAGTCTCCATCCGAGATTTGGAGTTTCCTAGGGTTGGCAGGCTACTATCGGAGATTCATTCAGGATTTCTCCAAGATAACCGTACCCCTGACACGGTTGACTAGGAAAGCCGTAGTCTTTCGATGGGGGCCTGAGCAGCAGGCAGCGTTCGAGATTCTAAGGCAGAGATTGTGCGAGGCGCCGATCTTAGCCCTGCCCGAGGGCGTAGAGGATTTTGTGGTATATTGTGATGCATCGATCTCAGGCCTAGGTGCAATATTGATGCAGAGGGGGCATGTCATTACTTATGCCTCGAGGCAGCTGAAGCCTCACGAGGCGAACTACCCGACGCATGATTTAGAGTTGGGGGCGGTGGTTTTCGCCCTCAAGATTTGGCGGCATTACCTCTACGGGGTTCGATGTACCATTTACACGGACCACAAGAGTTTGAGGTACCTCATGGATCAGCTGAATCTGAACATGAGGCAGCGTCGGTGGTTGGACGTGGTGAAGGATTATGATTGCGAGACCCTTTACCACCCGGGGAAGGCCAATGTGGTGGCCGATGCGCTTAACCGCAAGGCGGCGCCGATCAGGGATATTTGCATGAGGATGACTGTGGTGACTCCCCTGTTGGAGCAGATTCGAGAGGCTCAACAGGAGGCTATGAAGGAGGAACATCGGAAGAGTGAGTGAGTAGTGGGTCAAGTCACCTCCTTCGATTATGATAGCCGGGGGTTATTGACACTACACCATAGGGTGTGGGTGCCGTATCATGGAGGTGTGCGCCAGATCTTGAAGGAGGAGGTGCATAAATCCCGATTCTCTATTCATCCAGGGGTGACGAAGATGTATAGGGATGTTCGTCTAGACTATTGGTGGCCCTGCATGAAGCGGGATGTGGCGTGGTACGTCGAGCGGTGTTTGACCTGCAGGAAGGTCAAGGCGGAGCATCAGAGACCGCACGGCAAGATGCAGCCGTTGGACATCCCGTTGTGGAAATGGGAGGATATTACGATGGATTTTATCACAAAGCTTCTCCGGACGACGCGAGGAGTAGACTCGATTTGGGTCATCGTGGATCGATTGACCAAGAGCACCCATTTTATTCCAATTCAGGAAAGTATCTCGGCCGAAAAGTTGGCCGATATCTACGTCAGGGAGATAGTGGCGCGGCACGGGGTGCCAGTGTCAGTGATATCAAATCGAGATGTGTGGTTCACTTCCAGGTTTTGGAAGAAGTTTCATGATGAGTTGGGTACTCGTCTGCACTTTAGCACCGCCTTTCATCCGCAGACGGATGGTCAGAGTGAGCAGACCATCCAGACTTTGGAGGATATGTTGCGGGCATGCGTTCTAGACTTTGGTGGTAACTGGGACACCTATCTCCCCTTGGCTGAGTTCTCGTACAACAACAGCTACCACGCGAGTATTGACCGTCCTCCATTCGAGATGTTGTACGGTCGGAGGTGCAGGACCCCGATATGTTGGGTGAAGTTGGCCAGAGGGTCATGGGGAGCACCGAGGTGGTGCTCAAAACGACCGAGAGAATCCAACAGGTTCGGAGCAGGCTTCAGACTGCGCAAAGTCGGCAGAAAAGTTATGCCGACAAGCGTCGATCAGACCTGGAGTTCCAGGTCGGGGATATGGTTCTCCTGAAAGTGTCGCCTTGGAAAGGCGTCATTCGATTCAGGAAGCGGGGCAAGTTGGGCCCGAGATACATTGGTCCGTTCAGGGTTGTAGCCCGGGTAGGCAAGGTGGCATATAGGTTGGATCTGCCAGCCGAGCTCAGCCAGATCCACAACACCTTCCATGTCTCCTAGCTGCGGAAGTGTCTCGTAGATGAATCAACGGTGGTGCCGTTAGAGGATATACAGGTTGATGACAACCTGAATTACATTGAGCGCCCAGTCGCGATCCTCGACCGGAAGTTGAAGGATCTAAGGAACAAGAGGGTGGAATTGGTGAAGGTGCAGTGGCAGCACCGAAAGGGGTCCGAGTGGACTTGGGAGCCGGTGGAAGAAATGATGGAGCATTACCCCGAGCTGTTTCAGGATCGAGCAGCAGACTTCGAGGATGAAGTCTAAAATAAGTGGGGGAGATTTGTAGCACCTGGTTCCTGGTACATAAAATTTATTTTAGTGTTTTTTATTTTTAGCCTTGGACTCGGCTAGTTGTAGGTCCGACTCGTCGAGTAGAGACAGGATCCGGAACACGTTTAAGTTGGCGACTCGGCGAGTCCATATTCTGGACTCGGCGAGTCACCGCTGTCTGATGAAACCCTAAATTTCAAGGGTTTGCACCCTATTTAAACCCTCTTATCCCCCCAAGCTCGCCCCAATTCACCCTCAGAGCTCTATACTTCGTTCAAGCCTTGTTCCTTGTGAGTTGAAGCTTTTTGGTGTGTTTTCTTGAAGATTTGGTGAGGGAAGGAGAGTGGATCAAGAAGAGAAGAAGGAGGCCAGACATATTGTGTTATCTCAGTGATTTCCTGGAGGTATAACTTAGTTTCCCTCTGTTTTCATGCTTATTGTCCTTTGTAGCTCCATGAAAGTCCTTCTTGAGCCTTTCCCCAAGCTTGTTTGTGCATTGTGGTTTGTAATAAGTTATTAGCCACCAGATCTAGGCATGATTGAGCTCCAGGAGCGTGGATCTACTGCCTTTATGGAGCCATATTGCATGAAAGCCCTAGATCTACTCTTTTGGTGCATTTTGAGCCCTAAAACCCTCATGGGTGTTTATTTACACGTAAAGTTGGAAACTTTATGTGTTAATCAGGCCCTAGAAACCCAGATCTATGAATGACATGAGCTGGATTCAAGCAGAATCGCGTGTATAATATTTGCATGTGGCCGACTTGGCGAGTCGTTCATCTGACTCGGCGAGTTGAGTCGCGAGTCCCCGAGTTTTCCCCCTTTTCGTATTTGCGGGTTGGAGTATAGAGTCATTGGGTGTGACTCAGTGGGTCGGAAGCCAGATTCACTCATGAAGTAACTCGGCGAGTCAATGCCATGACTCGGCGAGTTCAAGGCAATCTTCTTGCCTCAAGAACAACTCGGCGAGTCACAGCTTAGAGTGTTCTTCGGATGAAGATGAACTCGGCGAGTTGTTCATACAACTCGGAGAGTAGGATGAAGGACTATTGGCCTTTGGTTTAGAAGGAAAACCCGTCGAGTCAATGCCCAATTCGGCGAGTAGAGACGGGTTTTTGGTCAGACAAAGGGATAGGGACTCGGCGAGTTGGCAAGCCAACTCGGCGAGTCGGGTCAACTGGCAGTGACTTTGACTTTGACTGTTGGTGTGGTTGGGGGTAAATGGTCATTTTATCTCGAGGTCGGTTAGCAGTATTTGACTAAGGGTTTTATGGAAATTATAGTCGGAGGATTTCCGGAGCAGCAGCAGCAGAAGACGGTCAGTTCCCACGCAGAACAGCGGCTACTTTGAGGTGAGTTACCTTCCAGTAGCGGTGGGTCTACGGCCACAATGCCGGCCCACCGGTAGGAGTTATATGATAGATGATTGTCTCTGTGATATTCATCTAAGGTTGCTACTACCTGTGATATGTTTATGTGCTAGTATGATATGATGCTATGTGCTAGTGACAGTAGGGGGAGATAGTCCCCAGATTACCGGTCGATAGGGCCGAAGGGGCGGTCATGCCCAGCCATGCTAGATAGATTATGAGATATATGTGTTATGTGGTAGTAGTAGGGGGTGAAATAGTTCCCAGTATCCGGTCGAGAGGACCGAAGGGGAGACCAGCACCCAGATATGCTAGTCAGTATTTGGTCGAGAGGACCGAAGGGGTGGCAAGCTCTCAGATATACTGGTCAGTATCCGGTCGAGAGGACCGAAGGGGAGACCAGCACCCAGATATGCTAGTCAGTGTCCAGTCGAGAGGACCGAAGGGAAGGCAAGCTCCCAGACATACTGGTCAGTATCCGGTCGAGAGGACCGAAGGGGTAGGTCGGGCACCCAGATATGCCTGACAATATTTGTATGTCATGTGATTGTATGGTATGTGGTATGTTGGGGGAACTCACTAAGCTTCGTACTTACAGTTTTCAGTTTTGGTTTCAGGTACCACTTCTTCGAAGGGGAAGGAGCTGGCGAGGTAGCGGTACATCACACACCTGCTTTGTATTCCGCATTATGATATCTTCCTGGGGAAACTGTACTCTGACACTTTTATGTTTATGACAATGTTTTCTGACATGCAACATCTTTTGTGAAATGATATGATCGTTGAATGATTTATTCCTAAATGTTTTGCTAAGTACATGTTTTAAAAACGAAATTTTTGGCTCGTATTTTTGGGATGTTACATATTAACTCGTAATAGTAGTAATTATAGTGAGCATCATAGTGATAGGGATAATGAGCAGTAGTCTTAACTATACCTATTATAGTTAAATAGAGTGTGAGATTGCATGCCTTTGATTTACAAAAGTATTGAATTAAGTGTAGACTTTCATATCTAACACAAATATATATGATATATAACTAAGAATTCAACGACAGTCGGACAGATAACAGTATACCCTAAGACCACAATCAAACAAGAACATGAAATAAGGCGAGCTATCAGTCCTAAGTCCTTCAAGTCTTACTTATATAAATATATTGGTGTAGATATAGCTTTAAAAGAAAAGAGGTTTAAAGATAATTTGAAAATAGTTTAATAACAGTTTAACAAAAAAAAATGCGTTTGATAGTTATTTAAAACAGTTTTGTTGACAAAGCAGTTAAAAGTATAGAAAATCCTTTTTGTTGGCAAGTTATAATCACATGTGATTGATACTATAACTTGTTGTATTCAACTTGTATTCCCCCCCCCCCATAAAAACATTTAAAACATTTCAAAGGTTAATTAAGGGGTATGAACTCACCTGTAGCGAGTGGATCAGATGGAAGTCTCGGTTGAGTGTTTGGTGTTTAGTGAAGACTTGAACACACTTTATGATCCTAGTGACGTATGAAGACATATGTTTACATATAATTAGTGATTAAAACACTAATTTAACACGTATAGACATCCTAATGCGAAGAAAACGCTTTGGTCAAGTGCTGGGAGGCTATTGGGTTGAAAGGAAGGAGTGTAAGGCCTCACTATGGAGTTTACTCCCTAATTACCCACCTTAGGTGAGTTTGCGGTTGAGGGACCAATTACCCCATGAGTTTACGGCCGTAAACTCATGGGAGGAGTGTATTTGAGTGTTTAAGGGTCTCTTACATCACTATGAAGGGTTTTAAGGTTAAATCCATGGCTTGGAAGTGATTAGGGTCTAAAAGGGGTACTCCCTTGGAGTTTGCTGTCCTTGGACCACTCCTTGGGAGTTTACGGTCGTGAAATCTATGGTTTATGGCCGTAAACCCTTGGACATCTCTTGTCCTTCGTTTTTGTGGTCCTAAGCTCACTCCTACAAGTTTCTAAGTTAAGGTCCAAGGCTAAATAAGGGGTTTAGGGCTCATTTTGTAACATTTGAGGGAGTTTACGGCTTAAGAATGTTCTTGGGCCGTAAACCCTCATTCAAGCCTCCAAACTTGATGTTTAAGGTCCAAGACACTTCAAGGTTAAGTTCTAAGCTAGTCTCTAAGCCTAAGGAAGGGAGTTGGGGGATTTTTGGCACCCTTTTAGGGGTTTACGGCCTAAGAGGGTTCTTGGGCCGTAAACTCCTTGTTTTTGACATTCTTGGATGATTTTAATGCTATATTGACATGAAATGAGCTTTAGTACAATCTAGGGTAAGAGAACTTACAGTTTGGGAGCGAAAACTTGCGGATTTTTGGAAGAATCGGGCCTTGAAGAGAGAGGGTAGAGAGAGAGTGACTAGAGTGGTAAAAGTTCAAGTTGATGACCACTCAACCCTTATATAGGGTTTGAGTTTGTGGCTAGGTGGGAATCTACCCAATACCGACGTTAAATGGAGTTTAAAATTTTACCCGATTAAATGGTCGTAACCCAGCTTAGTCATAAACTAAAATTTTTCTCAATTAAATTCGAGGGTGCTACATGTGTTTTTATTTCGTTTCAACACTTATGAAATAAAATAAAAACATTAATTTATTTGCCTAACCCAAATGTTTTAATGAAAATAATAATAACAATTATTTTATTAGCGGAAATGGGTTACAATGACGGAATAAATTTCAGGTTATCACATCATCCCCCCGTTAGAGGAAATTTCGTCCCGAAATTTAGAATTCTAGTAGCTAAGTTATTACAATACAACTAAGCAAAGAGATGAAGATATTTGAGTTTCATTTGATCCTCGCGCTCCCAAGTGAACTCCGGTCCTCGCTTGGCATTCCAGCGAACCTTCACAATTGGGATGCGACTTTGTTTCGTTCGTTTGACCTCTCGGTCCATGATCTCTACAGGTTCCTCTACGAAGTTGAGGCTCTCGTTGATCGCGATCTCATCTAGTGGAATTACGAGACTCTCGTCTGAAAGGTACTTCTTCAAGTTCGAGACGTGGAAGGTAGGGTGTATGTTACTGAGTTCTTGGGGTAGGTTAAGTTTGTAAGCTACAGGGCTGATTCTAGCGAGAATCTCGAAAAGGCCCTATGTACCTTGGATTCAGCTTTCCATGCTTTCCAAAGCGTATCGTGCCCTTCCAGGGTGAGACTTTCAAAAGGACTCAGTCTCCCACCTGGAATTCCAAAGGTTTTCTTCGTTTGTCTGTGTAG
This sequence comes from Lactuca serriola, assembly GCF_051521515.1. NCBI lineage: Eukaryota > Viridiplantae > Streptophyta > Magnoliopsida > Asterales > Asteraceae > Lactuca > Lactuca serriola. The sequence goes on from NC_136414.1 coordinate 124,574,979, forward strand.
CTTTTCTGTCGATCTCTAGCAGCTTTTAATCATTCGCGAATTTGTACAATCTTCTCGGTAGTTTCTCGAATGATTTCCGGACCCGTGAGGGCGCTGTCAGGAACTCGTCCTTTAGCGAACTGAGTGTCACCCACCTCAGCCCAACACAGAGGGGATCTGCACTTTCGGCCGTAGAGGGCTTCGAATGGAGCTGCTTTGATGCTCGTGTGATAGTTGTTGTTGTAGGAAAACTCGACAAGGGGTAAGTGGGTATCCCATGCCTTACCAAAGTCGATCACACAAACTCGCAGCATATCTTCCAGGGTTTGGATAGTCCTCTCACTTTGTTCGTCGGTCTGCGGATGGTAGGCTGTACTCATGTCCAGCCTCATCCTTAACGCGCTTTGCAGTGATTGCCAAAATCTCGAAGTAAACCTACTATCTCTATCGGAGATGATAAATATAGGGACACCATGCAGCCGTACAATTTCCTTAATGTATGTTCTTGTGAGTTTCTTCATCTTGTCTGTCTCCTTGATGGGCAGAAAGTGTGCAGACTTGGTCAATCTGTCGACGATGACCCATATGGTATCAAGCCTACCTATTGTCTTGGGTAGCTTGGTTATGAAATCCATAGTGATCCGCTCCCACTTCCATTAAGGTATCTCCGGTTGCTGTAGTAGACCTGGTGGCTTCTGATATTCGGCCTTAACCTTTGCGCAAGTAAGGAATTTACTCACGAAGGTAGCAATCTCTGCTTTCATGTTAGGCAACCAATATGACTTCTTGAGGTCCAGATACATCTTATTTGAACCTGGGTGAATGGAATATCGGGTGTTGTGTGCTTCCTTCATGACCAAGTCTCTGAAGCCACCGTGTCGCGGTGTCCATATTCGGTCCATGAGATATAAGGCTCCGTCACCCTTGACTTCCAAGTTCTTATCCATTCCTCGTAGGGATTCTCCCGCCACATTTTCAGGCTTCAACGCTTCGAGCTGAGCTTCCTTAATCTGTGCGGAGAGATACGAATGGATAGTCATTGTTAATGACTTGACTCTTCGACCAGAATGTTCTTTCCGGCTTAGGGCGTCTACTACTACATTGGCTTTACCCGGATGATAATGAACTTCACATTCGTAATCATTGAGTAGCTCGACCCACCGTCGTTGTCTCATATTGAGCTCCTTCTGGTTGAATATGTGTTGTAGACTTTTGTGGTCGGTGTATATCGTGCTCTTCGTACCGTACAGGTAGTGTCTCCAGATCTTTAGGGCGAACACAACCGCTCCTAATTCGAGGTCGTGTGTGGTGTAGTTGACCTCGTGTGTCTTCAGCTATCTTGAGGCGTAGGAGATGACCTTACCTCATTGCATCAGAACACAACCAAGCCCCTGATTTGATGCATCGCAATATACCACGAAATCTTCTGTCCCTTCGGGGAGGGATAGTATTGGTGCGGTGCATAAGGCTCGTTTCAGGGTTTGGAATGACTTCTTCTGTTTCTCTACCCAGTCAAATGTCACGCATTTTTGGGTCAATGTGGCAAGGGGTTTTGCAATCCTAGAGAAGTTCTGAATGAATCTGCGGTAGTAGCCAGCGAGGCCTAGAAATTGACGAATTTATGTAGGCGTCTTCGGTGCTGACTAGTTCTCGATAACTTTAATCTTGGATGGGTCCAGGTGGATTCCTTCCTCGCTAACCACGTGTCCTAAGAATTCGACTCTTCGGATCCAGAATTCGCACTTAGAGAACTTCGCATATAACATCTCTGATCGCAGGGTTTCTAGGACTCGTCGTAGATGATCGCTACGCTCCTCTTTACTCCGAGAGTAGACAAGTATGTCATCAATGAAGACGATGACGAACTGATCCAAGTAGGGACGATACACCCTATTAATTAAATCCATGAATACTGCGGGTGCGTTGGTCAGTCCGAAGGGCATCACTACGAACTCGTAGTGTCCGTAACGAGTTCGGAAAGTTGTTTTCGGGACATCCTCCTCAAGCACTCATAATTGATGATACCCGGACCTTAGATCAATCTTGGAGAAGTAACTTGCTCCTTGCAGTTGGTCGAACAGGTCGTCTATACGGGGAGGAGGGTATCGATTTTTGATCGTGAGTTTGTTGAGTTCCCTATAATCGATGCACATACGGAAAGACCCATCTTTCTTCTTTTCGAACAAGATCGGTGCTCCCCAGGGTGAAAATCTTGGCTTTATGAAGCCCTTATTGAGCAGCTCGTTAAGTTGACCGGACAACTCTTGCATCTCAGCAGGTGCTAGACGATAAGGCGACTTAGCTACGGGGGTAGCTCCTGGGATTAGGTCGATTCTGAACTCAACCTGAAGTTTGGGAGGTAAACCTGGTAGCTCCTCTGGAAATACGTCGGGGAAGTCGTATACGACGGGGAAGTCTTTTAGATCTTTCGTTTTCTAGCTCGTGTCGACAACATGTGCAAGGAATGCACGATATTCCTTACGCAAGTACTTCTGGGCTTGAATATTCGAGATGATGTGAAGGATCGAACTGGGTTTGTCTCCGTAGATTAACAGGGCTTCATTATTCGGTAGATTTAGACGGATTGCTTTGTTGAAGCACAGGATATCAACACGATGGAGACTCAACCAGTCCATGCCCACAATGACATCGAAACTCTTGATCGATACTGGTATGTGGTCGATTGGGAATGAATGATCATCTAGCGTGAGGGTGCAACCTATGTAGATTTCGTTAGAGCTCTCTGTCTTTCCGTTAGCCATTTCTACGACGAATGTTTCTTTTAACGATTGTGGGGATTGCTTAAGTAAGTGTTTAAAGTTTTGGTTTATGAAGCTTCTTTCTGCTCCACTATCGAATAAGATACAAGCATAAGAGTTGTTGAGAAGGAACGTACCCGTGACTACTGTGGGGTCTGCTACTGCTTCATTGTGGCCAATAGCGAGTAGTCTTTCTGTTCCTCTCGTATTCCCGACCTTCGGATAGTTTTTCTTGAAATGACCTACCTCACCGCAGCCATAGCAGGCCTGGCTCACTCCCAAGCTGGGGACTTGAGAGATAGGTTTGGGTTGGGATCTGCAAAATCGGACGGTGTAGCCCTTCCAGTCGCAGTTAGTGCAGTGCAATTCACGACAGGGGTCGTTATGATGGAAGGGGCACTTGGGGCACTTAGGCAGGTTTCCAACATAGGATTTGGCTGGTACAGGGGTAGTAGGAGTGGTGGCAGCATGGACGGCCACCATCTGTTGGTTTTTGGAAGAGGATTGGGCTTTCTTGCCCTTCTTCTGATCCCAATGCTTCCTTTTGTTGTCGGTTTATTTGGGTGGTGCAGTGGTAATCGTCATGGTTGTTGATAGGGTGGAGGGAGTTTCATGATCAATCAACCCTTGGGCCAATTCCTTGGCGATGTCAAAGGTCGTAGGGCGTGATGCTAACACGTTCCCTCGATACGGGGGCACTAAACCTCAGACGTACCGTTCTATCTTCTTGCTTTTAGTAGGGATCATGTTAGGACACATAGCTACCAGGTCGCAGAACCTGGCAGTATAAGCTATTATCGGTCCCCTTCATCTTGAGGTTCCAAAGTTCTTCTTCGAGTTTCTGAACTTTGCCCCTAGGGCAGTACTCCCTCATCAATAGGTCCTTCAGTGTGTCCCAGCCCATGGCATTGGCTGTTACCAAGGAGAGTGATTTGACATGACCATTCCACCATGTAAAGGCCCTTTCGGTGAAAGTGGCAGCAGCGAACTTTATTTTGCTTTCTTCGGGGCATGAGCACATTTCGAAGACAACTTCAGTCCTTTCGATCCATTGGGACAAAGCAAGGATTCCTCCGTTCCCATTGAAAAATGTCCGTTTGCAGTTCATGAAATCCTTGTAAGTACACCCCTGCGCACGTGAGGGAATTTCACCATGTCTGGAGTTGATGCCCATTCCAGCTCCACTGGCATCACCAGAATTCATCTGAGCCATAGCGGCTATTACAACTGCAGTCACAACTATTTGAAACATCACAGGATCGAACTGTGGAGGAGGAGGTGGTGGAGGTGGAGTTTGAGTTGCAGATCTGCCTCTGTTCGGACGCTTGCGGGGAGGCATCCTTTACTGGAAATTTATAAAGATGAAGATAATAATAAGAATCGATTGTAAATAAGTTGCAAGAGTTTCATAGACCAAATTGACATAGTTTAATTATCAGATAGAATCATAGCAACAGAGTAGGAAAACACAAACTACAGACTTTCTCACAAAGTAGATAACTGCCAATATTACTGGTATTAATGATGTAAAATGAATTCAGGAAAAACGACCTAACAGTAGGTCTTACATCAAACCATAAGGGAAAATGTTGGCAGTCTAGAGGCCTAATTAGAGTATTTTTAGAGTTAGGAATGTTTACAGACAAGTGCTCTACCGAGCATAGAAAGAGAAAAGGCTATTTCTTAAACAAAAGGGAAAGATAAGTAGATATCTTCTACTGGCGACGGGTACTCATTGGGCGAACCGTAAGATCAGCTAGTTGATGTACAACTTCCTGAAGATGTCTTTCCTGAACCCTCGGACGCGCTCGGAGTTCCCTAACTTCGGCTCGGGATGCAGCTAGTTGTTGTTGCAGAGTCTCATTGGTCCTCCTAGTCCTATTCATGGCTTCTTCCAGTTGTCGGATACGGACAATGTTAAGGTTGGAGTTAGCATCAATTTCCATGACTCTGCCAATGGCTGCTTGACCTTGCTCGGTGTTCCTGGCAATCCTACGGACCATGATGGGCAAGACTCGGTCCGCTGCACCTCCCTCGCTTATGTTGTAGAAACTTCGGTCTCCGTTGAAAGGTAAAGGATGACCTTGCTCATCGCTCCATCGGTTCAAGGTTATTGCCCACATGGGAGTGGGACCTCGAAATATTGGACGGGTGTTAGGGTTTGGAGCTACTGGGGGCAGGTTGTTGACTTCTGGTTCGGAGTCGGAGTTATCCGAAAAGCCTTCAGCACGGTGATCATCCAAAGAGATCGGGTGATCATCTTCTGGCTCCTCATCGAGCCATCCTCCATTGCCTTGGTTCGGATAATACGGATCGTCGGGAAGGTGGAAGCCAGCCATGCTATCTACGCGAGAATGGGGAAAGAAAGGTTAATTGACGTACTAATCTACGATACTTATAAGATGATCGTTACTAGCCGACCCAATACTTGCATAGTGCATACCAATTACATGTAACCGAAGCAGGATAGACCTTCGAATAAGCGACCCTAACTCTAAGTCCACAATCAAACAAGAACAGGAAATGAAGCAAAGGTCAGAGATTCTAAGTCTATAGCGCCCTAGTCACATGTAACCGTGGTGTATCCACTTAGCAACTATTGCCCTACTAGTAATGACCATTTTTAGTTATCACATATGTAGTTAATAGAATGCATAACACTCTTATAGTATTCTTGTTCTAAGGTTCTCTTGGTAGTGTTGGTAAGTTTTTAGACTTGTTGCAACGCCACAATCACTCTTAGGCACATGCTAGTCACTCCTACGAAAAATGTAGTTGATCAGGCTACATCCACCCAGATGTGACTATATGTCTCTAAGCCTAATTGTGCTACTCAACAATCTTAATACTTTTGTTTCGTTCTAGTATGATACTGACCCTTTGTATTTATGGATGTATATATATATATATATATATATATATATATATATATATATATATATATATATATATATACTTAGTTAAATATTTTAATATTTAAAAGTATATATTCTTGGTCAGAGTGTTTTAGTCCAGAAGTGTTCATAGTTCGTATACCTTTTATGGGTTGATATACTTGATTCACTATAAACAATGCTCTGATACCAATCTATCACACCCCAAAACCAAGAATGGCGGAATACGTTCTGGGGTGGAGGACGTCATGTACAGTATCATAACAATTGCATAATAGTAAAAACAAGCGACAACAACCATTGCATTAATATAGTAATTGTAAATACAAGCGTGTTCTGTACAATTTGATAGACACCAAAAGTATAAACAAAATAAAAGATGAGTCTTGTATATGCTCCATCTTCTCAAAAGCTGCATCAGTACCTGTCTATTTTTAACCTGAGAATAAAAGTTATTTTAAAAACGAGTATCAGCATAAAGCTGGTGAGTTCATAAGAATTTAGTGTTGTTGCTTGTATAAAAGTGTTTACAATCATGTAATGTAAAAGCTGTGATTAATGTTTGAAAATAGTAAAATCCCTAGAAAATCCTATATTTTCCAGGTTTGCATATTTGTAAGTTTGATCCTTTGAGTGTGTAAAAGTTTTCCCATTGAGACTGTCAATCATGAAAATATGGGTATGGATTTCATTTATGTAAAGTAGATGAGGAAAGATAATATCTTATTTCAGCAGTTTTACTGTCTGCCGGATATAGTAGTGTTGCAAACTTTAGTTTGGTAATATATATATATATATATATATATATATATATATATATATATTCACTTCGGGAAGTTAGTTTTTAGCCTTTCATTCTTAGTGTGTTAATTTGGGTATGAATGTGATTTCTCATGTAACCAATCTGAATGATAATAGAGTATCCGATGACCTTCCTGGTCATACGTAGTGTAGCGATATTTCGTCACCCCTGGGCCTAGTCGGCTCGGACTGTAGTTAGCAGTCGGGATGTAATAGTGTCTGTCCTGTATAGATCTATACACGTAGTGGTTGCTTTCCCTCCGGGAAGCTCTGGTTACATGATGTTTGCACAGTAGGGTGCCGTATAGAGGAATAGTGTGTCACATTTTGGATTAGTGTATTCTCTTGTATTATAGTATAATAAACTTTTTAGTATAATGTATAGAGTGTTCTCTTTAACATGTATTAACTCGTAATAGTAGTAATTATAGTGAGCATCATAGTGATAGGGATAATGAGCAGTAGTCACTATACCTATTATAGTTAATAGAGTGTGGGATTGCATGCCTTTGATTTACAAAGGTATTGAATTAAGTGAAGACTTTCATATCTAACACAAATATATGATATATAACTAAGAATTCAACGATAGTCGGACAGATAACAGTATACCCTAAGACCACAATCAAACAAGAACATGAAATAAGACGAGCTATCAGTCCTAAGTCCTTCAAGTCTTACTTATATAAATATATTGGTGTAGATATAGCTTTAAAAGAAAAGAGGTTTAAAGATAATTTGAAAATAGTTTAATAACAGTTTAACAAAAAATGCGTTTGATAGTTATTTAAAACAGTTTTGTTGACAGAGCAGTTAAAAGTATAGAAAATCCTTTTTGTTGGCAAGTTATAATCACATGTGATTGATACTATAACTTGTTGTATTCAACTTGTATTCTCCCCCCCCCCCCCCATAAAAACATTTAAAAGCATTTGAAAGGTTAATTAAGGGGTATGAACTCACCTGTAGCGAGTGGATCAGATGGAAGTCTCGGTTGAGTGTTTGGTGTTTAGTGAAGACTTGAACACACTTTATGATCGTAGTGACGTATGAAGACATATGTTTACATATAATTAGTGATTAAAACACTAATTTAACACGTATAGACATCCTAATGCGAAGAAAACGCTTTGGTCAAGTGCTAGGAGGCTATTGGGTTGAAAGGAAGGAGTGTAAGGCCTCACTATGGAGTTTACTCCCTAATTACCCACCTTAGGTGAGTTTACGGTTGAGGGACCAATTACCCCATGAGTTTACGGCCGTAAATTCAAGGGAGGAGTGTATTTGAGTGTTTAAGGGTCTCTTACATCACTATGAAGGGTTCTAAGGTTAAATCCATGGCTTGGAAGTGATTAGGGTCTAAAAGGGGTACTCCCTTGGAGTTTGCGGTCCTTGGACCACTTCTTGGGAGTTTACGGTCGTGAACTCTATGGTTTACAGCCGTAAACTGATGTGCACAAAAGTACTCACTAATTTTAATATTTATAACCTAACAAACTTAACTAACTATGCACTTATAGGCAGTGTACCTAGTCAGATTACAGTATAGCTTGGGTAAGTCGGGTGTCGATCACAGGGAACGATGTTACTAATTAATTTACTTACTATTAAATTAACCTAATTTTTAACAAGTTTAAAAGGGGTTTTATCTGATTTTACAAGATCAGATGAACTTAAATTCAAATTCAATATTTAAAAACACACACTCTTGTTTAGTTCGAATCCACTTCTCCCTTATGGCTAGCTAATGATTACGGATTATTAAGCTGGTTTTTAGTTGTATTAGTAATTTAGTTCTATCTTACCAATAATTAACTAATTCATGTCAAACCATGTATGTTCACACATAATTAAACACAGAACTAATTATGAATGTAAATATGCTATGTAAGATTTGTTGTATAAACGCAATTATGGTCACAGTACACGTTCTCTAGCACAGCTAAGCTTATTTATTCTAATTACTAACTAAGATTGGTCAATCCTAGCTCTAACAATTCAATGTTCACTAAATCATTAGGTAAACAGGTTCATGCAGTTTAATGGTCACTAAGCTACACAGAACATGCAATCAAGCAATTAGATAAACAAATAATAACATGCTAGGTTAAACAAATCAAACACAAGCAATTTTTACCAATTGAACTTAATCCATAAGTATATAACTATTCATAAGTTCAAAGCTTCATCTAGCTAAACAAGAGTAGCTAGATTCAACTGCTCATCATAGCAACTAAATCAAAACGGCTAAAACTAATGAAAGACATGTTCTAAAATATAAACCTTTACTTCTTTTGGTGTTGAAAAATCTCTTCCAGAACCTTTCTTTCGTTCTAAATCGTCTTCTGGAATTCCTTTCTTCTGCCAAAATCTTCTTCTATTCGTAATTGTCAAGGATTTATATAGTTGCTGATATCCATAAATTCACATCGTGAATAGTAAGCAATTCACGTTGTGAGTTGTAGATAACCGTGCCCGTCAAGGATTCCTTCACTCGCATACATATCTTCTAGAACCAACGATTCACGTCGTGAATCCTTTAAGTCTCACGTCGTGAATAACCTTTTTCCAGATTTACTTCACTTTTACTCTTTTAATTCCCAAAGTTTCTTTCTTTAACACTTTCAGTCCCCTTTTCTTCAAACTTCTTTTTGACTGTAAATAACATTTAAGCTCATAAGTACCATTATTCTAAACAAATTACCAACTTTTTAATAAAAATGTACTTAAATATTGCCTAAAAATAAGTATAAATATGGCAATATCAAAATACCCCACACTTAGGCTTTGCTTGCCCTCAAGCAATTTAATTTAACATTACATGGAACAATCCGACTCTAACTCAGCCATTATGCCAAGACCTCAACGCATACATTTGTGTCTAAAATTTTCCTAAAGTACCCCCCCATATTTTAAATACTCACAATCTTCATAAACACTCGCCCACTTTTTCCGAACAATGCTCATTTTATGCAACCCTCCGAATCCATCCGCAGAAAACCTCCTAACCTCAAGGTATTTTTAGTTGAGCAACCTAAGCATACATAATCTAGAATTACAACTTTTTCGATACCACTATGGAGCTCTTTCGGAATTCTTCACTTCTTTGATTTCTTTGAATTCACCACCTTTGTTGATTTGATTTCTGGTATCTTCAACTTTTTGAATTTCTTGGAATTTTGATCTTTTGATCTTCACTTTATTTTCTCCAAAATTCTACTTTACTCGTAATTCTTTTTTTTATATTACATGTACCTCACTTTTTTCACTCAAATCCCTACATGCTTAAGCAGAGGCGCTCAACCTCAACCTTTATCGGTTAATGATAATAATTTTCCTGGATACATTTCAGGTTTAGGCTGCTAAACATATTGCATCCCTCAAACCAAGCGGGGTTATGTTTTTGTTCCATGATTTCACTAAAATAAGGGAGGCCACAAATGCACTATAACGTGTATTGGCTCAACTAAACATTTGAACTTTCATCGGATCATCCCACATAACACTAGCAATTATAGCTCTAATTAATATTACTAGATTCAATTATTGAAATTTTTCAAAATTTTCTAGCAATTTACTTTTTCTACCCCTACCCACACTTATTTGATACAATGTCCTCATTGTATGCATCAAATTTAAAGAAACTTAAAGAAAAGGGAGAAAAATGAACAGACTCCCCTGGGATAGTGGCGTGAAGATCTCCAAAAGTGTGGAAAACGTGCATCTTGAATATGGACTCCAAAAATAGAAACTTGGTTCTTGAACTCGCGAAATAATGAGTGTACCGGCAAAACACGAAATCGAGCCTTCAATCGTCTTCAAATATGGTGTAAGTCTCCAAAAGTAGAATGACCAACGTGGGAAAGCATATGCCACATTGTATGGTGGTAAAAAAATGAGCCAAAATAATCTTGAATATATTGACAAGAAGAATAGCATTAACCCATAGAAGACTAAAATGTCAAGGGCCTTGAATCTTGTAAAAATCTAATATTCACGACGTGAGTGTGGAATAATTCACGACGTGAGATCGAAACTGAGCGTATTCTGAGAACCTCCTGATAACTGACTCACGACGTGAATAATAAAAGTTCACGTCGTGAAAACTGGACAAGCAGAAAACATTGCCCAATTCTTCTTCTAATGTCTTAATGTATTAAGACTCTTCGAAAGTCATCAGTTTATGACTCTTTCGCTGACACTCCACTCTCTTAACTCACCCCACACTTATTTTGAAAATATGGGTCTCGACTCTCGGCATTAAACACTCCCGGCTAAAAACGTACGCATTCATAACTCGCTATCCCTCCTAGTCGCTCCTTAGCAATTTCTGAGAAACAATCAACAACGAAGAATAAAAGTAACATAATATTCAAAGTAGTTCTTACAATTCCATAAAAACAAACTAAAAACAAATCAAACAAAGTAAATAACGATCAATCATCCTCCTCATTTCCATGCGCTCCACTGGTACCAGCTCCATCACCTCCACGACCACCATACTCCGACCATCGTGGGCAAATCGGGTAATGATACCCTAAATGAGGCGGCTGCTCCACCCCAAGATGCCGAACAACATTCTCCATCGTGCCGCCTATCCAATTCACACTCAACGATAACTGGTCAAAGTAACCAGCCATATCACCCCCAAAAGGCGCACCAACCATGGAAGCAGGTGGGTGTATCGGCTGCCCGCGGTCTCCCCTTCCTCTCACGTTCCTGCGCCTCGGTCTAGGTTCTGGCGCAGGTGGATCGGCTGGCTAATCATCCTCATCATCACCCTCAACATCCGATGGAACTATGCCCCAATGCGATCCAAAATTTCTGACCACCCGCATAGTTTCCAAATATCCCATACCAAAGTCATGCTCGTCCACACACGTCATGGATCTAGTAATATCGGGAACAACCAAATGATAAGAACGGGCCAAACGAGTAACAAAATGCCCCCCGCAAATAGGGCTCCCAGGGCGCGAACTCGCGGCAGACCCGGCCAGAAAACGGGCTAGAAAATACGGGATGTTGCCACAGACACCAGGCTGTAAGATGCACCATAAGAAAAATAAGTTCTGCTTAGTCACTTTGTCGCCATGCCTCTTATGGTTGATGGAAAAGGTAATGAACCGGTGGAGTAAACGATGGATCGGGGACCGAATACTGCTCTCGGGAGATACTCCGGAATTAAACATCCCGGAGGCAATGTTATGCCAAAAAGAATACCCCGTGACACCCTCCGCATATCCTCTAGCAGCCCCACTCAAAAACATGCCAAACCCGGGAGTCATAGCCTCCTGTCTATCATACAGTCCTACTCGCCAAGCAAACTCAATCAGGTTGCACTCCCGGTACTCACCCCCCCAATCGAAATACCAACGCCTGTGGCCAATGTGGATCTTGGACCGTTTCCTGAAATGTCACCATTGCGAAAAACTCGACACAAAATTCCTTGTAGACCCGCTCTTGCATCCGTAACAGATTTTGCCAACCAGAACAGGTGAACGAATACCCATCTCCAATGAATATCTTTGTCAAGAACGGGCCCACCCGGTCTACGAGCCCTACTTCCCTCAATCTTGTCCAATTGATTGTTGGAGCAACTGCAATTTCCCTGTTGTAAAGCCACCCCAATCTGTTGTTCCAACGGGTCAAAACATCATGGGCCATTGTTGCGGGAAAATTATACACCCGCAACCCCAGCTGGAACCTCTCTTCTTGGAGCCATTCCTGCAAGAACACGGAAAAGAAACAGCCAAAACAAATATCCACAAATTAAACATAGAGGAATATGAATTCTGTTCAGCCCCAGAATTCACGTCGTGAATCATGTAAGATTCACGTCGTGAATTCGCAACCGCAGAAGGCAGAATCGTATCCATCGGGGAGAAATCCAGTTAAAATATCTTTGGGTTTTACTCCTAAACTACTTCCAAACACTTAGCATGAACATTCAAAGGTTATTACAAACTGTAAAGAATTAATTTCGTCATTTAACAAACCCTAACCCTAAGTTCCTCTACTAGAGCAAAAATTAAACTTAATAATCAATAATTAGTACCTTTGTTGGAAGTATTACGTAAGCATAAGGGTGATTAGTAGAATTGTCGGCTAAAATCGCAGCAATGGGGACCAAGGCGGACCAATTTCTGTTTCCACTTCGTGAACAATAAACAAATGAAAGGGTTTACTGGTTTCCAGGGACTTATCATGTGGTCCCGTACTTTTAAACATTCACGTCGTGAATTCTACACGATTCACGTCGTGAATAAAGTCTGAAAAAAAATCAATTGTGACTAAGTTCTCAATTATTACTACTTCCATTTTAAGGTCCCTACATTTTGTTCTGATAGAGTTGGATGACTTGATCTAAGTTTTTTTTAAAACTAAAATGCAAAAAGAAAGAAAAAAATTTCAAACCAAACTCGGGTTGCCTCCTGAGAAGCGCTTCTTTTTCTTGGAGTCTTGAGCTGGACTCCGTGCCTCCTACGTTGAGTCTTCGGAAGAGTCCTCCACCAAGATCTTTTGTTCCTTGAACCGCCTCTTGTAAGCTTGAACTCGCCTTTTATATGCCTTCTTTGAATTCTCCTTTTTAGCTTTTCCCTCTTCTTCAAGCTTGCGTTTTGTGCCCTTGGGTTCCTCCTTGCACTTTATGTCATTCTCCTCCTCTTTCACCACCGGCCTTGTTACTCTGGAAGTGACCTCCTCTTCATCACTTGTTATTTCCTCATCCTCTTTGCTTACCCAAGAAGGCGGGCTCTTGTAAGCTATGACTTCAATCAAATATGGAACAGATGCTCTAGGTTTTGTTCTTTTGACTTGATGAACTGCCTTGATCTCTTCTTCCATAAGCTTTTCCAGTTCTTCTAGTTCATTCTCTTCATTAATTGTGAACACCTCTTCTTTATCTTCTTGAAAGTCATCTTTTATCCCAAAGACTTCTTGTTCATCTCCAACCCTCAAAGTTAGCTTAGACTCGCGGATATCAACAAGGGCTCCAGCAGTGTTAAGCAATGGCCGACCAAGGATAATTGGAACATTGTGATCTTCTTTCATGTCTAAGACTACAAAGTCTATTGGAAAAACAAATTTTCCAATTTTCACCAAAATATCCTCCACGATGCCACGGGGTTGTGTCACCGAACGATTCGCCATGTGAATCTTCATTCTTGTAGCCTTCATCTTCGGAATCTCTAATTTTTGATAAAATGAAAAAGGCATCAAATTAATGCTAGCCCCAGAATCGGCTAAAGCATTAACCTTCAATTTATTACCAAACTCACACGGTAGAGTGAGGCGTCCAGGATCCCCCATATTTTCTGGTGTTTCTCCCAACACAGCTTTTGAAGTTTGTTCACTTAGAATCACTATAGACTGCTTCTTTAATTGCCTTCGATTGTCTATCAAGTCTTGCAGTAATTTTTGGTTCTCGGGAGCTTTAGATAAGGACTCGACAAAGGGGGTATTAATCGGGATCCCCTTCACATGCTCGACAAACTCTCTATGTTCTCTCTCAAGTGGACTAAAGGTAGCTTGGGAAGGAAAAGGCAAATGCGGCTGATAAACCAAACTAACTGCATAATTTTTCTGTTCTTGATGGGCCCACATCGTGAACTTATAAGGTTCACGTTGTGAATTCTGGAACTCAGCAGCTTCATGATTTTCGAGCTTGATCTTCTTCATCTTTTGATCGGGCTTCCGTGGTTCTTCTTCCAATGCTTCCAGGAACTCCGAGATGGCTTCTTCTTCGGTGTCTATGGCCATTACATGAGATTGGTTCTTTACTTCGGGATTCTTCAGGGATAACTTCTCATGAACTAGAGTGGCTAGTTGACCAAATTGTACTTCAAGGTTATGGATGGAGGCTTGCTGATTCTTTATCAAATTTTTTTGTTCCAGAATAGCAGAATCAGTGGCATCGTGTTGCTTTTCCGATGCTTCCATAAACTTCATTAAAATGGTCTCTAGGTCGGGTTTCTTCTCGGCTGGTGGCTGCTCCTTTTGATAGAGGCCTCGACCTGTCTGCCTATACTTCTCTTCTTTTTGCTTCTTATACTCCTCATATGGCAGCCACTCCTTCTTCGGTTTCCTCCAGTCCTCATCAAATTTATCCCCACTAGAGTAGCATACTTGAACCTTTCTGTTCCCATAATCATCTACATTGCAGTCCTTTGTCAAGTGTGGACCACTGCATCTCTCGCAACCCACTCTTATGGCATGTATCGAATGGTCCATCTGTGTTATCCTGCGGTCCATATTATTTAACATGGCCATGACCGTTGCTATTTCTTCAGTTTGGGACCCTCCTCCGCCTTTGATTCCTTCTTGCCTCGGGTTGTGGTATTCGCGAGAATGCTTCGCAAATTCATCAATTAGCTCCTTGACCTCCCTTGGATATTTCTTTGTCAAAGGTCCTTGAGAATCAAGGAGTTGTCTTGTCATCACGTTGACCCCATCATAAAAGATTGACATCTCTTGCTGCACATTTAGATCATGCTGAGGGCAATTTCTGAGTAAGCCCTTGTACCGCTCCCATGCTTCATATAGGGACTCCCCTGGCTGTTGCTCAAAGTTGGCTATTGCCTTCTTGAGTTTGGCTATCTTGGATGGCGGGCAAAACTGGTCCAAGAATTTCTCACGCATTTGAGCCCAAGTGGTGATTGTACCCGGTGGGAGTGCTTTTAACCACTCCTTAGCAGCTCCTTTGAAAGTGATGGGAAGCATCCTAAGCAAGACTGTGTTCATGCTGACATTTGGGACATTGAAGTAGTCCGCAATGTCATTGACTTCATCTAGATGCTTAAAAGCATCCTCATGATCTTTCCCGAAAAATGGGATGTCCTTCAGGGCAGTCAATATGTGTCCCTTCAGCTCGAATGTGGCAGTGGCAGGCATTGCGGGTTGGACTAAACCGGGACCCACAGCTTCTCGGATCCGCTTCTTATAAGCTCCCATGGACATTTCTTCAATCGCTTCCATCTCGTTCCTTGGCTCGTTCTCGGGTTTGCTTGTGTGTTCTTCAAATTCTGGCTCGGTATCGCTTTCGGACTCGGTCTGGACGGGTGTATGATCCAAATGCTCAAGATTGCTCTTGTGCCTCGCGGATGAACCTGACTCTCCTGTCTTCTTTCCCGACTTCCTTGAAAAAGCCGACTTCAATCCTTGCACGGGCGTCTTTTTCTTGTGAAGTGCAGACTCGGGGTCTTCAAGTGGTGGCACCAAGTGTGTGTTTGAACTTCTGGTCATGAACTCCTGCAACTTGCTAAACTAAACACGTAAAACTGGACTAAAATAAGAAAAATTAAAAACTGAACTCTCAGCTTTCACGTCGTGAG
The DNA here is from genome assembly GCF_051521515.1 of Lactuca serriola. NCBI lineage: Eukaryota > Viridiplantae > Streptophyta > Magnoliopsida > Asterales > Asteraceae > Lactuca > Lactuca serriola. The sequence goes on from NC_136414.1 coordinate 124,590,741, forward strand.
TTTATTAAAACTCACGTCGTGAACTCTGTGGCAAAAAAAAATATACTATCTATGCAAGTGAAATGATATCAACGAAAATAAAACTAAAATAATAAAAAAAAACTAACTAAAAACAAATAACGAATAATCAAATAAACTAAATTAATTGAAAGCCGTTCCCCGGCAACGACGTCAAAAACTTGATGTGCACAAAAGTACTCACTAATTTTAATATTTATAACCTAACAAACTTAACTAACTATGCACTTATAGGAAGTGTACCTAGTCAGATTACAGTATAGCTTGGGTAAGTCGGGTGTCGATCACAGGGAACGGTGTTACTAATTAATTTACTTACTATTAAATTAACCTAATTTTTAACAAGTTTAAAAGGGGTTTTATCTGATTTTACAAGATCAGATGAACTTAAATTCAAATTCAATATTTAAAAACACACACTCTTGTTTAGTTCGAATCCACTTCTCCCTTATGGCTAGCTAATGATTACGGATTATTAAGCTGGTTTTTAGTTGTATTAGTAATTTAGTTCTATCTTACCAATAATTAACTAAATCATGTCAAACCATGTATGTTCACACATAATTAAACACAGAACTAATTATGAATGTAAATATGCTATGTAAGATTTGTTGTATAAACGCAATTATGGTCACAGTACACGTTCTCTAGCACAACTAAGCTTATTTATTCTAATTACTAACTAAGATTGGTCAATCCTAGCTCTAACAATTCAATGTTCACTAAATCATTAGGTAAACAGGTTCATGCAGTTTAATGGTCACTAAGCTACACAGAACATGCAATCAAGCAATTAGATAAACAAATAATAACATGCTAGGTTAAACAAATCAAACACAAGCAATTTTTACCAACTGAACTTAATCCACAAGTATATAACTATTCATAAGTTCAAAGCTTCATCTAGCTAAACAAGAGTAGATAGATTCAGCTGCTCATCATAGCAACTAAATCAAAACAGCTAAAACTAATGAAAGACATGTTCTAAAATATAAACCTTTACTTCTTTTGGTGTTGAAAAATCTCTTCCAGAACCTTTCTTTCGTTCTAAATCGTCTTCTGGAATTCCTTTCTTCTGCCAAAAGCTTCTTCTATTCGTAATTGTCAAGGATTTATATAGTTGCTGATATCCATAAATTCACGTCGTGAGTAGTAAGCAATTCACGTCGTGAGTTGTAGATAACCGTGCCCGTCAAGGATTCCTTCACCCGCATACATATTTTCTAGAACCAACGATTCACGTCGTGAATCCTTTAAGTCTCACGTCGTGAATAACCTTTTTCCAGATTTACTTCACTTTTACTCTTTTAATTCCCAAAGTTTCTTTCTTTAACACTTTCAGTCCCCTTTTCTTCAAAATGTCTTCTTTTTGACTGTAAATAACATTTAAGCTCATAAGTACCATTATTCTAAACAAATTACCAACTTTTTAATAAAAATGTACTTAAATATTGCCTAAAAATAAGTATAAATATGGCAATATCATAAACCCTTGTACACCTCTTGTCCTTCATTTTTGTGGTCCTAAGCTCACTCCTACAAGTTTCTAAGTTAAGGTCCAAGGCTAAATAAGGGGTTTAGGGCTCATTTTGTAAAATTTGAGGGAGTTTACGGCCTAAGAATGTTCTTGGGCTGTAAACCCTCATTCAAGCCTCCAAACTTGATGTTTAAGGTCCAAGACACTTCAAGGTTAAGTTCTAAGCTAGTCTCTAAGCCTAAGGAAGGGATTTGGGGCATTTTTGGCACCCTTTTAGGGGTTTACGGCCTAAGAGGGTTCTTGGGACGTAAAATTCTTGTTTTTGATATTCTTGGATGATTTTAATGCTATATTGACATGAAATGAGCTTTAGTACAATCTAGGGTAAGAGAACTTACAAGTTAGGGGCGAAAACTTGCGGATTTTTGGAAGAATCGGGCCTTGAAGAGAGAGGGTAGAGAGAGAGTGACTAGAGTGGTAAAAGTTCAAGTTGATGACCACTCAACCCTTATATAGGGTTTGAGTTTGTGGCTAGGTGGGAATCTACCCAATACCGACGTTAAATGGAGTTTAAAATTTTACCCGATTAAATGGTCGTAACTCGGCTTAGTCATAAACTAAAATTTTTCTCAATTAAATTCGAGGGTGCTACATGTGTTTTTATTTCGTTTCAACACTTATGAAATAAAATAAAAACATTAATTTATTTGCCTAACCCAAATGTTTTAATGAAAATAATAATAACAATTATTTTATTAGCTGAAATGGGTTACAATGACGGAATAAATTTCAGGTTGTCACAATAGGCTATATGAATAACTGTCATATCTGATTGAATTTGAGTTAGATAAGGTTCACAAATAGTCAAATCAAAGTTATTATCAGTGACCATGGATTTACCTGCTGGATGATGCTTTGGCCAGGTGGATCGTTTGTTGCTGTGTAGCAGTAGTTTGGCTCAACATCGTCATCATTATCTTCTGAACCAGAAGACCAAAACCTTTATCACATTCAACTGATAGTCTAGCCACTAGACATAAATTCCTTGCATATTATTCTTCACCCACAACTCCGGACGACCAATACCCATCAACATTCCCTGAAACCGTGGTAACAAAAGCCTTTTCATTTTCAACAAGTTCTTATGCTTTACGAGCATAATAGGAAGAATCTATTAGCTTTGGTTTATGAGGAATTTTAGCTAAACAGTCCTTTTCAAAGTGGTTTTTGAGACCACATTTGTGACACACAATCTTGGGTTTAACTGATTTGGGAACTTCTTGAGGTTCCGAGGGGTGAATTGGAATGTTGGGTTGATATTTAGGTGGATTTTCATTGGGTTTGGGGTAAGGTTGAGGATTATTGTGATGAGGAGCTTGAAATCGATCCTGAGATGGTTTTTGATTGGGATTCCAAGGATGTCTGTACTTCATATATAGAAGTGCAAGCTTTTTCTAGAAACGAAGTTTGGAATCACCAGCTTCTGGATCAAGTTCTACATCGTACATATAGTTTGGAATCGGAGGAATAGGTGCAACAAGTTGAGTGGGTCGAGTAGGTTGAATAGGTGGAACAGGTGGGATAACTCCAAAAGGATCCAAAATAGATGGGTTCAGAATCAGTGGATTGACAAAGCTTACTAAAGCGAGAGGACCTCCTGAGAGTTATCTCAACGTTTGAGCAACGTTGGATTCATGACCTTGAAGTTCGTAAACAACCGATAGAACTTCAGTTTCTTCAAAGATCTATTACTATGAATATAGGATTTAACATCTCCCCATCCTTTTCCAAGGTTGTTGATGAACTTGAGATTGTACTCGGGTGGAGTTCGTACTACACCATGTGTTGTCGTTTTGTGTTCACAATGATTATGTACCAATTTGATGCAGAGGTTACAAATTCACCAGGAGTTGTAGTGAAGGTGTCAAAGTCATTTACAACTGATGTGAAACACTTATCTTTCATGTTCTTAGACCCTTCAAACAAGTCTTGACGTGTATCCCAAATCTCTTTGGCCGATTTGCATAATTTTATGTGCGTAAAGAGAGAAGGAGGAACACCAAACACGATTTCTAAGAAAGCAATCTGATCTGCATGAAGATTTTCAATATTAGATGCAGTTAGTGGTGCTGGATGGAGTTGTTCTTGACCCATGAGTGTAGCAACAACATCTATGACCATGTGTCTTACGGGAACATGATGAACTTCTTTTACAGATCTCCATATCTCTTTACTTTTTTCTTTACCAAGAAAAAATCTCTCAGTTCTAACTTTCCAGTGATCATACTCTTCAACAACTAGCAATGGGGGACGCATTGGGCAACCCACACTATTTGCTATTTGCATTGAACACGCTTGTTGATTTTGATTAGAAGCATCCATTGAAGTTAAGATATTAGAGTTGAAGTGGTATATAGAAGAACTTTTATCCTAAACACAGAAATGATTAAGATACCAAGGTAATCTTCAGTCAACTATAATTTGTTCTTATGGATTCAAAGTATAACCACTTAGGCTCTAATACCAATTGTGAAAGCAAGAAACGATATGCACGAAGAAGGTTTGAAAACTCAAACCTTGAATTAACTTAAGATCAATGTCTGCTGCTAATGAAGATCTAGTCAAGTTTGGTAAATTAGTCTTGTCTCGGAATATATATATATATATATATATATATATATATATATATATATATATATATATTCAACAAAGTATTCAAGATATAAATAAAGTTTTTTGACTGAATGATTATTGGTATTGATATGATAGAGAATGTTGCACTCATATGTGTGTAAACAATGAAACTTACATCTCCTTAAATAGACAAGGAGTGAGACAAATAATACAAATCCCGTAAGTAGGTTCCTTTTAGGTTACACACAAGGATAGAAATAAGCAATAAATGACATGAAAAATTATAGAGACTTTATCTATTAATTAATTAATAGTCTTTAATTAATTAAATGAAATCTAGAAGTTCTGGAATGTTCTAGAGGATAAAATAAGATAATTTAAGTAGTTAGATAATTACGATATATATGGATAATTATTAGGTGACTAAATAATTATATTCCAGGCTTTTATATCATTCCCTATAAATAGAGAGGCCTTTGGACGAATTTAGATGATGATTTTTACTTAAAACCCTAGAGAAAATTCGGTCCTACCTCCTCATTCTTGAAACGCTCAAAACCTCGACGTCACGTCGTGGTCACGACATGGTGCATGCAGTTCCAACATATTTAGTTTTTTAGAGCATCGCTCATGGCGTTCTTTGCTTGGATTATTGTTGAATGTTGCTGATCTGAGTTCTTTGGGTGCAACTACGAAAGAGAAGTTCTACGTAGGACTCTTATCTCTCATTAATTAATAGAAGATCTACAAGGGTTTCTAAGAACCCTAAAAGGTATGTATTCTTGCATAATCAAGTTGCATGGGATAGGTTGTTTATAGATGCGAATTTTGGGCCTATGGAGGATTAAAATTATTGCTTCCGTTATCCCTTTAGTGATGTTTAATGATCCTCAAAACCCATTAGTTTTGTTAGCGTTGACTTCGGCCTATGGCGTTTTCTAAGCCCATTATTATCAGGTCAACCTCTCGATAAACAGTCTCATTTACTATAACCCTAGTGTATTGTATGAAAAATACTTTTACGGCAGGAAATATAAATCTCTTTCTATCTCTCTCTCTCTCTATCTCTCTCTCCCCTCTCTCCCTCTCTCTCTTGCGTTCGCCGTGGATATCGCTGATCTTCCTTATCGTGTGAACCATGTAAATTAATTGTGTCTTGTTCATTTGATTTTGCATTCATTACTCTGGTTAGATCGTTTAACATTTATCAAAGTGTTGTTTTTTAACCTAACAAAGAGAGAGAGAGAGAGAGAGAGAGGTAGAGAGAGGGTTAAGCGTGTGACTCAAGAGGGGTGGGATGGGTGGTGTTTTTTTAATTAAAATAATAAGAAATTAAAAAAGAATTGTTTAAATACATATTCGTCATTTCATATTGGGCGTGGACCAAAACCACAAATAATGTCAACCATAGGGACCAAAACCACACAAGATATTAAAAACTGAACCACAAATGCACCATCAAAATTTTTTGGACCATCACTACATAATTTTAACAACTATATGAGATCAGTTTTACAAGACAAAAGTGAAAAATTGGTCCTTGTGGTTTCGCAAAAACTGTAGATATAGTCCAAAAAGTTTCTAAATTGCATTGAAGGTCCAAAATCAAAAGTTTTCCATGATTTTAGTCCCAAAATTAAGAAATTTATGTGGTTTTTGGTCCCTCTAAGAGTTGAAAGGGTCGTTTTTCCCTTATAATTTCTTTCTTTATATTATTTGGTATTTATTTTCATATTTTATTAATTAAAAAGAAAAAAGAAAAAAATTAGGCCACCTCATTCCATCCATCATACCCTACCCTTTCTTTCTCTCTCTCTCTCTCTCTTTCTCTCTCTGACCTAACCCATACCATTTCATCTTTAAGATTTTACATACCAAATCCATCGTCGACATTCCCAGTTCTTTTCTCAGCGATCGAACCCCATAGTCGATCTCATAAACACTGACACACACCTTCGATGAAACCTCCTTCCCCTTCAACAACCCACCAACCCGTTATATTACCCAAGAATCGCTCTTAAAGAAACCCAGATTGATGTTGAATAGAAACTCTCAAATAAACCAAGCTTGATGATGTTCAAAAGGAAATCACGTACATCTACTGTTTCACTCGATCTCAATGCTCCTCTTCATCAACGCATCTTCTTTATTTGGATCTTGAAACCGATCATGGATCCCATCACTCTATTCTACCCTCTGTTCTCTCTAGGATTAATATAGGTCGTTCATGGTATACAATCTTGCAGGTGAGAATTCTTCATTTTTTAGATTCATCTAGGGTTTGTGCAGGTCAATTCGCTAGTTATGGGTTAACATTTTGGGTTTTAATTCAATTGATGGGAAATTGTTACAATTTGTGGTATGACATATTGATTTGGATTTTGGAGCACACGACTATTCGATCAGCGGGGTGTTTGAAGTTGAACCATAGAGTTATTTGGGTTTTAGATACAACTGTTCAATTTCAGTAGGGCATTTAAGCATGTCGCCTTCAGAGTTAAGCGGTTCATCGAGGCCATGACTTCAGACTGTCATGGAGATACTTATCACCCCATCTCCAAGAATTACAACAATACAACAAGAATTACAACAATACAACCATTTTCTAGAAGATATCTCATAATGGATAACCGGGTTTCAATCTTTTATCTGTTTCTTCAAGAATTGCAACCATTTTACAGATGCAAGCATGAATAATTTTATCTGTTTTTTTCATAGGCAACATGATTCATCTCAGGCAACCTCATCAACATCCATATTTAATCACAATGTCATAATCTCGTAAAAGTAGGTTTTGGTTTTGTTTTAGGATTTAGTGTTACTTTTCAAGGTTACGAAATTGGTGATGACTTATTTGATTTTTGTAATTTATGATTAACAATATGATGAATATTTTTGTAATTTCTAATTAAGAATATGATGAAATGAATATGGTGTTGTTATGTTTATTTAGTGTGCATGCCTGTGTGTGTGTGAGAGAGAGAAAGATGGGGTGGGTCGATTATTTATTTTTAATTATTTGGATAATAAGAAAAAGCAAAAGAAATGCAAAAAGGGAAAGTAAGAGGGTAAAATAGTCATTTCATTTTTTTTAGGACCATAGCCACCAAAATTTATTGATTTTGGATTTTCCATGCAAGTTAAAAGCTTTTTGGATCTCATCCATAGTTTTTTGCAAATAACAGGGATCAATTTTGCACTTCTGTCTTTTTACACTTTTTCTAAAATAAAACATGATTTTCCTCCGAAAGGTAGCCTATTGATTAAACTAAAAAAAAAGGTGTCTGAATATCTCTTCCTTTGAGGTATTTGTGTTCGCCTTGATGGAAGTATGTATGAGTTCGGTTTTAGTATATACCAAACACACACACACACATATATATATATATATATATATATATATATATATATATATATATATATATATATATATATATATGTTCTGATGATGACTATTTTTTTGGTGAGGATATCATAAAATAAAATTGAAAAAAAAATACAAATATATTTTGCAAGTATGTCTTTTTGCACTTTTCTAAAATAAAACATGATTTTCCTCCAAAAGGTAGTTTATTGATTAATTGAAAAAAAAGGTGTCTGAATATCTCTTTCTTTGAGGTATTTGTGTTCGACTTAATGGAAGTGTATATATATATATATATATATATATATATATATATATATAGCTAGGTTAATATATTTCTTATATTTATTGTGTTCTATAATGCACCAATAGGAATTTAATAAAATTAAATAATTATTTAATTAAATAAAGATAAATATTAAATGATTTCCATAACTGAATGTATATTAAATGATATCCATAATCATAATCTTCTTTTTATGGAAACTAATTAAATTTGTCATTAATGTCAGCAATAACATTATTTCAGAATGAATTCGCATCTACATTTTTATGTATGTGTTTGTTTTTTGTTTCATGACACACTCACTTAAAATACAATAAAATTATATGGAATATGAAGAATGAGAGTGTATTCTACTAGAATACATCTCATTCTTCTAGATACGAATTTATTTGAAAGAATATTATTGTTGAGTGTTGACATTAATAAAGAATTTAATTAGTTTTCATATGGATATCATTTAATATACATATAACTTTTACTAAATTCTTATTGGTGCATTATAGCATATAATAAATGTGAGAAACATTTGAACCTATCTCTCTTTCTATCTCTCTCTCTCTCTCTCTCTCTATATATATATATATATATATATATATATATATATATATATATATATATATATATATATATATATATTTGGTGATGACTATTTTTTCGGTGAGGACACCGTAAAAAAATTGAATTTATTTTTATTGATTTTGGACTTTCTATCCAACTTGAAAACTTTTTGGACCTTATCCATATCCATAGTTTTTTTGCGAATCATAGGGATCAATTTTGCAATTCTGTCTTTTTACACTTTTCTAAAATAAAACATAATTTTCTTCTAAAAGGTAGTTTATTGATTAAATTGAAAAAAAGGTGTTTGAATATCTCTTCCTTTGAGGTATTTGTGTTCGACTTGTTGGAAGTATGTATGACTTCGGTTTTAGTAGGTACCAATCTCTTCTAATATATATATATATATATATATATATATATATATATATATATATATATATATATATATATATATATATATATATATATATATATATATGGTCCGGTTCTGATGTGAACTATTTTTTCGGTGAGGACTCGTGATGATACCTTAAAAAAATTGAAAAAAAATACAAATCATAAAATCGAGTATAGTACTACATTGGCGAGAAAAAAATTTGAAAAAAAAATGGATCATAAAGATGATCCATGCTTCAATTTTAATGATCCAAAAAGTTTTTTCCAATTTTTTTTTCTCTCCGATATAGTACTATGCTCGATTTTATAATTTGTTTTCAATTTTTTTAAGGTGTCCTCATGAGGTCTCACCGAAAAAAAAGTCCTCACCCGATCCTCTCTCTCTCTCTCTCTCTCTCTCTCTATATATATATATATAATATTGTAAAGAGAAATTAAATATCCTCCTACTTTTTATTTCCTATCAATTCTCATATCTTGGGGTTCCCGTCGGGGCAAACATGAGCCTCTCAAAGAATTGGAAACCGGTGATTGAAAAAATTACAATCAAGACTGAGTACTTGGAAATCGAAATCCTTATCGCTCGGGGGTCGGCTAACACTAGCCAAAGCTGTTCTTGGCAGCCTTCCAACATTTTATTTTTCATTATTTGTTGCTCCTGCAGGTGTCATCAAGACTTTGGAAAAAATAAGGCGACGGTTCCTATGGGGTGGTACAGATGAGAAAAAAAAAACACATCAACTGGGTGGCATGGGATAAAGTTACTGCCCCCAAAAAAGTTGGAGTTCTGGGATTAGGCTCGCTTAAAGCTCTCAATTTGTCCCTAATTGTGAAGTGGTGGTGGAGGCTGAGATTCGAAAAAGCAGGATTATGGTCCAATGTCATAAAAGGGATCCATAATCTTCACAATAAACCTTCTGCCCTCATGTCTAAAAAAACAATACCTGGATTATGGAAAAATATCGCCGGAGCCCAAGATGAACCGGCGAAACTTGGAATTGATATAAATGATATAATCTCAAAAAAAAATTGGTAACGGGGATGACACCATGTTTTGGCAAGACAGATGGTTGGGCGAAACAACATTAAAGGAATCCTTCCCAGAGCTATACAAGCCAGAACGGAAAAAACGGTGTAAAATAAGTGATCGTATCAAACCAGGAGGGATCAACTGGGAATGGAAATCAAGTCCGACCCTCACGACCCAACTTAGAGAGGCTGACACACTCTTCGACATGGTCCGTAATATTCAATTGAATCCACGTAGAGATGAATGGATATGTGATATTTCAAGCGATAAGGTATTTCATGTAGACGTCCTTAGATCAAAAATTGATGGGAGAGATACTGCGACACCAACAGGGGAATGTCTAATAAATTGGATCCATGAAGTCCCGCTAAAGGTGAACTGTTTTATGTGGCGGGCATCTATGGATCGTATCCCCACTGCTACTGCCCTGCTTAAGCGTGGTGTACTAATTGGGACCTCCATATGTTCCTATTGCGAGTCGGAAGATGAAGACGTCAACCATGTAATTCTAAGATGCCCAATGGCTGCCAAGGTTTGGGAATGGGTGTTCATCTGGTGTGGGCTACTTGGAACAAAGTTTGGGTCAATTGGTGAACTTTTGCAATTCCTTTCACAATGGGGAACATGCCCAAATAAACGGAAAAACTTAATTAGCATATGTTATGGAACGGCTTGGCTCATTTGGAAAGCAAGGTGTGATCGGGTTTTCAAGAAGTCTCGAACCCCCCTACCATAGTGGCAAATATGGTTAAATCCATAGTCTTCTCATGGAAAGAACACAGGAGAGTCAAGTGTAACTATTGTTGGGTCGAATGGTGTATTAATCCTTTTCTTTGTATGTAATTTTCTCCTCAAAAGCCTTGTATTTCCCCCCTAGCACCTTGCTAGGGGTATGTTTTGTTTCTTTTTAATAATATTTGTCGGTTCCAAAAAAAATCTATTTAAATGATTACATGTGTCAGATTAGTATATTAAAATATAATTAAATGAGTATTAAATGTTCCACATGTTATCATTTAATTGGTTACGAGGATTTATAGGAACAAAAAATAAGAGGATATTTAATTTCTCTATTCTCAAAGCTTTTTGATAACTTCTCATACATATCGAATTTTAGAATGGTATAGGATCATAGTATATTTTTTCTAGGATAGAGTTTCTGGATGATGATTACAACTTGCATGGTTTATGGAAATTTTAAACTAAACAAACTTAATTAGATTAGTCGTTAATATAACAAGATTGTTATCCCTAAAATAAACTTGGAATCTAATCATGATTATAGTCATCTTTGCAATGCCCCCTTCGATGAGATTCTAGCAATTGAGGAGTGAAATACCATACATGAGGTTGATGGTTCAAAGTTAAAATCTTGACACATCTAAAATATTGCAAATGTTCAAACCTTGCCACAGCTCAGATGATCTAGTTTATAATTTTTATATGATAATATGAAGACCTACTAGCCTTCCCATTTATTGTGGTAGAAGATTGTTTATAGTAAATATTAAATACATCTTCCTCATGAAGAAAGGAACAGTCATAATCATAATTTCGTGAAAAGAGTGTTGATGGATGCCGTTGATGGATGCCATTTTAAGCAAATCAAATTAAAGAACAAGGTTCCGTTTCGACTTGAATGATATTAAAGTCCCAAGATTTTATGAACTGCATTGACACCATGATAGCAAACCTTGCATTAATCTTATGGCATTTTGCATTTCTATGACACATTTTAGTGAAAAACGAAATATTTCTTTCATCTTTAAAAGAATCAATGATATTAATTAAGTAAATATTGTTTAGCTTTTAGCTTCGCCTTTTAACTACCACTTAATAGTAAAGTTTACAATAGGAGTGGGAAATTAATCGATATATATTGTCCTATTTGATTTGCCTCAACGTTTGACAGTGACAAATAATGACATTTGTTTGTGGTTTTCATCATTTCTTGTCTCTTGTGATATGGAAAGCTTACGCTAAAACCTTTAAAATGGCAAATATTAAGAAAACGACTGTAGTTTGCTCATTTTTTATTTTTCTTTTACAATAAAACACCACCTGTACGTGATCTGTGAAAATTTAATTTCAAATTTAAATGAAAAAACATAAAATCTACAAGTATATTTTTAAAGTTGCAACTGCACTCTAGTCCCAAAAACATGAATACCAAAAATAAAAATAAATAAATAAATTGAGGCTTTGAAGTTTAAAGGTTTACTAAAACAAAACCTAATAACAAAACCGTTTCAAAGGTTGACTAAAATCCACCAAAACAGATGAAACCAACAAAAACTTAACAATAAGGTTATGTTTGGCGTACTAAGCTGGTTAGCTGAAAAGCTAGCTAATAGCTAAAAAGCTAGCTGGTAAATAAAAAACTAGCTGATAGCTAAAAAGGTAGCTGATAAAAAATAACGTTTGATAAAACTAGCTGAAATATATAAAATTACATAAAAGGACATGTAAGAATATATATTTCTATAATTAATTAGGGGGTGTATTTGGAAAATTTTTAAAAAGCTCTTAAAAAGCTAGTTTAAATAGCTTTTCAAAAAGCTAGCTTATAAATTAGCTTATAAGCTACTTTTTGGCTTACCAAATACGACAACATAAAAAAACTCAAAAAATAAGCTAGCTGTGGCGCGCCAAACATAGCCTAAATCTTCCATCATTTTCATCTCTTGTGATTGAGCATCAACTAAACTAATATACATATCATGTGATCAAACACCAATTAAACCAACAATACACATACAGAGTGAGACGAAAAAATCAAGCCAAAAAACCCTAATTATCATCACATCACAAATGAAAGGGTGTAAATGGTCTTTGTGTTCAACATCAAAGCACCAAGATGATGATGATAATGATGATGTAAGATTTTAAGTTTTCAAGTATCCATATTTAGGGCTATGTAACTCACCCTACACTTATCCAACCAGTTGATTCTTCTTGAACCTAACAAATAGTTAAAAAAAAAACAAATAACAGAGAAGAAGAATATGCACGAAGAAGAATCAACTCATTTTGGTCAACTAGTCCACCCTTAGAAATAAATAACTATAATTCATCAATAATATTATGTATATGAAACAATCAAAAACCATAATCCATATATGTCTTGACCATAAAAAAGCCAAGGGGGTTGATACAATATCCATGATGGAAGTCGGGTTTTTCCTATACGTGCAAAATTTGCAGCTTTGATAACACTAAGCTATCAAGAAGCTAAATGCAAACTACCATTATGAAAAAACCAATCAAAACATTTCAATAGTATTCTAACATATGAAGATTAATCTTTGTGAGGGTTGGAATCGAGGAACTTGGCATATCTTTCCGATTTTGCCCCTGATTTGTGATCATAGTACTCGACCACCGCAGCTCCAGCTAATGCCGCCAGTGTTAGAGCCTGTGCATGCAACCTAATTCACCCACAAAATTGATGTTTAGAAAATATTTGGGAACAAAATGAGGGCAATTTTGTAAAAGTTGGGGACTTAAGGGGGAAAGTCTTCTTGTCCTAGTTGTTCTTTGAGCTAGTGCTCAAAGAACAACTATATATATAAATAACTTGGAAGGAGGGTAAAATGGTAATTTAGTCATATTCAAACGGTTCATTCAGTCAATCTACACTCTAGGCAGCATTTATCCAATCAAAATTTTATCCAAACAGAACTTAATGGGTGGGAGAAGGAAAAGAAATAGATCATACGTCCTATTTGTGTGACAAGATTTGTAGGGTTATTTTCGACAATGAGGGCAGGGGCATTTGCATCTTTTTCATAGACCAGATATCAAGAGCGAGCCCCTGCCCCCATTGTTTTGGGTTGGACAAAATTTGGAAGTTTTGCTCCCTTGATAGGGCATGCTGCGTAGGGATATTTTCATTGAAGAGGACAAGGGCATTTTCGTCTTTTGCATAATCGTCCCACCATGTTGTAACTTTGATATTAAGTGTGGTTCTTTGCAATGCCTCAACTCAGATTAATCAAGTAAAGGAGTTGTTCTTGGTTATGTTTAATTTCATCAACAAAGTTTGGGATATTCTTCTACTAACTTGAAAATTCAGCATTTCCTTAGAATGTTTTAGTTATAGATGCTCAATAAGTGGAAGAAAATCTACAAGAATTTAGGGGTTATTCCTCCTTACATTTATAAAGAAAGTTAGGAATCGGAGAAATCAATAACCAACCCTGATTTGCATTTATGTAAACGAAATGGAATGAAGATCAAATCAGAATTTATATCCACCATTATGGCATCAAGATCAAAGCAAATCAGAAAAAAGGGGGGGAAGAATTAATTATAGTATCAAAATGATCTATACCTAGCGTGAATGATCCTGACGCTGGTTTTCATGCCCGGCTGAGACCAATTGTAAGCGATTGATCCAACAATCCCACTCAACCACAAGCATCCTAATTGAATCCACAAAAAAAATTCGAAATTTCATCAAATGTCGGAAACCATATAACGAAATCGGAATGCATAAAAGAGAAAACGAAAAATTACCAACGGAACGAAGCTTATGCTCAACAATCCACTCCCTCGTGCTATCAATCTTGGACTTGGCGTTTGATTCGCCCATCGTTGGTTGTTTCTTTGGACAGAAAGTAGAGAAAATATGAGAAACGCGACGGAGATAAAGAGGAAGAGGGCGGTGGGAAGAAAGGGAGGTGATGGTACTAGCCACGAACGGTGTAGGTACTTGGTAGGGAGGCTTACTTTCACTTAGGGGTGTTTCCACCGTTCCAATAGTATATATTTACAAAAACAATTAATTTTTATAGCATTTTATTATTTATTTTTATACTTATTTTATTAATTATTTATTATATCTTAGAAAATGTTTAGAGCGATATTTTATAACTTACTAAATTATGACTCGTGTTTTGTTAAAACGCGAGGAATATAAATTAAATACATACCACATTAATAGGTATCATTATCTTAGGTGAAATTTTAATAAAAATGTTAGTTAGATTCATTTTTAGAGTTTTTAAACCAAACTTATTAAATAAAAATATTTAATATTTATATTAGAGCAATTTAGTTTTTTAATATAATATTTTTTAACATAAATGATCAACGTGATCTTTGTTTTATCACAACATGATGCAATTTTTTGATTAAAACATGTTGCGTAGTAGTTTTATCAATTGACCTGGTATACCAACTCCCATGGAGGCTCATATGACTCTTTTTATATTAGCTTTGTAAAACCAAAAGCAACAATAAGTTGTTATATGTACCAGCAATGTTAAATTTCACAAAGAAATTTGATACACATTACAATTAAAGTGCATTGTCATAACTATAAACATCAAATTCAGACATTGTAATTTGGTCAATTTTTAAAGTATTTTTTCTTTATAAGAATTAAAATATGATTTTTTAGGCTACACCTAATCACATATACATATCTTCTGATCCAAGAAATTATTACAAAAAAAAACATGTTATGAACAAAAATATATTCCATCCGTCCCAAATTGATAGTCCACTTTTGACTTTTGAAGTCTTTTTTCTTCAACTTTGACCTTAAATATTTTTATTTGTGTTATATATTATTTGATAAAACTTATAACAATGAAAAAACATTTAAAATACAATTCATTCATATATTTTGCATAAAGTATTATCTATCAAAAACAAAAATATTTAAGGTCAAAATTGAAGAAAAAAGACTTCAAAAGTCAAAAATGGACTATCAATTTGGGACGGAGGTAGTAATATTAGTTTCATAATTTGTCAAAGGTTAACACTAATAAATAATAATGAACTTTCACAAATCTTGCATTTTGGTCACTGAATCCAACTGACAAATGAAATTCAGTTTAGATGATTGATTCAAGAAGTGCATCCATGACTTTTTGTAGTTGATTTTAGGAAAATGCTAAGACCTACTGAGATATGAGGAACAGTCTGTGAGGCTACGGTTGGTTTCTGGAGGGCAATACAAATTCAAAATCATTAGCACACTTCCCTCCTTGCTTCAGTTTTTAAATTTAAATAAAACTTGTCAAAATGAAATTACAATAAAAACCCTTAGATATGTAACCTAGCAATCAAACACCATATTTTTCAAAGAAATAAATATCACAAATCTACAATTTATACTTTATATGATATTCTTTAATTATATCTTTACCTTTTCATCTTTAATGGTCACTAACATCTCTTTTTGCCTTATTTTTGTGACACACATCAATATCGAAAATAAGAGAAAGAACTATAAAAAACGAATGTTGACAGAGTGATCTTTCATTGAAAACACAACAAAAATTTTCATAGAGCCGCTAGGAATCTTTTATAGACCACTAGAAAGTCTCTATAGTGATAATTGTGTGGCATCTATGAGAACGCACAATTTAAAGTAACAGTTTTGATTAATGTAAGTGTAAAATCATTTAGAATGCTTACCGGTTGTGATTGTTTCCACTTGGATGTGAACATTAACATTCTTGTAGAGAAGTGGAACTTCAAATGAACCCTGCATTGTGACAACCCGAAATTTTTTATCTTATAAAGTCAATTCAATCAACCAAAAGTCATACTAAATTCCATTGCCTTTTAGCCTTGTTAAGGGTCATTCTAATGAGTTCTAAGCCTAGTACACTTACGAAATGGAAGTTGAAAAGTGTTAGCTTGGTATTGGAGGAATGAAATCAAGCCAGAAAACCCAACACATGGGGTTTACAGCCGTAAACTCTATTTACGGCCATAAACACCCTCCTAGCTGTGAACTACCCCTATATATAATAGTTTTCTTCATATTTCTTCATTTCTCCAAGTATTGGCCGCAAACTACCCATTCTCTCTCAAGTACCATCCAAGAAAAGTTCTCATTTCACTCCAAAATCGTAAGTGTTTCATCCTTTATTTGTTCATGCTTAACAACCCATTTTTTCTAGCCTTGATTCATCACTTTAAGACACCATCTTGAAGATCTTCAAGATTTTGAAGGGTTTACGGCCATAAACCCTTCATAAGGGCCGTAAACCCTTCAAAGGATCTTGGGCCGTAAACTCCCTAAAGTCCTCTGTGACAACCTGAAATTTTTTGCCTTGTAAAGTCAATCAACCTTAAGTCAGACTCGCTCCTACTATCATTTAACACTGTTTAGAGTCTGTTTGAGTGTTCGGAGCCTAGTACATTCAAGGAATGAGTGTTAGGAAGTACCTGTTAGACTCACTGTACAACACCCAAGCCCTAATTTCCATCATATGGAGTTTACGGCCGTAAACTCAACCAGGGCCGTAAACTCTCCCCTTATATATATATATATATATATATATATAAGAGCATGTCATTCTTCTCATTCTTTCCTTCCTTGGATGAAATCCTTTCAAATCCTCTCAAGTATCATCAAGTTCTTCATCCTAGATCTTCAAAAACGTAAGTGTTCTTCACTCTAGTTGTTGTTATCCTTCTTAATCATGAATCACTCTTTGATTTCATCCATGAAAACATCCTTTTTGTCTAGATCTTCAAATCATCGTCTTTCACCAAGAACACCAAGAACACACACTTGTTCTTGGTGGCCGAAAACACCTCCTAAGGCTTTTAAATCGTAAGTATCCCTTCCATACACTTCCTATCTAGTAGAATCATTAGCCTTAATGCCTAGATCAAACGATTTGTGGATGATCTCCAGGAATTTACAGCCGTAAACTCCCTGACCGTAAATCCCTATAAATGTGCCATATTGGTCGAAAACCCTTCTTAAAGTCCAAGCCTTTGACCTTGAACCATTAGTGGATGTTGTAGGACCTTAAACCACACACTTAGGCATATGTGACCATGAGCTTACGGCCGTAAACTCCCTTGGACGTAAACTCATGGCCGTAAACTCCATTGGTGGCCGTGAACACCCCTTAGTCTAATCACATGTGATTTCAACACTTGGTCAAAGTGTTTCCCAGTCCCGTGAGGTGTTTTCTTGCATTGGGTTGCTTCTAAACACTATATTTATGCCAAAATATGCCATTATATGTCATTTAGGACTCGTTAAGTCTTGGGACTTCATTCGTGGAACTTCTCATCCTTACAACCAAACAAGGAACATGTAATGAAGCATAGATCACCAATTCTAAGTCTATAAAATCTCAGTTATACAAAACCTTGGGAGTATACATTGCAAGATTATAGACCTATTCGTAAGGGTCTTTTAAGTTATCACATAATTTATTTATATAGCGCCTAAAATACTCCTATAGTATATTAATGTTGTGTACTTAGTATGTTTCAACTTGTTATTTTGTTATAGTATCATAAAATACTCCTATAGTATTCTAACTATCACGTTCTGATCTAGAAATCTCTTGAATAGAATTTGGTAAGTTTTAAGACTGTTGCAACACCACATCACTCCCAAACACATGTCGATCACATCTCGAATAAATATAGTTGACCATGCTATATTGATCCTAGCTGTGATTACATAACTGTCCGGGTTTGACCGTAGTGTTCAACCTTTAAATACTTATGCTATGTTCTTCTTGTGATACTTGTTCTAGTATGTATACATGTATAAGCAAGTAGGTATATTTTTATAACTTATTGTTATTTTCTTAAAATATATTATTATCCAGAGCACTTAAGCCCCATTGTATTTATACTTGTATATCTTTTATCGGTTGATATACTTAGTTCACTATAAACATCGCTCTGATACCAATCTATCACACCCCAAAACTGGAATGGCGGAAACGTTCGGGGGTGGAGGACGTCATGTTTAGTATCACAAGACATGCATCATAGTAATCAAAGTAATGAACAACCATTTCATTAGAAAGAAAGTGTTTACAAAGTATGTGTTCACAAAACATAGAATACTTATGTAAATAACAAAACAAGACTTGAAGATATACTTCTCCATCTTCTGAATTCCTAGAGCGAGTACCTGTCTACTAGTTTCCTGAGAATACAAGTTATTTAGAAAGAGTTGATCAGCAATTAAGCTGGTGAGTTCATAAGATTTTAGTGATGTGAGTAAGTTGTAGAAAGCTTAGTAAGTTGTAGTAAATTGTAAATGTTGTTTAGAAAAGTTCATCTGTTCCTCCAGAAAATCCTGATTTCCTACTTTGATGAAAAATAGGTAAAAATGACTCTACAATCCTTTTCATGAGTACTAAATGGATACAAGTTATATGGAACTCAGAATAAACAAACAATCGATTGTTTGTATCTGCCCTAAGCCCACAACCAAACAAGGAACATGAATTGAAGCAGAAGGCACACATCCCATTGTTTGTTAGATCGTCGTTGTATATAACTCTGGCATATTCACTTGGTACTCACAGAGTTAATTATAATAGTTCCTGTATATTTGATGAAAAGATTCTTTAAGATAACCCTTATTTCTTATAATAAAAAGGGTAACCATAGTGGTTACTTCTATAATCACTTAGTTTATACTAGTTATATATATATATATATATATATATATATATATATATATATATATATATAATCTAATATCGAATAGATAGTTAATTGTGTGGATCTGCCCTAAGCCCACAACCAAACAAGGAACAGGGAATGAGGCGGAAGGCACACATCCAACTACCTATCCGGTATTAATTATATATAACCTTGATGTATAAACTAAGGTATTATAGAGTTAACCACCTAAGGTCCTTTAAGTTATACTGGTTTAATAAAATGGATTAAACCCTTTACTGGTAACTTCCTAGTTTTCTATATCAAAAGTTCTATTTGAAAAGTATGTTTTGTACTAGAAAACTGTGCATTGAATTAGTGTCCTATGACCTGACCCATACCTGGTACCCCTTATGATGACTTAATGTATACGCAACATATATAATACTAAGATCGAATGGATAATAGGTTGGGTGAATCCGCTCTAAGCCCACAACCAAACAAGGAACATGAAATGAAGCGGAAAGCACTCATCCTGTTACCTATTAGATCCTTTTAATATATTTCCCTTGATGTATACATTAAGGAATCATAAGGTTAGCATTATGGTCCCTTTCTACTGAATGTACTAGACTCGACTGATCTGATTGTCGTTTGTAAAATGTAAGTTTTCCCTAGTTTATAACTATTTTGACTCGAAAATAGTTTGCATTAACTTTCAAGTGGAGCTGTCACTTTATGAAAGTAATGGGAAAATGAAAGTACTCTGTTGTCCTTTAAATTGACATCATGGTGTACTGATTTCCTTAAAACATGTTTGTTTTAACAAGGTCATAAGGTGAAGGCTAGTACCCGTACTGTGCGCTCTCCTTGTCAAGAGATTCTGGGAACCAAACGCGACTTCCGCAAACCAGTTGATAGGCTGTGTAATCCACATTAAAGTTATGTGATCATGTATACCCAATTTAACTATCACCTTTTGTTTAGAACAATGAGTTAGTGATTCATTGGTATAATTGGATCATGTAATTGTTCCCTGCTATAGCATCTTAGTAAGTTCGTTCTGTTATAGTATCTTAGTATGTTCTTTCTGTTATCATGTATAGTGTATAGTATGTCTCTCTGATGTATTGTATCTACCTCCCTGTTTCTCTTTATAGTATGCTCTAGTATCTAGTATGAACTGAACCCCTAAACTATACCCCTTATAGTCTACTAGTATTGTACTTGAATTGTTATTGAAAAGACTCATTTTACTACTAAGTTATGCTTGTACTTTAAAAATGGAGTTTTGTTAAACTATAAAGTAACATAACTTTAAAAGAGTTTTTGAAATGTTTTGATCACTTATAAAAGACATAAGCAATCTTTTGAAAGATGTTTATCAAAAACATTTACACAATTATCATTGTGTTCAACTTGTATCCCCCCTAAAAGCATTTAAATCAGTTAAAAAATTCATTACGGGGTATGAATAAATTATAGGATTGAAATTAGAAGTACCTTAACATCAGTATGTTACAATTCTCGCCCACTTGGTTTAGAATTCATCCTCGAACTTTGCTGTGAAGAATAACTTAGGATAATGTTCTCGCATCTCAGCCTTCGGCTCCCAGGTCCACTCGGAGCCTCTCCGATGCTGCCACTATACCTTTACCAAAGGTATCTCCTTGTTTCGCATGACCTTCATCTTTCTCTCCAAAATATCCATCGACCTCTCAGTTAGTTTAGGCGCTCATCAACCTGAATATCATCCAAGGAGACCACCGCCTCATCATCCAATCCGCACTTTCACAACTGATGGAAAGTGATATGAATCTGACTGAGCTCCTTAGGTAGATCCAACCTATAAGCGACCTTGCCAACCCTGGCAATCCCTCAAAAAGGTCCAATATATCAGGGACCCAATCCCCCTCTTCCTAAAGCGTATCACATCTTTCCAAGGTGAGACCTTCAGTAATATCATATCACCGACCTAAAACTCCAACTTGGACCGGTGCCGGGTGCAATAGCTTTTTTATCGAATTTGTGCTGTCTGCAGTCTCTGCCTGATTTGCTGGATAATCTCAATGGTCTGAAGGACTAATTTGGTCCTTCACATAACCCTATGACCAACCTCCCCTAACAAACAAGGTACGACATCTTCGACGATACAAGAGCTCAAAAGGCAGAGCACAAATGCTGGAGTGATAACTATTGTTGTAGGAGAACTTCGCAAGAGGTAGGTACGAATACCAACTCCCACCAAAATCAATAACACATGCCCGTAACATATTGTCTAGGGTCTGTACCGTCCGCTCACTATAGGCGTCGGTCTGCGAATGATATGCATTGCTGAAATGTAACCTCATGCCCAGTTCCTCATGGAACTTCTGCCATAAACGAGAGGTGAACCGAACATCCCAGTCTGAAACAATGGAGACCGGAACCCTATGACAAGCAACAATCTCCCGAACATACACATCGGCCGACTTTTCAGCCGAAGAGATCTCCCGAATAGCCAACAAGCGGGCACTCTTGGTCAATCGATCCACGATGACCCATATAGCATCAAAGTCCTTCGCCGTCCTCGATAGCTTGGTGATAAAACCCATGGTGATCTGATCCCATTTCCACATGGGAACCTCTAGAGGCTGCAGCTTACCATGCGGCCTCTGATGCTCGGCCTTGACCAATATGCAGGTCAAGCACCTCTCGACATACCAGGTAATCTCCCTCTTCATACACAGTCACCAATAACTCAATCTTAAAACCCGATACATCTTGGTGGCCTCTGGGTGAATAAAAGACGAGACTTATGTTGCATTTTGGTCCCTAAGTTCAAGAAAGTGTGCAAAAGGAGCGTTAGTGGTATTGTTGTAATTTGGCCTTCGGAGTACGCCATGCGTATGTGGTGTACGCTAAGAGTACTAGGGTACGCTCTAGTACGCAGGACGTATATTAGTGTACGCGGGGCGTACTTTCCAGATAAGGAAACCCTAAATTTTAGGGTGTGACTCGTATTTAAGCACAATAATGGCCTCATTTCACCCACCTTAACTGCCTCCCTCCCTCTCATACGTTTATGCAATTCTTGTTTCACCTTGAGGAGCCTTTTCAAGCTTAGAAGTGTGTTTTTGGTGCCTTAGAAGAAGAAGGAAGGAAGCCAAGCTCATCTTGAAGGAATGGAACACTTGGATCTGGGATTTCTACTTCGTTTGTAACCATTTTAAGGTAAAAAGCTTGCAAATTTATTCCTCTAGCATATAGATCTAGTCTTGGATGTCTTCATGGACCTTTTTGGTCCCAAATGTTAGATCTTGAATACGTCATGTTCTTGAGCTGTGAGCTGTCCTTTCAGACCCTAGGATGGGTCTTAAGTCATAAAAATGGGTTCCAAATGGTTAGTTTTGCTTCATGCATCATTTAGAAGGTCTTAATGGAATAAGACCTTGTGTTAAGCACTTATTAGGTATGCTAGGTCAGAAAGTTGGAGACTTTATGACTCCTAAGAGTATTGTTGGGATTAAAACCCTAATTGAGATTTGATGAACAAGATGCGGAAAATAAGAACAAACACAAATATGAAGATTATGTCGAATGATCACTCGATTTATTCAAATATGAGGAATAAATTACACTTTCAGCATAGACTAAAGAATCTAACACTACATAAAAAACCTCACGTGGCGGCTACATTTTGTCTCACTCTTAACCCTAATTGTGAATAATACATGACTATTTATATGGAAAAGATAAGTCTTGGGCTTTTAACCTAGAATTCATCAAAGGGGCCCATTGCCATCATCCATGGAGTACTTTGAAACCCTACAATCTCCCCCTAAAAGTATGGAATGGATGACAATGCTTTAACTTCCAAAACAAGCATCTAACAAATAAAAAGATCTGCAACGCGGAATATATGAAGCAATCCACGAATCTTGATTCTTCAATAGTCTTCAAACACGGGCTCTAGGATATATAAATCAAGCACTGAAGTAATGTCTTCAAACTTCATTTTCGAATGTAATCCCAGAATCTTCATGAAAACCAAACCCGCCATAAAAACTCATTTAAGAACAAAGAAACCGAATCACTTCTTGTCTTTGAAGAGCTCCCCCTCCAAGTCACAATGATCTTCAAATAAGCTAATGATATAACCCATCAAAAAATATCATGTAACAACCCAAACTTTAAGATTCGTAACGCCACTTGATCGAGAAAATACAAGCAGTCGGAGATATAACAAGTCCTTAGCAAAGCTCGATAAAGAACTTCCGCTGTAAAGGATACTTCTCTGTAAAAGCTTTAGCAGAGCTCGATGAAGAACTTCCGCTGTAAAAGCTACCTTCATAATTCTACCACAAGCTTTATAAAAAATATTCAACTTTGAAAAGTCACAAATCCAATTTCGAATTACCATACCAAATTCTCCCCCTATTTATAATCAAAAACATGATTATAAAGCCTTCAAATGGTCATGAGAATGATCTTGAATGGATAAAAAATTTACTAAGCTCCCCCACGACAAAATGATATACACAATGAAGTATAAGACCCGAAAAAGTTGTGAAAAATTTGAAGTTATCACGAAAAATGACTTTCCGAACCACCAAGACTTGATGGAATCATTATTTTGCTGTTCACGAAAAAATATGAGCGTTGAAAAATCCAAAACTATTCCCCGGCCCTCAATGTAGTAAATTTTTCTGAATATTGGGCCGAAACTGTCACTTGCTGAAAGACAGGGGCTGGAATGGTAATTCAACATCAATATACCCCTTTATTTGAAGCAACAACTGGAAATGATCCAAAAATACCAATATGTGAAAACAACAGGGACCAAAAGTGCCAATGCCCTGAAGTTGTAGGGACCAAAAATTAAATTTTGCTATCTTCTTGAAAGAGCACGACATCATACTCCAGTTGATCTTTCAACAATGACTCAAACCAGACGCGAAACCTTGAAATTGGCACATATAAACATCGACTGCAATAGGTTCGCTCCGAGTACAAGCAACCGAAACCAAGTTCGGTCCAGGTTCATTGAACCGAAACCATGTTCGGTTCGAGCACAGGTTCTCTTTCGGTTCATCCTCCATTCGCTCCGACCATTAACAAGTGAACCCAAGTATGTTGTTCCAGTTTTGGTCCTCATTCATCAGCATTACCCCAAGGCGAATCTCCATTCACAGGTTCGCTTATTGTTCTCACTCTACATTCTCTTCAAGAGCTTTCGTTCCAAGTTTTAACAAACGAAACCAAGATCGTTCTAGGCTCGTTCCAAGTCCGTCGATCAAAACGAATCCACATGAATGAACGTTATAGCTAGCCCAAAAATTAATTCCAAATCCGTTCGCTCTGAATCAGTCTCACGGATGCTCGTTCGATCGTTCACAGGTAAGGTAATTTTGACCTTCGTTTGATCGTTGTTCTTCCAATTGATATCCAATTCCAATTTCATTCGTTCGCAGTTCACAAATAATCAATTTTGACTTTTCGATTTTGACCAATGTTCAGCCAGATGAGATCGATTCGTTCTTCATTCGTTCACATGTAAGAACTTTCCACAGATTTTGACTTTTTTGTTGACTTGATAGTTGCGAACAAATCCTCAACACATTCCAGTTGAGTCAATTACATTCGCTCCGATCATCACTTACTGATTGGGAATTCATTTGTTTTGATTTTTTGAAGCCCCGATAACAATACCCGCTTGGTGATTTCGAACAGAACTTCAAGGCAATTCCGAACGAAGTGAATACTAAACACAATATCACGATAAGCAACAGAGAATCCGACTGTTATAGCAACTCGATTCATTCCGATTAGAAAATCATCATCGATTCGGAAGAAGATAAACAACAAACCTCAAAACATAGATTGATTTTCTGATCAATAATCACCATGTTCTTCATCAGTTTATCAAAGAGCAATCATCGATCCAAGTTCAACATAACCCACTTTGATTTTTGAAAAATCCTCCCAAATCAACAGATTGTCACCAAATTACTTACAATACAAAACATGGAATTACTTCAAACATGTATACGGATAAGATTTTTATCCTCAACTACATAAACTGAAGAAATCGATGAGATAATAGATCGATTTGTGAAAATAGACAGAAATTGAGAATTTAACAGAATCGATTCATGAGAATTGATAAAAACTTGTTAACAACCAATATCCTTAGTCGATAATGATATAATCACCAATTATTAATCTTGATTGATCTTGAGAGAATGAATAAATGAACGAACTGAGCACGCAAAAGCAAGTAAAGCAAACGGGAAATCGAATATGATATTAGGGAAAAAGGAATGGATCATGAACAGTGAATCAGCTAAAAGACTGGGCCAGATCAAAATAAGACTCGAATAGATCCAATTGGGTCAAAACATATGACTAAAATCAATTGATTTTTGGATTAAGCAAATGAACAGATCCAACACAAGAACGAATAAAAAAAATACCAGTGAATAGTAGATGAACACCATGGATCTTCATGAACAATAACTTGAACATAATTATAATTCCATACCGCCAAAACACCAATAATCTTCAATAACTTGTGCAGAAAATCACCAAATCAAGAATCGATACTTCAAAAATCAATAGATCTTTAAAGACCCGCTCTGATACCACTTGTTGGGATTAAAACCCTAATTGAGATTTGATGAACAAGATGCGGAAAATAAGAACAAACACAAATATGAAGATTATGTCGAATGATCACTCAATTTATTCAAATATGTGGAATAAATTACACTTTCAGCATAGACTAAAGAATCTAACACTACATAAGAAACCTCACGTGGCGGCTACATTTTGTCTCACTCTTAACCCTAATTGTGAATAATACATGACTATTTATAGGGAAAAGACAAGTCTTGGGCTTTTAACCTAGAATTCATCAAAGGGGGCCCATTGCCATCATCCATGGAGTACTTTGAAACCCTACAAGTATTTTAGCCATGGATATGAAGTTTGGATGTAAGAGCTTAAGCCATTAAGCTCTTAATTGAATTTTTGGATTTGTGAGGTTACGCCCCACGTATTTGGAGTACGCCCTGCGTACGTAGTCAACCACCCCGATGGTGGTGAACCTGCGAGGCTTCGTGTACGCCCAACATACCTCCGAAGTACATCCCGCGTACACACCCTGAGTTGACTCGGTCGAGTTAAGTCAGTTGGGTTGACTCATCTAGGTTAACTTAGTTGACCTAGTTGGTTTGACCAGTTGACTTTGACCAAGTTTGACCTTGAGAGTATTTTGGTATTTTGATGAAAATTGGTCATTTGGTGGGAATAGGTGTCGGTTAGATAGTTGATATCTGGAGTCGAGACCTCATCAACTTCTTGCGAGGTGAGTTTTTCTCACTATACTTTCGGGTCGAAGGCACGAAGGCCGACCCATTGGATTGTTATCCTGGTTAACCGTATGTTGGATGTTGTAGTGATCTGTTAGATCTATATCCTGATATATAGGATGATTCTATGCTTAGTGATCTATAAGATCTGTTTGATTTTCTGTTGACTGGTTATATATATGATTATCTGTTATGTACATGTCGACATGGTTTATGTGTGGTTGGGTTGAGGTGGACTAGTGTAGACTAAATTCCAAGATACCTAGTGCATCTTGGATAGAATGCAGGCCCAAGAGGCATACCGGTCTAGCAAAAGGCTCGAAGAACGTTCTAGATAGGCTGAAGGCCTGGTGAGGCGTACTAGTCATGCTGAAGGTTCTGTGAGCGTATCAGAGAGACTGTAGGTTGGTAGGGGGTTCCAGTCGGGCTGAAGGCTCTAAATGCATGCTATTTGTTATTATGATTATGTGTTGTGTTGGTACTTTAGGGGGACTCACTAAGTGTTGAGTTACAGTTTTGGGTTATGTTTCAGGTACTTTGGATGATTGTGGGAAGGCAAAGGCGTAACCATACACATCCTCCTATTTTTAACTTACGATTTTGGGAGACTCTGATGTTGAACATGTTTTGAAAACTATAATTGTAAACAATTTGTGAAATTGGTTTGTTTTAAAAAGTTTAAATTTATCATGATTTTTATGGATGTTACATATAGGATGTGCATTGACTATCGAGAGTTGAACAAAGTAATGGTGTAGAACTGCTATCCACTCTCGAGGATTGATGATTTGTTCGACCAGCTGCAGGATGCGTCTTGGTTCTCCAAGATCGAGTTATGTTCAAGGTATCATCAGATGAGGGTTCTAGACGAGGGTGCCCAGAAAACAGCTTTCAGGACTTTTCCAAGATTGATGTTCTGTTGATAAGATTGACAAAGAAGTCAGTTACTTTTCGCTGGGGGACTGAGGAAAAGGCGGCATTTGAGACCTTAAGGAAAAATCTATGCGATGCTTCGATTTTGACTTTACCAGAGGGTGTGGATGACTTATGTAGCACCCATAAAATTCGAGCCAATTTAAAACTTTTTAAATCATTTGAAACCCTTCAATTATTACAATTTTGTTTTCAAAATAGTTTATACATTAGAGTTCCCAGAAATCATAATCATTAATCGAGGAAGTGTACGGCCACGCCTTCGCCTTCCAGCGGCCATCCGCTGAACCTGAAACAATAAACTGAAACTGTAAGCCCGAAAGCTTAGTGAATTACCCCCAAAATACCCATACATACAACAATACATATACAATAACAAACAAAATACTATGGGTCCAATCAACCATCGGGTTGGAATACCCAGGCCCTCAACCAACCGGTTAGAATGCCAACATACTATGGGTCCAATCATCATCGGGATGGAATACCCCAGGCCCACAACGAACAGGTTGGAATGCCCACATACTATGAGTCCAATCATCCTCGGTATGGAATACTCACGGCCCACAACTAACAGGTTGGAATGCCCACGTCTATTGGCTTTCGCACAAAGCAGATAAGCCTCAACCGCTAAACAAACATGTCCACAAATAACAATCTATAGATAGACAAACCGATCTAACAGATCATAACAACATATAACATCTTGTTTACCAGGATACTGATCTAATGGATCATAACAACATATAACATCGTGCCTACCAGGATACTGATCTAACGGATCATAGCAACATATAACATCTTGTCTACCAGGATACTGATCTAACGAATCATAGCAACATATAACATCCTGTCTACCAGGATGATGATCTAACGAATCATAACAGCATATATCATCCTATCTACCAGGATACTGATCTAACAAATCATAACATCATATAACATCCTATCTACCAGGATCCCAATCTAACAGATCATAACAACATATAATATCAGGATAACGATCCGATAAGGGCCGACCTTGGTGCCTTAGACCATTAAGTATAGTGAGGATAACTCACCTCGCAACTGACACACTGAAGAGATAAGCTCCACTCTCGGATCACCGTCACAAAATCCACCACCTATATCCACCATAGAGCCATATCCATAAATTTCCAGTTTTCCCAAAATGCCCCAGAAGTCCAAAAGTCATCCTTGGTCAAATTCAAAGTCAATGGTCAAGGTCAACAGTCCATGTTGACCCGAATCGTCGAGTACAACTACCCACTCGCCGAATTCCTTGGATAACTCGCCAACTCGCCGAGTCACTTGAGTGACTCGTCGAGTTCCTAATGTTTGCGGCCGAAAACTCCTTGACCAACTCGTCGAGTTTCCCTTACAACTCGCCAAGTTCATACGTTCCAAAATCCAGGAAAACCCTAACTGACTCACCAAGTTACCCTACTGACTTGCCGAGTCCACGACAATCTTCATCGGACTCGCCGAGTTGACCATGCAACTCACCGAGTCCCTTCAGTCCATTATCCATTCAGATGCTTTTTAAGCCATCCTAAGGTCCCATATTGCAGATCCAGCTTCCCAAGGCATGTTTATCACACAAAGATGCAAACTTTACGTGCATGCAAGGCTCTAAAGTCATATAATGGCAAAACCACGCTTGTAATGGAGTTTTACACATAAGGAGAGGTTCATTCTTGCCAAAGCTGATAGCTTTGGATTTAGAGACCAAGGAGAGTTCAGATCTGAAGTTACAACTTCAGATTTGAGCTCATACCCAAAAATAGCTTCATAATATGCTAGAAAAGCCCAAAACATTAACCAAATGAGTTCTTGAATGAAATGAGGTCAAGATAATGACTTGATACCTTCCAAAATATGCCATTTGAGGTAGATATCGGATCCCCACATGTTCTTTGCTCCTAACCACTTTGTCTTCGAGTTCTTCTTACAAAGATACACCTTCCAAAGCTTTAAAACACACAAATGAAGCACACTCACACGAATTAGGGTTTATGGACTATCAAGAGGCTGTAAGGGGAGGCTGAGGAGGCCAATGATCCTTTAAATAGGGTGCAAAACCCTAGAAATTAGGGTTTCACCCTCCAGCTCCTACTCGTCAAGTAGTTCACTTAAATACGTGGACCAACCCGCTGCTACTCGATGAGTCGAGCAACCAACTCGTCGAGTAGACCTTGAAACCACAAGGATCTTATAACAACATAAATCAATACCTGGTAATCAGGGCGTTACGACTTCGTAGTTTGTTGTGATGCTTCCATCAAAAGGTTGGGTGCAGTGTTGATGTAGAGGGGTCATGTGATCGTATACGTTTCGAGGCAGTTGAAGTCTCATTAAGTGAACTACCCTACACATGATATAAAGTTAGGAGTTGTAGTGTTTTCCCTCAATATTTGGGGCATTACCTCTATGATTTCCTTTGCACCATTTATACGGATCATAATAGCTTGAGGTACTTCATGGATTAGCCAAATCTGAATATGAGGCAACATAGATTGCTTGATTTAGTGAAAGATTATGATTGTGAGATTTTATACCACACTAGGAAGGCCAACGTGGTGGCCGATGCGATGAGATGCAAGGTGACTACCACACCTATTTGAGATTTATATTTGATATTGACGGTGTTTACCCCATTCCTAGAGCGAATTCGCGAGGCTCAAGTCGAGGCCATTAATGAGGAGCACCGTAAGAGTGAGCGCATCGTGGGGCATGTGTCAACTTTTGATTATGACAGTAGGGGACTGTTAACCCTACGTCGCAGGGTTTGGGTACCGTATTGGGGCGGTTGACAGTAGATACTGATGGAGGAGGCACACAAGTCAAAGTTTTCTATTCATTCGGGTTTGAAAAAGATGTAAAGAGACCTCAAATCCGATTATTGGTGGCCCTATAGAAGCGGGATGTAAAATGGTACATGGAGGTGTCAGACCCCAATTTATTGGGGCGAGGTTGGGCAACAAGTCATGGGGAGTACCGAAGTGGTACTCAAGACCACCAAATTGATTCAACAGGTGCACGGGAGACTCCATACCATATAGAGCAGGCATAAGAGCTATACATATAGACGTCGCTTGGAACTTGAGTTTCAGGTTGGGGATTTTGTGCTCCTGAAGGTTTCGCCTTGGAAAGGTGTCATCCATTCCAGGAAGTGGGACAAGCTAGGCCCTAGATTCATTGGTCCTTTTAGGATCCTTACCTGGGTGTGCAAGTTTGCATATCAGTTAGATTTACCAGTTGAGCCGAGCCAGATCCATAGGACATTTCATGTCTCTTAGCTACAGAAGTGCTTGGCCGATGATTCTACAGAGGTACCGTTGGATGCTATTTAGTTGGACAAGCACCTAAATTATGTGGAGAGACGAGTGTCCATTCTTGACAACAAGACCAAGACCTTGTGCAATAAGGCAGTGAAGCTGGTGAAGGTGAAATGGCAGTGCTAGAAGGGTTTCGAGTGAACATGGGAACCTAGGGAGGAGATGAAAGATCATTATCCTGAGTTATTTACAACAACGAACTTCGATATCGAATTCTGATCCAAGTTGGGGAGAATTGTAACACCCCATTTCTAGGTGTAGTTCTTTTTATTTATTTATTTTTTAATTTTGTAGATGTTGGATGTACGCGATTCGTAGTTTGCTGAGTCACACCAGGCGTAACTCATTAACTTAGACGTTGGAGTTAATGCAGTATGCATGGCATACCCAGGTTAAGCAGGGTATAACCGTGTAATGTGAAAACCCTAATTTATGGGGTCTTGAAGCCTATTTAAGGACTTTAACCTCTTTGAGGCCCTTTTTACCATCAACCTCTACCCTCTCCATCACTACTCTCGAATCCCTAGCCCTATTTGTGAGAGTTTAAGGGATAAGTATGATTTTGGTGTGGCTTGTGGAAAAGGGAGTTCTTTGGAGAAGCATTGGTAGTCCTCAAGCTTGAAGATCCATACTTTGTGCTTCACCATTCACCTCAAGGAGGTATAAAGCTTGAACCTTTACGTTTCATTTTGTTAGATCTTAAGTTGGTTCATGGCTTGTTACACTTTTGGTCCCTAAGACTTTGGTTTTATGGAGTATGAGCTACTCCATGCCTTGTGAGCACCATATTTTGTTGTATTTATGTTTGGAGAGCCATACAAATTGGAACTTGGGCACTCCCATCTATTAATGCAAGACATCTTAAGCTTTTGAGTGGTCTTTGGACTTAGGGTTAGGTTTTATAACCTCGTGAGCCATCTAAATGGCATAAAGTTTGTTACTTTATCAGTTAAGATGTCTATTAGGTCTGGATCTAAGAATTAGACGTCTGGTCTTAAGATATTTAAACCTTAAAGTGGAAATTGGAAAACAACCTGGTTACCGTAATGTCACACCTTATGATCTGATGAGTCAAACACACTACACGCTGACCACCAACGCCATTGTCACCACTCACCAACAATACCAATGCCAGAATAATCAGCGTCAACGTGAAGTCCATGATCTTGGTGATCATTATATATTAGAAAGATATCTTTGTATATTAGGTAGTTATACCCTGTAAATATAGAATAGATAACAGATCTGCTATGTTGGTGATAAGGATTTGTTTATATGTAGATTAGATACAATCTCTTGATTGAAGGGATTCAATAGATTAGATTAGTGCATATATATATATATATATATATATATATATATATATATATATATATATATATATATCATTACGGATCTTTTTAAATGTAGATTAGCAGATACAATCCCTTGATTGAAGAGATTCACGAAATTAGATTAGTATATATATATATATATATATATATATATATATATATATAACATTACAGACCTGTTTATATGTAGATTAGATACAATCCCTTAATTGAAGAGATTCATTAGATTATATTAGTGTTATATATATATATATATATATATATATATATATATATATATATATATATATATATATATATATATATATAACATTACGGTGAAACCCTAATATATGGCTTTATGCTGTCACGTCTTGGTGACCGTCTTTGTGACAACCTATTTTCTTGGTGGAAACAAACCCTTTCTTGGTGAAAGACAATTTGGTGATTCCTCTGTGTTATTTACTTTTTTTGTTATTTATTTTCTTAGTAATTTTGTTCTTGTTCATTATACTTGAAGTGTATCTGATCAATACAACCCTTCAATTGGTATCTGAGCATGTTTTCTGATACATTCAAGTTATCATAGTTGGTAAGAATTTTCATTCTAAGATCTGTTCATAGAAGGTTAGAAATTGTTTCTTAGAAATCACGAAAATCAAAAGAAGAAGAAACCTTCATTATAAAACCATTCACCGAATTTGATGGCTATTACAAAGATGTGGATGATGATGAAGAAGAAGAAAACAGTCCAGAAATCTGAAGCTAAATCTGATCAAAATTTTTTGAAAGTGAGGAGAAGAAGAGATGGGGTTCAAAAATCTTGAAACAAACGTCTTTTTTTCAGATCAGAAATATTTAAAAGAAGTGAGATTAAAATAGATGTCGTCAAGATTTGTTCAAACACGGAAACATTGTGTTCGTTATTCTTCTGTTCAAAGATACCTCCAGGAAAGTGTTTCTAAACCAAATCTTTTTTTGGTCTCTAAACATCATTTGCTAAAATATGAAGATGTGAGAAGGAATTTGAATCTTTCAAAGTTCTGGTTGGTAGTCACTCTTCCTCAGTCTCACTAAGAAAATGTAAGATTTGTTGTATATTGTTTGTGTAAAGTTTTTTTTAATGTCCTTTATTTCATTTTCTTTGAAGTGTTGTGTACAATTTTTATTTTAGAAATCATTGTGTTTGGTTTTATGTCAAAAACATAAATAAATAAATAAATATAAAATAAGAAAATAATTACAAGAAAATGTTTAAAGTTATTAAGAAAAGTGAGTACATATATCATTCGCACTTGTCCTTATTATCAAGATAAAAGAGCAGCTTGGTCATTACAAGTCTTCCACGCTGATTGTCTCTTATGTTGGAACTTCTGTCCAGATGCCAAATGAAACAAAATTTTGGAGTCTTCTCCCATTGTCTCTTATGTTGGAACTTCTGTCCAGATGCCAAATGAAACAAAATTTTGGAGCCATTGGGAGAAGACGATAACTACAAGCAAGATTTGTCTCTTGCAAGGGCCAGGGCGGAGCTAGAATTTTAGATTAGCGGGGACTTAGACATACATCGTAATATATATATATATATATATATATATATATATATATATATATATATATATATAATAAACCATTTGAGTGAGATATATATCCATATTGTATGTGAGTTTATAGTCTTACATCATAAAAAGAGATTGTAATATGGAAAGTAATAATTCATATTTCAATGTTATTTGTATGGTTATAACTTTAATGTTTTCTGAAAAAGTTAAGTAATAAATAATGAATAATATATAACAAAATATTAATACCCAATAACATTAATTACATTTTAATACAAAGCATACAATTGATGGTGAGCTTTGAAAGAGATTATAGTTGATGGTGGGCTTTGAGTGGTAATATACTAATGTCAATGGAGTTAGGGGGTCACAACACCCACTAGCCCCCCTACTGGCTCTGTCCATGGCAAGGGGTACAATTCTTAAATAAACAAAACAAAAGGATTTAGATGTAGGGGTATTTCGGTCATTAAGGATTTCGTGCTATTTCATGCAATGGTGACTGCTCTTGAAGCTCAAAGCAAAGTCTACTACACTCTTTTTCCTTTTCTCAAATGGATGAAAAGAGACAAGTCAAAAGAAATTCTTCAAGGGTATTTGGTATCACTTGGTAGGAGGATGTGTACAAAATGAGTTAGTGTTGAAATGATGGAATTTAGTTGTGATACTGCTCAAAGAATTAGTCATTACATCAAAAAGGAAAGACTCATGAGCCAATGGAACAACATCATCCTCAGCTATCCAGGTAAATCAAAGAATTAAATGTGATTACTCTCTCTCATGGTTTCAATCTATACGCAGGTATTCGAGAGATCAATGCTAACATGATCATTTTGGTTAAAGCTGATGAGACCTTCATGCTGATGTGTTTTCTGTTTGTATTCACATGCTGATGCCTATTTCATACGCTGGATAAGGGTTGATTCAAGTCATGTCTCATGTGGGCCCTCCTTTGAAGTCATTTGAAGCAAAAGCTATGATTTTTGGAGTAAAAGTCAAGGCAAGTATGGACAAAACAATGAGCAGTAGAAGAAGGATGCATGAGGTGATCCTTTGAGACCTTCAAGATTTCAAATGGAATGCAGAGGTAGCTTGGTCTGTTAGAAAAAGTAAAAGATAGACCGGACAAAGATTATGTTTTCAAGGATATTGTCATATTGATATCCAACTTGTTTGTTCATGCTGACTCAATCTACACTAATCAGCGTTAGCACATGTTTCTCCTGTTTAGCACCTCTCAATCATCAGCGAGTATACACGCTGATATCAAAATTATTCTGTTTTTCATGCTGATAAAGATTTTTGTTGATCAAATTTTCATCATGAGTTCATGCTAATGGTTCCTGTGTAAACTCTCTCGTTGGTACAAGGTATCGACTAAAAGGAAGAAAGTGAAAGCATGAGTAAAGGAAAGCTGGCATGGGTCCATAAGGGTAATTTCATCATTCAAGAGAATGATGTTCCTTATAACACAAGAGAGGGAACATTTCATACAACTAAAATAAAGAAAAGATATCTCAAGGATTTTGTTTCCTTGTGTGGGTTATCAAATCAAGTCAAAAGAGAGGTTCAGGTTTTAGTTGTGATAAAGCATGGGTCTCTATCCTTACGTGAATCATCATAAACCAAGTAGACATGGGAAATTTGGTAATTTCAGATATTTTCGGCCTACAAAAATGAAGAGCAGGTGAAGGTCTAAGTCGTACAACAACATCATCCATCAAGTTTAGCATTGACAATTAATGTCTGATCTCTCTATACCCTTTTCAAGTCTATTTATATGTTAGGTTCCTATAACATCAGAATGAAAGCTACAAGACTTGATTGTGTTTCAATTGTCCTGCATTTGTCACGTATTCTTGATGGAAATGTTTATTGGTTATCTTTAAGTATAGATAACTTAGTAGAGAAATGTCATAAAGGGGATAGCTAGGGTTTTGTCTACTGAAATGAAAGAGGAAATAGGGACAAGAAATGTAATCATTCACGTGGGTCATATGAGTTCTCCAAAATCAGATGATGAAAGTGAAAGCTGTCTTGTTATGGGTTCCTCTTTCAAGGTTTACAACTAAAGAATGCCTTAACTGTAGGGGCATTTTGTTAGTTTGGAATAAGTATAGAATCGAGGTTGCAGTTTTTAAGTTGTTCTCTGATCAAGGGATTATGCAACCAACATCATCTTGCCGAATAAAGTTCCACAAAACAGGTTTGAAGCTTGGAAAGAACAATTGTGATATCAGTAAATCTAAAAACGAAATCCAGCTTCATAATTGTTCATCATTTCTTTAGCAATTGTCGATGTGGTGCAGCAGAGATATGTCTCTCTTGATGAAAGCTTGCGATCAGAATAATGTTACAGCAGCACAAATTTCTTTTTAAGAGGGTAGCTGTATAATAGATGGATTAGTCAAATCTTTGTTGTTGTCTTGCTTAAAAAAATGTGAAGCGCAGTTTGTATACACGCTGATGAAGAGTTTCAATCTGTTTGGAATCTCAAGTTTGTTTTTCCACAATCCTAAATCATGTTCATCACCAACTCTCATCCATGGGATTCAAACGAGTCTCTTCAAAAGCTGAGAAATGGATAAAATTTCACTGATAAAAGTTAATGCTCCAGATAGAATTCGAGGTTTTCACGTTGAGTTACTCCTATCAGCTTTATGAAATTCTTCTCAGCGTCTCATCACAAGGATCGATATTTTTAAACAATTTGACCGATCTAAAGGATGATGACAAATTCATGATGAACGAATGCTAAAAGTTACCTGAGCTTTGAAGCATGCTACATAAAAATCTGCAAATGGTGTCATGGGAAGACAAAGCATGGGTTTATGAAATGAATGGCTTGATGCGTAATCGTTTGATGTTTTATTCGACAAAATTTTATGGTTTTGTTGCTAAGGAAGAAACAAAAGCATGTGAGGAGAGAGATAGAATGTCTAATTTTTCTGTCACCAATTATGAAGCAAGAACATGTTTGACTTTTTTGAGTTATCTTCATGAAATCAACATATTTCATCAGCTTTTCAGAATTTGGTCTTAAAGGTATTTTGTCAAAAAGTCAAATTCTGAAAATGACTACATGTGTGGGTTATAAAGCAACATTGAGTCAAAGCTATTTAAGATTAAAACCAACAAAGCACGTGGTCAAAATGAGCATTGTAAGGAAATAATTTGTTGTTATTTCTAATAAGGAAATAAAGCAAATGCTCTTAATTCATAGTCTTGTCTCCTATAACACTGCCAATATGAAAAGAATGCATGGTATTCTTGAGTAGAAGAATGGTTAGTAAACTGATCTACTTTCTTAATGCAAAGCTGACAATTCTGAAAAGTGTTCTAGATAGGCACTCTTCAAGGTTCTCTAACACTCCATTTCATATAAGGATTTAATGTCTTGATCTTAAAAAAATTGAAAAGTTCCAATCAAGGTTTTTCAAGTGTATATTATCTATCTTCTTGATAGAAATATAAGGTAGAGAATACACAAATACGCATCACAAGGGTAGGGGGAGCAACCAAGTTTGACAAAGGCAACCAAGCTGAAAATTGATTAGCTAGTCATAAAGTTGTTGGATTAGATGTCTAAGCCAATAACTATTATTAATATGTACTCACCCGAGAGTAGCATGGTTCATTTGGGTTGCATGGCATCGAAACAATTGGATAGACAAATGAGAAAAATGTTATTTATGATTTATATTATATGTATTATACGTTCTAATATATTAATATGAAATCATATTATTTAATTAGTATTGATCAAGAATTACTTTGTAACTAATTTTGTGATCAAAAGAGACTAATTAAATATATGAGGATTGATTGTGTAAATCATTCATTCTTATATATGTGGGCTTGTAATCCATAGTCCTTCATGTTGGGCTTAACCCATGTGGTAACCCATGGATTCACCATGGAGGTTAAAACCCATGGATCACGATGAATGTGGAAAGTCATGAGTTACATGGTGTAACCCTAAATGAGCCACACTATATAAATGACCCCATGGTTCATGAAATTGGACTAAGGAGTAACTAGTGGATACACAAAGAGGGAAAAGTCGATTTCATAGAGTGAACCAAGTAACCTCTTCTCAAGTTATTCCAATTGTTGGTGGTGTTGTGTGATTCCATTTGAGGTGCAACACTTGGGGCACTAAGCTCTTAAAGGTTCTAGACTTCAAGCTCCATCAAAATGTATGTCATCTAACTAGACTTTTGTAGTATAGATACTCCATTGTATGCTAGTTAGGATGATGCTTTGGAATTTTGAATGTATGCATGTATAATAGAGATAACATAGATCCAAAGCACATATGGTTGTACGTACACCATAGGATTGTTATAATTTTCCAAACCCACAAAAGTCTCATGTTTTGCTGAAACATCGAACATAACCCAATGGCTTACCTTGATTGCATAGTCATCAACATAAGAGATACTTGTCTAGTCCTTAAATTATAAAGGGTTATTAATATACCATTACGAATTAACTGTGAAGCTTTGATTCTAGACCGCAACTAACTCTATGATGCAAGGTTTAAACCACTTCTTGCTAATAGGTTATCATTGTCAAAGATTCACGTTGATTTCACCTCCCTGTGATTGAGACATCCTACTTCTTTCCACAAGTCTTCTTTATAAGAACTTGCTGATTCACTTTGTAAAACCACACACTGATAAAAGTTCGAAAGTCTATGGCAATGGTTAGACTATTTACCGTAGTTTATCACACACACCAAACCATTCTTGGCCGTAAATTCTTCTTAAAATTTTTATGATTCAGTGTCCAATGCCAAACATTGATGAGAACTTGAAAAATCTATGCTGATGGGTACATTTCGTACCATAATATTTTACACGCATCATTCCACTCTCGCTCTTTATTCTTCTAATAAAAGAAGATAATGATTCAGTATGTAAAACCATACACCGATAAGACTTTGCAATTTTGTGTAAATGATCTAGTATTGCAACGACATAATAGTGTGATACACCAAATTCTATCATATCCTTTAACTTTGTTTTATATTTATTTTCATTAAAAGTTTCATGTTGTCTTCTTAAAAAAATCAAAAAGAAGGCAGTACCTATTGATGTTGTAAAAAAGGGGGATAAATGTTTAGTTCTGCTACATTGTTACTTGATCATTCATTGAATAATAGATACTCTCGAAAGAAGAAGGTTATTGATCTAAGGGGAGCAGGCCTCAGATGTTGTTTATATGAGGTGGAGCTAAATCAAAGAAGGAGTTGATATCCACTACTAGAAAACAACCCTTTAATGACGCGCAAACAATGACACTCGCTGGTAGAGGACGTGCATTTGTGCGAGCCCTAAAAGATAATGTCAGTTTTACAAAATTTGAAGGATAGAGGGCACACATTTGTGCGTGCCTCAAAAATAGTGTCTAACAAAAAAAATTAAAAACACGGAAGGCACCTATCATAAAAAAGCGCGTCATCTAAAACTGTCGCTTTATATTTTTCTTTAGGAAGGCGCGTTCTCTTAGGGGGAAATGAAATACCAAGAAATTAAACAGCCTGCCGATGCATCTCCTTCTTCTTCTTCTAAAATCCTCTACCAAGAAGCCCTAATAATTCTTTAAGCAATTCGTCTTCCTCTCTCTCTCTCTCTCTCTCTAAAAAGAAACACATTGATCATCACCATTTCGCATCTAAATCACCTACCGCCTTCTCATCCATCTACAATGGCCTCACCACGTTCTCCACCACCACCATTAACCCTAGCCGTCACATATTCTCCCCAATTTAAACAAATGGCGCTTAATCAACTGAATTTGAAGTACCCCGTCTTCCTTTACCTCTACACTTTCTCCTCTACATCTTCACCACCCACGACCTGCATTCCATCCCTCCATTCTCTCTGCAAACTCTAAGCCACCGCCATCACCATTGAACCCTAAAATCACAATTCGCCTTCCTCTACCTCTGTACTCTCTCCACCCACCGAATCCGCCTTAATTCTCACCCTCCTTCTCTCCAGAGACCCCTTCTACCCATCGATAATCACACTCACCCTGAATTACTTGGATTCCTTCTCTCTTAAAACCCTTAATCCAACATATCACACTCCATATTGTACAACGACACTTTTCACAGACCCTTCATCTGCTTATCTCGATTGTTGGCTCCTCAACCGCCGAGTCCTCTCTGCTCGCCGCCATTAGCCATCGCCTCCCTGTGAAGCCAAGCTACCACTGGGTGGAGACCGTTGCACACCACAACTACACCAGGGACCTTCAATTTCTTAGCTACAGGTTCATTTTTCTTCAACTTTTTTCTGTTTCATTCATCTTTTTTTCTTGTTGTCGGTCTTCCTTCTTTTACATGATTTTTTTTAATCCCTTCTTGGAGTCGATAAAAAACCATCATCATCTCTGGTGGTGGCAATTACTCTCCATATGTAAAGGTAAAAGAAAAGTTTTTTTATATTTTTTTATTTGACCCTTTCATGTACTTATCTTTACCCCTACCTTCAACTGGAACCCATGTAGAATTGGTGATTAAATATGGTAAACGAAATAATTTTAATTCTCACAAGGATTCATATTGATCCAAAAGTTAGTAGAGACACACATATTTTCTTTTGTGGTAGGTAGAGCATTTGTCTCAGATATCGAAAGGTTAAAAGTTAGCAATAAGACAATATCCTTAGAGATTGAAAGTGTGATAAGTTTTTTCTCTGAGGATACTCAGGTTTTTTTTCTTTCTGTCTTTCACATGTGCTTATTCAATGTGGAGTTATGAACTTGGTTTTTATGTGTACATACATTTATAGTTTAAAAATCCAATACTTTAGGGCCAATATTTTCTTTTATAAACATTTTTTTTCCATACATTCATTTTGCAATGTTCTTGAATCTGCACATGAAATTAATGGCACCGTGTGGTTATGTTTAACTCTTCTGCTTCTGTGAAAACTGTAAAATGTGCAAAACCAAAAACATGAATTTTGGGAATTTGTTTTTTTTGTCAGGTTGTGAGCTCTGTAAAATGCCTAGAGGATGAATTAGAACTTAATGCTCTTCATAAGCCTGGTAGGAGATGCTGCTAAGGTCAGAGAGTCAACTTTGGCTGTTCATGCTCGCTTTCTCATAAAGAGTTTGTCTGTTAGAGAAGAACACATTCAGGATGTATCAGTTATTCTGCTGTCTCAATTGAGAGAGAGATTTCTATAGGTAAAGTATTCATTTGTATTACAAATTTAAGAGTTTTTATATGTTGTTCTACTTTTACTCTAGGGTAACTAACAACATATAATGCTATCACCTGTAAAAAATAAATTACATTACCTATACTGGTAAAAAGAGTAAATTGCGTTGCTATTCTCCGCAATTTGCCCTTACTTTAAGTAACATTCTATTAGGTGCAGATCCTATGGAAATCATCTTGTCTAGTTTCTCTTTTGTTCTCTGTGAATGGTGATCCACCTTCATCTCTTGTGAATGGTCCCACTTCAGTAGATTTTGTTCGCTCTTTGTACCAAAGCGTTGTCAAGGAGTGGATTGTTGATTCACTATCCTATGCCCCATGCACCACCCAAGGTCTTCTTCAGGTTTGTGACGTTAATGACCATATTACCCTTATATTCTAGACTGAATAAGCCTTTTAAATGAGACTTAATTACCATATTACCCTTGTATTCCAAAAAAACAAATTTCACATTATTCATCAATTTTAAATTGAACTCGTTAAGTCATTCTGTCCAGTTTAAGTAAAAAAGAAACAACCCTGTAGTCTCAGAAGGTTCACTGTGTAGTTTATTAAGTCTAACAAACTGACTGTGTCCAAACATAAACATTTCAAGAGCAAATTTTTAAAGAAAACACATGGCAAAAAGCACAGAGGACTACAGACGTTGTTTCTCTTTTATCTGAAATAAAAATAGGAACATGGAAAACGGATTGTTGGAAGGGTAAAAAAACTGCCAACATTCTTGCAGTAATGGCATCTGCAACTGTTGCATCAGGTGAAAATTTGAAGTGAACAAAGGCGTTTAATAGTTTTTGTGTTTTATTACTTTATACTTTACAGGAGATGATAGTTGCTTCTGAAAATGCCCCTTTAAAGGTAAGTAATTGATAGCTCATGCACATATTGTCTCTATATAAGTATCTGATCTTCCTTTCCATATATATATATATATATATATATATATATATATATATATATATATATATATATATATATATATATATATATATAACTTTTTTACTTATGCAGACTTCAAAAGAGAAGCTTTTCTTATATGACATTGTTGCATAGATGTTGATTAAACATAATTTAGAAAATCAACTTTTATATTATTTTTTCTGTTTTGCAGATTTGATTACATTATTCGTGACTCTCGAGCTTGTGGTCTTGGGTGTCACTTTCAGTTTAAAAGGTAAAAAAAGTGGTTTATGGATTTTGGCAGAATCAGGTGGAATTGGAATTTGAGATTCCATTCCATAGTGTCTTTGGTTGCAGATCCTTGAAGAACGATAGCTCTGAACAGGTACAAGTTTGAACCGTTTATAGTTATATGTCTGATTCCTCTTAATGACATTGATTTCTTGCTCACTCAGTATCAATAACATATTTTTATCTTGTATTTGTATATATATATATATATATATATATATATATATATATATTCTTCCATTTAACTTTTTTACTAAGATGGGTGTGTGCTAATTTGCTATCAGATCTATGTCTTCTCTGGTATGCTAGCCAACTTCAGGAAGATCACCTTATCAACCAAGTCAAGATTTGGTGAAATTAGGCATAACCACATACAAGATCAGAAACCTACTGACTTTGGTGAGTTTTTATTACAATTCAATTAATTTATTCACATAATTTTGATCATTTTTTTATTTTAATTTGTTATATCAGAGCTTGAAATGATGAAAGAAAGATTTTCAAATCTTTTTTTGGGGGAGGATATTTTGGATAGTAGGGACAAAATTTACTACATATAAGAAGCTTATGGCTTGATCATATCAGAGAAAGAGGAAGCAGATGAAATTCAAGGTACTTTTCATCAATCATTTTACTGTTTGACTAAGTTCTTAACCTGAACTCTCATTGTTCATCATTTTAACTTATTTTTTTATTTGATTTCATAATGCATCACAGTGTCTTTAATTCTTATCTGGTTGGCTTGGTGTATAGATGCTTCGTGAAGGATTATGCATTTGTATGGCTAGTATGATCTTTTCCTTAAATGTTGATGGAAACCTTCAAGGAAAGAACAAAGAAGTCTTCAATATCTAGGTGCTTGTTGTATAGATCCTTCATTGAACTTTTTTTATAACTCATTTGAAATCTTCTATATCCACGTGGTGTTGGTGGCAGCAGCAGGGGCGAAAATGTCACCCCTTAAAATTTCCCATGAATATCTCTTTAATGGTACTTCCCATAAAGTCATGTATATATAGATTATAGAATCACATTTTTAATGTTTTGCAGCCTGACACTGTTACCGATGATATTAATTTGTCATTTTTTATATAAAATGATACTTATCATAATTATCTCATATTTTTTTGGTTCTTTAAAGGGTGATTGTACAGGAACTAGTATGTTAAAATTTGGTTGCCAGGTAATTTCAACCTCATATTTTACCTCATTATAGGATTTGTTGGTTTATGTGAATCTAATGGTTGCATTATTCAAATTTGTAGGTCTTGTTGATGTGCATAGTGTCAAGCAAAGTAGCTCGGATGTTGTGAAGGTGGGAAACAAGTTCTTGTAGTTCTAAGTATTATTTGTTGATGACTTTCATCTCTTTACATTTGATGTATTACATTTGTCTACTATTGGAATGATTATTTGTATGGCATTAACTTTTGTGCAATGGATTGTATTTTTTTTTTGTATATGGTATTTTATTTTCTATTATGAGACATGAAATGCAAATTTAATTTGAAAATTAGTAAACCTATAAATATATTTTTTTTAAAAAAAATTTAAAATTACAATACGCAAAAATGTGTGTCATCTTCATTTATGACATGACCTTTCTTGACAACGGCATTAATGATACATTGCGTGTCATAAATGTGCGTCGTCTATAGACGACGCGCAAAAGTGTGTCGTCTCTCGTTATGACATGGCCTTCCTTGACACACATTTGCACGTCGTCTGAGCGTTTTACGACACACATTGCACGTCGTAAAAGGCTGTTTTTCTAGTAGTGATTAAAACTCTGTCATCTCCTTATCATTTATCATTCCGCTGCAACTCATGGTACATAGACTGTTTCCACGACTCTTACTGCTAATAACCAAAAATGGGAAGAGTCATACACCTTCTCATTGGGAGCATTTGTTAAAGTTGAAAAACTTTTTAGAGATTAGTTTTGACATCATCAGATAGGGGAATTTGTAAGGTCACACCTTATGATCCGATGAGTCAAACACACTATAGAATGATCAACGTCAATGTGAAGTCCATGATATTGGTGATCATTATATATTAGGAAGATATCTTTGTATATTGGGTAGTTATACTCTATAAAAATATTATAGATAACAAATCAGCTATCATGGTGATAAGGATTTGTCTGTGTGTAGATTAGATACAATCCCTTAATTGAAGGGATTCACTAGATTATATATATATATATATATATATATATATATATATATATATATATATATATATATATATAACATTAGGGTGAAACCCTAATGTATGGCTTTATGTCGTCACGTCTTGGTGACCGTCTTTGTGACAATCCGTTTTCTTGGTGAAAACACACCCTTTCTTGGTGAAAGACAATTTGCTGGATCCTCTGTGTTATTTACTTTTTCTATTTGCTTAGTATTTTTTCCTGCTTATTATACTTGAAATGTATCCAATCAACACAAACTTTCAGTTACGTTGGGCGTAATATGGTTTACAAAGCTTGAGTAAGACTCTACGCTTAACGTAGAGCTTGAGTACGCAGCGCATAGGTCAACAAGGTTGATTGTTAAATTTTTGACCAATTGA
This sequence comes from Lactuca serriola, assembly GCF_051521515.1. Classification (NCBI taxonomy): domain Eukaryota; kingdom Viridiplantae; phylum Streptophyta; class Magnoliopsida; order Asterales; family Asteraceae; genus Lactuca; species Lactuca serriola. The sequence continues at coordinate 124,635,400 of NC_136414.1, forward strand.
TTTTTGGTCAACTGTGAGGGTTTTCGACTTGGAAGGGAAAAATGGTCTTTTGCCGAAATAAGGATTTCTCATGGTATTCTGGACTTGCTAAGTTGGAATAATTACCTTAATTATTAATTAGGGTTTGTTTTTGATATGTATAGTGTGAGGAGATTCTCATACCGGCAGCTCGAGTGTGAGATTTACATGTTATCGATTGAGGTGAGTCTTCTAACTATACGGTAAGTGATATGTGTAAATTTAACTATGTATTTAATGAATATTTCTAATACTTTTATCTAGAATTATGTTTATCTTGGAACAAAAGATTCTTATTATGTTTGAAATATATGTTGTAGCAATGAAGACTTGCTCAGGATGAAAAGGAAGCAAACGAGGAGCTGGAAGTAGGAAAGGAAAGCTAAAAAAAGAAGAGGAAAAGAAGACTGAAGACCACGTCCTGGTGATATCCAACAGGACGTAGTTAATGGAAGGTTCACGACCATCAGATATGACTTGGAGAATACGGGATATCGACGAGGACCACATCGTGGTGGCGATTAACCACGACGTGGTGATCAGATTTTGGCGAATGTGGAGGAATGCAATTAGTTTTCTTGGGATAATTACGGCTGAAAACCTTTGGAAACCCAGAAGATAATCGGAAATCAAGTGGAGCTCAAGGATTGAAGAAGAATTAGAAGAATTTCACAATGATCTAGTTGGTTTGCTAATAATTACTTATATATAGCTTATTCTATATGGATTTTGTGTGTTTTTCTGCTACAATGAGAGGCTAAATACCTTTTACTTTTTTTAGTGAAGATGAACTTGATCTATACGTGTTGATTTCTATTATTGGATGATTATTATTGATTTTACTTGTGTTTGATAATTTAAACTGTAACGTCCCAAAATTCAAGCCCGAAAATTTCATTTTTGAATTAATATGTTTAATAAACATTTTACCAAAACATTGTCGATAAAACAACACCTTACAAAATCATAATGTTGTGTCTCAAACCATGACATCAAAAGTAATGAAAAGCAGAGTACAATCCCAAAAACTCAATGCGGAAACCATGTGTGTGTGTGATGCGTTGCTACACCGCCGGCTCCTTCCCCTTCGTCGAAGAGGTACCTGAAACCAAAACCAAAACTGTAAGCACAAATCTTAGTGAGTTCCCCCATCATACCACATACCATACAATATTGTTGGTATCTTTCAACCGGTAACCTTCATCGGTATCTTTCAACCGGTAACCATCATCGGTATCTTTCAACCGGTAATCATCATCGGTATCTTTCAACCAGTAACTGCCATCGGTATCTTTCAACCAGTAACTGGGGACTATTTCACCCCTACCACTAGCATGCAACAATAGACATAAGTATACAGTCAGGCATATCCGGGTACTGACCTACCCCTAGGTCCTAAGGACCACTTGTCAAGGAAGCTAATCCCTACGACACACATAACATGTCATACAGTTAAATCTCATGACCAAAACACATAACCAGACTAAGATAATTATCACAAAGACAATCATCTTCTAAATACCCCTTTTTGGTGGGCTGGCATTGTGGCCTTAGACCCACCCCTACTGGAAGACAACTTACCTCAATGTCGTGCAATGTTTGAATTATCCTCGGTGCACAAGTCGACTCCCTTCGACTCCTCGATTCCTACACGACAGCCTTCAAGTCAACACACAACACGTGCAACCCAAAACAGGGTTAGTCCAAGTCCAGTCAAATTCAACCTCAAGTTGACCCGACTCGCCGAGTTGGGTCATCAACTCGTCGAGTCCCTAACTCTTTACTCGTCCTTATCCACGTCTTGACTCGTCGAGTTTGGCATTGACTCGATGAGTTCCTCTCTTGTATGAACATCACATGAAACTCATCTGAGTCGTCGAGTTGTATGAACACTTGCCGAGTCCACCTTCATCTGATGAACAAGTCCTGTCCTTGACTCGCCGAGTTGCATGAACAACTCGTCGAGTTCATCTTCAATCTTAAGAAGATTGCCTTGGACTCGCTGAGTCTGTTCTAGTACTCGTTGAGTCCCATGAACTCCAGGTCTAAAATTACGTCCAATGTGTTGGGTCACTCTTTCTGTCCGGTTACAACCCTTCTAACACTCAACTGAGTTCTTTTGACCTTCAACATATATGGGACTCAAAACCTTGGACTCATCGAGTCCTAGGAACAGACTCTCCGAGTCGGTCACATCCACACTCTAAATCCTCGATTACTGATGTACAACCTTTGATCAAAAGATAGATCCAAGCTTCTACAATCGATCTAGCACGTAAAATTACAAACTTTATGTGCTTGCATGGGACTTTGAGCTCAAAAAGACATAAAACAAGCTCTTATGATGCATGGGACCTTTCGTGGGTGCAAAAGCAGTCCCCAACTGCCTTGTGACTCCCTTAATGACGTGATTCAGAAGCTCTAACCCCCAACCATGTTTGCAATCATAGTTGGCCATCAAAAGTGGCTTATAAAAGCCCTAAATTTCCCTAAATGGGATCTAACAAATGAAAGAACTAGGTTACAACTTTTTACCTTCAATGAACTGTAGAAGGTGCAAAAACTCGGGTTCCCTTGGTCTTTACTTGCTTCCTCAAGCTTTTCTCTTTCCTTCTTAAGACCTCAAGCACCAAAATCCACCAATAAGGCTCAGATTGCTTCAATAACGGCTAGGTTTCAATGAGAGGTGTTCTGGGAGCATAAGGGACATTGCAGCCTGCATAACATTGTTTAAATAGGGTGAAAACCCTCGGATTAGGGTTTTTGTCCAGACATGGTCTACTCTTCGAGTCCAGGACCCGACTCGTCGAGTCTATCACTTAAATCCCGCGTCCCGTCCCGCTTTTACTTGGAGAGTTGGTCCTTCAACTCACCGCATCCCGTTACGCTTCGTCCGCGAAGTCTGCTGCTCGTTACTGAAACAACTCTGGGTAATGCTCCATCATCTCATCCACCAGCTCATAATTCCATTCTGAGCCCTTCCGGTGCTGCCATTGCACCTTCACGAGCTCCACCCTCTTGTTCCTCAAATCCTTCGACTTCCGATCGAGGATTGCCACAGGCCGCTCGATGTAGTTCAGGTTGTCATCAATCTGAATGTCCTCCAAGGGCACTAGTGTTGAGTTATCCACCAGGAACTTTCGTAGCTGAGAAACTGTGACAACCCGATATTTCAACTCTATGTAATGACCTAAAAAGTCAAGTATTGTAACCACTTTTGTGATAATGAAATTTACTTCGAAAATAAAATGTCCAAAAAGTTCCTATTTAATTACCTACTATGTTTGATGTCATTAAACCATGATCGTACGTAAAAAGAACGCCCAAATCCGACTTCGTATATTGAAGTTATGATTTTTCCAAGTTCGGCTTAGCGACAGACAGCTAAAAACTAGAAGCATTTAAGCTGGTGAGTTTCATAAGTATTAAATGACAATGTTTGTATGAAATGAAATGTTTTGTTTTTGTTTGTTTGTTCCTAGAAAATCCCATATTTTCTACTAGTATAAATGTAGCCTTCTATCAAGACTAATGTTTGTTTCTAGAAAATGTATGTACGTATAAAATATCCAATAGCATGGTTATAAAACTCACATGGGGTATTAAAAAATACATTGTTTACGAGGTTTTTTAAACATATTGGATAGTTTATACGTACATACATTTTCTAGAAACAAACATTAGTCTTGATAGAAGGCTACATTTATACTAGTAGAAAATATGGGATTTTCTAGGAACAAACAAACAAAAACAAAACATTTCATTTCATACAAACATTGTCATTTAATACTTATGAAACTCACCAGCTTAAATGTTGATCTACTCTTTCAAAACTACTTGTATGTCCTAGGGATTCAGTAATTACAAGTATCAAACAGTTTTTGAAGAAGGGACGCTGCGTCGTCAGTTTAACTTCATATTTTGGCATCATATTGTAATTGGTTTTGAACATGTACTTTTTAAAACAATGTAAAATTTCAATTATATATATGATGGTTGTATTGCTTTCTTTATTATGTATTCATTTGTTATGCTACCACATGAAGTCATCCGCCCCCGAACGTTTCCACCGTTCCGGTTTGGGGGTGTGACAGATTGGTATCAGAGCAATGTTTATAGTGAACTAAGTATATCGAACCACATAATATATACAAACTATAAATGCTTAAGGGACTAATACTCTCTGATAAAACATTTTTTTTTTGTTTTACGCCTAAGCCGCGTTTCGTTTAACTTATAATGTTAGTTCATTCAAGTACAAATACATGCATACAACAAACATGTTTTCATGATTATAACTATACAAGAAGTATTTAGACAAGTTGGACACTACGATTAAGAATCAATATATGTAATCGGATTTGGGACAAATATAGCATGATCAACTCTATTTGTCCGAGATCGGACCAATATATATTGAGGATTGCTCGTAGTAGGCAACAAGTCAAAACTTACCAAAACATCACGGGAATCAAACACACGAATTTAAATACTATAGGAGTATTTATTACTTAGAATAGCTTAACATACCTGTTTAGTCTTACATGTTCCAAACATTATTCGATTCTTATAACCCTATTCTCGTACAGTCAAATGGCTGGATTTCACCACCCCGACGACCCCTACTATTCCAACCAAGGCAACGGGGGATGGATCGAAAAGGATCCCGAAGAGGACGAAGAACCCATAGAATTGGATGATGACTCCGGTACCGACTCAGAACCGGAAGTGATCAATCTACCACCCGCACAACCTCCCGTCTTCGTAAGGAACTTTCAAGGACCGACTCCCGTCTGGGGAAGCCACCTCCACCATTGGAGCCAACAAAAAAACCTACGCTCTCCCTACGGCATGTGCCGAGACTTCTACGATGTCTGCGGCGGAGGTTCAGCTGATCGGGCACTACCAGTAATGGTGGGCAAGCTAGCCAATCAGTCCTACCAATCCGGAGTTCTAGCTAGCCGGATTCGGGATGTCAACGTAGAAGTACAGGTTCACACTTCTGACATCCGTAGGCTGGACAGAATTCAGGACAATGCCCAACTCCAAACCGAGGCATTCCAAGCACAAATGACTGCAGCCCTAGCCGAATTGAGGGAACAACAAGCCGCTTTTGATAGGCGTCTAATGGAATCGAAGCAATCGGATGCGGAGTCAAGCTCCAAGCGCAACCTACGTCGCAAGTAGTGCTTGCCAAAATCTCAAATTTTGTTATAAGTTAGGACCTCGGCTAAAAGTTTTTAATTTTCTTAAACTCTGTAACCGGAGACCCTTATAGGGGTCAAATTTTCATGATCATTGTATCAACTATTATATTAATATAAGTGACACTATTATTACTATGTGGAGTATTTCATTCAATCCTTAAAAAGTTATGGAGAAACCAAATGCTTGTTCCATATTTTCAGTCTTACAAATAACTTTCATTCTTCTATTATTGAGACTCGTACTATCAGCTGTTGTTGGGCTATAGCAATTTAGTTCATAAGACACATACAGTTTCTATATTATGGAATTCTTATCTTTATCTTTTCAACCTATAGTTGAAGGATGCCTCCGCGTAGGAACCCAAGGCGAAACAACGGTGGGGAAGCACCCATACCACCACCACCTCCACCTCCTCAATTTGATGCTATCATGTTCCAAGCAGTAGTCACCGCAGCTGTAGCAGCTGCCATGTCACAGATCAATAACTCAAGTACTACTGGCTCGGGAACTGGCACACACCCATCCAACCATGGCGAGAGTCATGAGCAATCCCGAGAATGCACCTATAAGGACTTTACTAATGCCAAACCTCGAATGTTTATGGAACTGGTGGTGTGATGGTTCTGAGGCAGTGGATCGAAAGGACATAATCAGTCTTTGAAATCTGCTCCTGTCCCGAGCACAGCAAAGTCAAGTTTGCAACGTTCACCCTTATTGATAGAGCTTTAACTTGGTGTAATGGCCACGTTAAGGTACTTACCCTGATAGTGGCAAACTCCATAAGCTGGGAGAGCTTAAAAATCATGCTGATGAGAGAATACTGTCCACGAGGGGAGATTCAAAAACTCGAGCACGAACTCTGGACTCTTGGAATGATTGGTACCGACATAGCAACTTATACCAACAGATTCTGCGATCTGGCAATCCTTTGCCCAGATATGATTGCTCCTGAGAGAAAGAAAATAGAGAGATACATTTGGGGACTGTCACCCCAAATTCGATCAAGCGTGTTAGCTTCAAAACCTGACACTTTTGAAAGTGCCAAGGAACTGGCACAATCTCTTGTTGATTACGGAGGTCATCAGAACTCAACGGTTGCTACACCAGAACCACAAAAGGGAAACAACAACAACAATAACTGGAAGAGAATATGGAATAAAGGGAAGGGTGGGTCTTCCCAAGAATCCGCGAAGAAACAACAACTGGTTTCAGTGAATGCTACTACTGTACCTACTACCGTTCCTACAAATCGCTACCCAACAAAGCCTTATGGGGGTAACCTTCCAAAGTGCACCAAATGCACTTATCACCATCATGGACCTTGTCGGGAAATGCAGTGTTCCAACTGCAACAGAAAGGGACACACTGTCCGTTTCTGCAAGGATCCCACAAAGCCGATCACTCAAGTTCCCAGTGCGGGTGTAGGCCAAACTTGCTACGGTTGTGGCGAGGTGGGCCACTACAAGAGAAACTGCCCAAAGGCAGCAAATACCGGCGGGGTGGAAAGAGTTGTGGCTATAGGCCACGATGAAGCCGTAGCTGATCCGACTGTAGTTGCTGGTACGTTCCTTCTCTATAATTCATATGCATGCATATTATTCGATAGTGGAGCGGAGAGAAGCTTCGTGAGTCAAAACTTTATTCACTTACTTAAACATAAACCTAGCAAGTTAGAAAAATCATTCACTGTAGAGATGGCAAATGGAAAAACGGAAAACACTAACTACATATACATGGACTGTACGTTAACTTTAAACGGTCATTCTTTCCAAATCAACCTCATGCCGGTCCAAATTAAAAGTTTCGACGTCATAGTTGGCATGGATTGGTTAAGTCTTCTTCGTGCCAACATCCTGTTCTTTGAGAAAGCAGTTCGTCTTAATCTTCCTAACGACGAAACATTAGTGATTTACGGCGACAAATCAAGTACAAATCTTCGCATCATTTCGTGCATCCAAGCTCGAAAGTGTTTGTGAAAGAATTATCTTGCATTTCTTGCGCACATCGTCGATACGAGTCAGGAATTAAGAGACATTAAGAGCATTCTTGTAGTACGCGACGTTCCCGATATCTTCCCAGAAGAACTACCGGGATTACCACCACAACGCCAAGTCGAGTTCAGAATCGACTTAATTCCAGGGCTACCCCAGTAGCGAGATCGCCTTATCGCCTAGCACCAGCAGAGATGCAAGAACTTTCCAGTCGGCTTAACAAACTCCAAAAAGGATTCATTAGACCAAGTTTCTCACCTTGGGGAGCACCGGTCCTGTTTGTAAAGAAGAAAGACGGATCGTTCGGCATGTGCATCGACTACAGAGAACTGAACAAACTTACTGTCAAAAATCGTTATCCTCTACCCCGCATTGACGACCTATTTGATCAACTTCAAGGAGCAAACTACTTCTCGAAGATAGATCTACGATTCGGATATCACCAATTACGAGTACTAGAGGGGGATATTCCCAAGACAGCCTTCCGAACTCGTTATGGACACTACGAATTTGTAGTGATGCCGTTCGGATTAACCAACGCACCAGTAGTATTTATGGACCTAATAAATAGGGTGTGTCGTCCTTACTTAGATCAGTTCGTCATCTTCTTCATCGATGATATACTTATCTACTCCCGAAGTAAGGAAGAGCATAGTCAGCACCTACGAAAAGTCTTAGAAACATTGCGATCGGAGAAGCTCTATGCGAAGTTCTCTAAATGCGAATTTTGGATTCGAAGAGTCGAATTTTTGGGCCACGTTGTTAGCGAGAAAGGGGATACACGTGGACCCCTCCAAAATTAAGGCCATTGAGAACTGGTCGGCACCAAAGACACCTACAGAGATTCGTCAATTTCTAGGTCTTGCTGGCTACTATCGCAGATTCATAAAGAACTTCTCTAGCATTGCGAAACCTCTTACTACCTTAACCCAGAAAGGCGTGGCCTTTGACTGGGAAGCGAAACAAGAGAAGGCGTTCCAAACACTGAAACAAGCCTTGTGCACCGTACCGATACTATCCCTTCCCGAAGGAATAGAAGATTTTGTAGTGTATTGTGATGCATCAATCCAAGGACTTGGTTGTGTTCTTATGCAGAGAGGGAAGGTTATTGCTTATGCCTCCCGACAGCTTAAGACACACGAAGTGAACTATACGACACACGATCTTGAGTTAGGAGCAGTGGTATTTGCTCTGAAGATCTGGAGACACTACTTGTACGGAACAAAGAGTACTATTTTCACCGATCACAAGATCCTTCAACACATTTTTGATCAGAAGGAGCTCAACACGCGACAATGACGATGGGTCGAGTTACTTAATGACTACGAATGTGAAATTCGTTATCATCCTGGCAAGGCCAACGTGGTAGCTGATGCCCTCAGTCGAAAAGAATACACTGGGCGGAGAGTCAAATCTCTGACTATGACTATCCATTCCCACTTATCCACACAAATTAAGGAGGCTCAACTGGAAGCATTACAACATGAAAATGTGGCGGGTGAATCCCTGAGAGGAATGGAAAAGAATCTAGAAATCAAGGGTGGCGGAGCGTATTATCTCATGGATCGAATCTGGACACCGAAACATGGTGATTTTAGAGACGTAGTCATGACCAAAGCACACAACACGAGATATTAGTTCACCCAGGTTCAGATAAAATGTATCTGGATCTTAAGAAACTGTACTGGTGGCCTAACATGAAAGCAGAAATTGCTACCTTCGTAAGTAAATGCCTTACTTGCGCTAAGGTTAAGGTCGAGTATCAGAAACCGTCAGGATTACTGCAACAGCCGGAGATACCGAAATGGAAATGGGAACGGATTACTATGGACTTCGTAACCAAGTTTCCCAAGACGACGGGTGGACTCGATACCATATGGGTCATCGTTGACAGATTGAACAAATCCGCGCATTTCCTACCAATAAAGGAGACTGACAAGATGGAAAAGCTTACAAGAACTTATTTAAGGGAAATAGTGCGACTACATGGTGTTCCGATATCCATTATCTCCGATAGAGATAGTAGATGCACTTCAAGATTCTGGCAGTCACTACAAAGTTCCCTGGGGACTAGGCTAGACATAAGTACAGCCTACCACCCACAAACAGACGGGCAAAGTGAGAGAACAATACAAACTTTGGAAGATATGCTGAGAGCCTGTGTAATTGACTTTGGAAAGGCATGGGACATCCATTTACCCCTTGTCGAGTTTTCAAACAACAATAGTTATCATACAAGCATAAAGGCTGCTCCGTTTGAAGCCCTCTATGGTCGAAAGTGCAGATCCCCTCTGTGCTGGACTGAAGTTGGCGACACCCAGTTAGCTAGAGGACGTGTTCCTGAAAGCACTCTCACCAGTCCAGAAATCATACAGGAAACAACAGAGAAGATCGTTCAAATTCGTGAATGGTTGAAAGCCTTTAGAGACCGACAGAAAAGCTACGCTGACAAAAGGAGGAAACCTTTGGAATTCCAAGTAGGAGACCACATTTTATTGAAGGTCTCACTGTGGAAGGGATTAATACGCTTTGGAAAGTGTGGGAAACTAAATCCAAGATACGTAGGGCCTTTCGAGATTCTTGCTAGAATCGGCCCTGTGGCTTACAAGCTTAATCTACCGCGTGAACTTAGTAACATACATCCAACCTTCCATGTCTCGAACTTGAAGAAGTGTCTGTCCGATGAGACTCTTGTTATTCCTCTCGACGAGATCGAGATCAATGAGAGCCTCAACTTTGTGGAAGAACCGGTATAAATCATGGACCGAGAGGTCAAACAAACGAAACAAAGTCGCATACCCATCGTGAAGGTTCGCTGGAACGCAAAGTGGGGACCTGAATTCACATGGGAACGCGAAGATCAGATGAAACAAAAGTACCCTCATCTTTTTCATATTCACTAGTATCTTTACTACTTTAAATTTCGGGACGAAATTCCCTCTAGCGGGGGGATGATGTGACAACCCAATATTTCAACTCTATGTAATGACCTAAAAAGTCAAGTATTGTAACCACTTTTGTGATAATGAAATTTACTTCGAAAATAAAATGTCCAAAAAGTTCCTATTTAATCACCTACTATGTTTGATGTCATTAAACCATGATCGTACGTAAAAAGAACGCCTAAATCCGACTTCGTATATTGAAGTTATGATTTTTCCAAGTTCGGCTTAGCGACAGACAGCTAAAAACTTGAATCGGAGATCGAACGACTTTTGACCAGAATGACTTAAACGAGAATCGAAGGTCTCAACAATGGTATTTCAGCGGTAAAAAGTCTGGCAAAAACAGACATCAGATAAAGAAGTTATGAATTTCTAACGGAATTTCCTTAACGCGACCTTTTAAAAATACATAAAAAATAATTTCAAAATTTGCCAACGGAATCTAAACGAAAGTTGTAGAGCATAGTCTCACCTACGCGTGGATATAAAGAACATCGAAAACAGAGTTCGTATGAAGAAGATATGAATTTTAGAAGTTTATTAAATAAATAAAATATAAATTTTATTATTTAACCTTCGTATTATCCGAAGGCAAGTCATCAGATAGGGCCGAGTTACGCCCAGCGTAAGCTCGTACGCCCAGCGTACTCAAGGCCTAGGCCACGGATCGTCCACGTCTCGCCCTATGCGAAGCTAGCACCCGTCCCATCCGAACTCCAAGGCAGTCGAGGATCCAGTCATGCGTGACGCACGCGTACGCCCAGCGTACCGAGGCGGTTCCCACCCCCTATAAAAAGGATGCGAGGGTTCCAAAGAAAAGGGCCATTCTCTCTCATTTCTCTTGCGTTGTTGCCTCGTTTTCCGTGCCCGTGCTAACCCGAAGCCCCGGTCACTTTGCTCAAGTCCCGAAGGTCGTTTGTACTCCCGAGATTCCCGAGAAAATCCATTTTCCCGAGAAGAAATTCTGCCCGGTTTTCACATCGCCTTTCTTCGATCTTTCAAGTGAGTTTATACCCCTTAATTAACCCTGTTAAATATTCTATAAATGCTTTTATATGCTTTCAGGGGGGGGGGGGGAATACAAGTAAAACACACGATTATTATCGTGTGTTATATAAAGTTTTATTATACACTTTTATTCAACAGAGTCATATGTGATTTATAAACTTTATAGGGAACTTTCGTATATAAAATATATCACGATAACATTATATCTTTTGAAATGTAAAATGTTGTCATATATGTATAAATTAAACATTTTGCTTAGATTACATGTATACGTGTCCAACTTAGACACTATAAAAATCTATACTTTCATAACAAGTGGTTCATTTTCTAGGGATTTCTAAACAAACGAGGCACACTTTTAGAAAGCTATAATAGGTATAGTTTTACGAGAATATTACTAACTTTTACATACTAGAAAGAAAATTTTCAAGAAGTCACTTTCATATACAAGAACAAACGAACATTTTAACACGTAAATCTGTTTTTATACTAAGTTTTGTGAGACATTAACTTCACGTACGTTGGAGTACACATTTCAAGTCCTGTATTATATACCAGAATCCCTTGGAGGGGGAGCATGGTGTTTGTGTATAGATCTATACGGGCTTGACAACCCGCGCCCTGACTGTTAGCTACAGTCCACCATTTGGGGTGACAAACGTCAGAACATTCCAACGCCTGAAGAAACTTTCGTATAGGCAATCCGAGTCAATATCATGGTTATAAAACTCACATGGGGTATTAAAAATACATTGATTTACGAGGTTTTTTAAACATATTGGATATTTTATACGTACATACATTTTCTAGAAACAAACATTAGTCTTGATAGAAGGCTACATTTATACTAGTAGAAAATATGGGATTTTCTAGGAATAAACAAACAAAAACAAAACATTTCATTTCATACAAACATTGTCATTTAATACTTATGAAACTCACCAGCTTAAATGTTGATCTACTCTTTCAAAACTACTTGTATGTCCCAGGGATTCAGTAATTACAGGTATCAAACAACTTTTGAAGAGGGGACGCTGCGTCGTCAGTTTAACTTCATATTTTGGCATCATATTGTAATTGGTTTTGAACATGTACTTTTTAAAACAATGTAAACTTTCAATTATATATATGATGGTTGTATTGCTTTGTTTACTATGTATTCATTTGTTATGCTACCACATGAAGTCATCCGCTCCCGAACGTTTCCGCCGTTCCGGTTTGGGGGTGTGACAGAAACATGGAAAGTGTTGTGTATCTGACTGAGTTCGGCTGGCAGATCCAGCTTATACACTACCTTGCCCACCCGGGCTATAACCCTGAATGGTCCAATGTACCTGGGGCCCAATTTGCCCCGTTTCCTGAATCGGACAACGCCCTTCTATGGCGAGACCTTCAGGAGAACCATATCCCCGACCTGGAACTCAAGGTCTGATCTGCGCTTATCGGCATAACTTTTATGCCGACTCTGAGCAGTCTGAAGCCTGATCCTGACCTGCTGAATCCTATCTGTCGTCTTGAGCACTACATCGATGCTCCCCATGACCCTCTGGCCAACCTCGCCCTAGCATATTGGGGTCCTGCACTTCCTCCCGTATAACATCTCAAAGGGAGGATGATTGATACTCGCGTGGTAGAAATGTAGACGAGTGCCCAACTTGTCATGGAATTTCTTCCAAAACCTGGAAGTGAACCGAACGTCCCTGTCCGAAATCACCGACACTGTCACCCCATGTCGCGCCACCACCTCCCTGATATAGATGTCGGCCAGCTTTTCGGCCGAAATACTCTCCTGAATCGGAATAAAGTGGGCGCTATTGGTCAACCGATTGATGATGACCCAAATCAAATACACTCCCCGCACAGTCCTGGGAAGTTTTATGATAAAATCCATCGTAATGTCTTCCCATTTCCACAGCGGGATATCCAATGGCAGTATCTTGCTGTGAGGTTTCTGATGCTCGGCCTTGACCTTCTTGCAGGTCAAGCACCGCTCCACGTACCATGCCACATCCCACTTCATACACGGCCACCAATAGTCCAGACGAAGATCCTTATACATCTTCATCGCCCCGGGATGAATGGAGAATCGAGATTTGTGCGCCCCCTCCATCAGAACCTGGCTCACACCCCCGTGGTACGGCACCTACACCCTACGTTGTAGTGTAAGTAGTCCTCGACTGTCATAGTCGAAGGAGGAAACCTGCCCCACTATCCGCTTGCTCTTCCGATGTTCCTCCTTCATGGCCTCCTTTTGGGCCTCCCAAATCCGCTCCAAAAGCAGAGTCACCACTGTCATCCTCAGACAGATATCCCTGATCGGCGCTGCCTTGCGGCTAAGCGCGTCAGCCATCACATTGGCCTTCCCCGGATGGTAAAGGATCTCGCAATCGTAATCCTTCACCACGTCCAACCACCGACGTTTCCTCATGTTTAGGTTCGGCTGGTCCATGAGGTACCTCAAACTATTGTGGTCCGTGAAGTGTTGGATATAGTGTCTAAGTCCATAACTATATTTGGTATGTACTTGACCCGACCCGGCATGGTCCATTTGGGTTGCACTTCACCCGAACAATTTATGGATAATCTTTTGAGAATAGTACAAGTTATGATTTATTAATATATTATAAGTTCTAATATATTAATATAAGATCATATTATTTAATTAGTATTGATCTATAATTAATCTAGGATTAATTTAGAGGTCAAAGATATTACTAATTAAATATGGGCTTCTATTTTTATATAGTGTGGGCTAATGCTTATTTGGAATGGGCTAGGCTTGCATGGAAAGTCCATGGATACTCCATGGAGATTTAACCCATGGATCTCATGAGAATGAAGAGACATGGGTATTAGGGTTTACATGGATGTAACCCTAATCCACCACACTATATAAAGGAGGCTTTGGTTCTTGAAATCACACTAGTTGAGGTGAGTAAAGCAAGAGGGCCGATTTCAAGATAGTAGTGACTATTCTCTCAAAGTTCCAAGTTTTTGGTGATTTGTGATTTTCATTTGAGGCATCCACACTATTGGTGCTAGGCTCTAAAACTCCAAGGAATCAACTACTACTACAAGGTAGTATTTCTACTAGCTTTATTTGATTCAAGTTCCCCATGCCATGCTAGTTAGGATATGAACCTTGGAAAAATAATTATTTGCATGTATCTTAGACAAACATAGATTCAAGGTTTATTAGGGTTTCATGTACACTTAGGAAGTGTTAGAATGCTCAAAACCCATCAGTGGTATCACAGCCAAGGCTTGTTTGTTTGATACTTGATGCAAATAGTGGAAAAAGTCGAAAAACTTGCTGTCTGCCTGATGAACTCGCCGAGTCCATGGGGGGACTCGCCGAGTTCATGTGAATCTTCAACCTACTCGCCGAGTAGGTTCATGCACTCGGCGAGTAGAAGCCTCAGAGTGCAGATTTTCGACTTTAGTTGCTGGAAATGGACTAGAAACATTACCCTAAACTGTTTTGGTACTTGAAAACTTGTTTTAGATGGTGTAATGTCTTTGCTAATCCATTTACAACAACTTGTTATCAAAATTACAAAGTTTTAAGTGTAATTTTTGATTCATGAAAGTGTTCATATTCATGTTCTTGATCTTATGATGTTCAGATGATCATAGGAATTATTTGTAACCTATGTGGTAGATTAATTCTTGATCATTATATGTTTTAATGGAGCCCATAACTTGTCCTCAAGTTATGGAAAACCAAAAGTCACTTTGTTTAAAAAAACCATTAAAAGAACACATGGTTATAAAAATGAAGAGTCTTCATTTTTAATACCCTAATAAACTCATAAGTTACAAGAAATGAAAAGTTTTGAAAGTTTACAAAACTTGCCCTCAAGTTTTGGAACAAGTAAAGTCTTGGTTAAAACTTTAGTTCCAACCCTTAGAATTTTAAAAGTTAAAATTCAACCCTTATACTTATAATATTATAAGTTAATAATAATACATATGTATAAGATTAAAGTCGTCTTATCGCTAGTATGCCTCATTCACGAAGCCGGTCTATAAGGTGGGTATATGGTTGTTGCCTATAAAATGGCAACTTAATGGGTGTCCACTCTCACCCACCGCTTGCTTGAATGGTGGAGGGTCGTTAGCCGAACGGGTAAGACAAGGACTTATAAATTCTCATTAAAAGTATGATGAATATTATAAAGTAACTAAATGTTTTATTAAATTCCCAATCTTAATTACTTTAGGAAAAATGTGAATAAGGTGCTAATCCATGAAATTACACTTTACACTTTGTCTAAGTCGTTAGTGGAGCGTGTGTGGTTAACCAGCACACTAACTAGGACTTAACAAGGTAGGTAAAGGGTGACTTAATATTTATCATAGTATCGATGGAGCGTGTGTGGTTAACCAGGACATCGATTGAGGGGTAATTTATTAAGGGTACCAAGTAATTTGCATGGTTACTTCACACCTCGTTTTGTGATCCTCGGCATCCCAGTCACAAAACTTGGAGGGCACACTCGAGATTGAAACATGCCTTTGAAAAGTTCATTGAATCTCAAAAGAATCTAGGAGTTTCTAAAAACCAAATTAAATATTTTTTTTAATATTTTGACTTTGGTGGAAATTGGTGAATCGTCATTCACCTACCTTTCAAATATGTTATTACTTAGATTACGACATACCTCCTCTAAGTATAATATATTGTGATTGGGTCCTAGCCTTAATACTACATTTGGGTGTTTTATTAAGGACTATCTCTATATCTAAACTAATTCTTTCTTTCTTCTCTTATCAGATGTCTGCAAACAACGCTGCTTCTGGCTCTAATCCTAGTGGCTCCTTTTCTCTTATGAACTTGTGTGGGAAAGTCAATTTTGATGGATCCAACTTTAATGAATGGATTAGAAACATCAGAATGATTACCTGCTATGAGGACAAAGAATATGTCCTCGATAAGGAGCTTAAGGAGATTGATGAGACAGTTTCCACTCCTCAAGAGATCGCTGGGTTTAGGGCACATGAAAGGGATGCCACCAAAGTGGCATGCATCATGATGGCCACTATGACCGCGGATCTCCAAAAATCGTATGAAGATTTCTACCCCTATGATATGCACTAAGACTTGATGGAAAGATACCATCAAAGTGCTCGTCAAGAGAGGTATGAAATCATCTCCTCCATGATAACAACTCGCATGAAGGATGGTGAACCCACCACGGGCCACATGCAGAAAATGCAAAGATTTGTGGACTGCTTGCTGAAGCTTAATGTGAACTTCCCCGAGGAGCTAGCAATATATATTATTTTGCACTCCTTACCTACATGTTATGATCAATTCCGCATGACATACCACATGAACAAGGAAGAGGTCACTCTCAGCAAACTTCAAGGACTCTTAAAGACCGCGGAAAGTGATCTTAAGGGTAAGGCGGTTGTTACTACTCCTACTCCTACCAACTCCGCCCCTGTCTTGGCAATCGGGAAAGGACAAGGGAAGAAGAGAAAGAGTTCTTCAAAGGGTACCAAGGTTAGGACCCTTGATGGCTCTTCTTCAAGTGGAACCAATAAAGGTTTAATCACTCCTTCGTCTGACTCAAAAGAGGCTGAATGCTTCTATTGCCATGAAAAGGCACATTGGAAGCGGAACCGCCCAAAGTACCAGCAAGATGTGAAGGATGGGATAGTTCAACCCAACCATGCAAGTATTTACACTATCATTTCTAATAACTCACCCAATTCTAACTCTTGGGTCCTTGATACCGGTTGTGGTATTCATATTTGTTGTGACTTGCAGGGACTAAGAAGAAGTGAGAATGTGGAGCAAGAAAGGATAAACTTAATCATGGGGAATAGGAAAGTTACACCTGTCACCAAGATTGGAGTTTATACCTTGTCGCTAAGTAGTGGGTTAAATTCAGATTTGAATAAATGTTGTTACTCGCCAAAAATGGCAAGAAATATTATTTCCTTTCATGCATTGTATAAACAAGGGTTTACCTTTTCATTTAGTAATGAAGTTGGTTCTATTGATGCTTTCTTTAATAATGTTCTTTATTTTAAAGCATTACCTTGTGATGGTGTGTATGAAGCTGTGTCTGTTGTAGATAACTTAGGAAATAATGTGATGTGTATTGATTCTATTAATAATAATAACTTGGATAAAGCATCATTATGGCATTGTCGTCTTGGACATATAAGCAAGAAACGCATAGGCCAACTCCAAAAGGATAGAGTCTTGGAGTCGTTTGACCTAAAGTCAGATGATAGTTGCGAATCATGCTTACTTGGAAAAATGACAAAGTCACCCTTCACAGGCTCTTGTGAGAGGGGTGAAGGTTTGTTGGACCTTGTACACACGGATGTGTGTGGACCATTCAAACATGCCACAAGGGATGCTAATTGTTATTATTTGACTTTTACTGATGATTATAGTAGATATGGATATGTCTACTTAATC
Organism: Lactuca serriola; assembly: GCF_051521515.1. Taxonomy (NCBI): domain Eukaryota; kingdom Viridiplantae; phylum Streptophyta; class Magnoliopsida; order Asterales; family Asteraceae; genus Lactuca; species Lactuca serriola. The sequence goes on from NC_136414.1 coordinate 124,653,009, forward strand.
AAGCATAAGTCAGAGACTTTCGAAAGGTTTAAGGAATTTAAACAGGAAGTCGAGAATCAATTCGGCTGGAACATTAAGATGCTTCGATCCGATTGAGGTGGTGAGTATCTTAGTTCAGAGTTCCTCGACTATCTTAGGGAATGTGGGATTGTCTCACAATTGACACCTCCCAGGACACCACAATTGAATGGTGTAGCTGAGAGGCGTAATAGAACCTTGTTGGATATGGTTCATTCCATGATGAGTCGAGCTTCGCTACCAATCTCATTTTGGGGGTATGCCTTAGAGACTGCCGCCCATATCCTTAATCTTGTCCCTACAAAGAAAGTTGCTAAAACTCCTCATGAGATGTGGACTGGTAAAGTACCCAACCTAGACCACATCAAGATTTGGGGTTGCGAGGTTTTTGTGAGGCACGAGACTCATGACAAGCTAGAACCTCGAAGCGAGAGGTGTATTTTCATCGGCTACCCACAAAGATCCTTTGGTTACCTCTTCTACAGACCTAGTGATAATGTGGTCTTTGTAGCAAGAAGAGGAGTCTTTCGACAGAAAGAGAGAGTTTATACGCCAAGGAGACAGTGGGAGGCAAATTGATCTTGAAGAAATTCAAGAGTCAAGTGGTGAAGTAACTTCAAACCCTAGCCCTCAACTTGAGGAGGAAACTCCTGTTGAGCCAATTGATAAGTCTGTACCTCTGAGGCGTTCCACGAGAGTTAGGAATGCACCTGAGCATTACTATGGTTTCCATATTATTGCAGAAGGTGAGACACTTATTAGTGATAAGACACTAGTAGGTCTGGATGAGCCTAACAGCTACACGGAAGCCATGGCAGACCCTGAGGCTGCTAAATGGAAAGAGGCTATGGATAGCGAGATACAGTCCATGTATGACAATCAAGTTTGGAACTTGGTTGACCATGTACCTGATCGTAAGGTAGTTGAGTGCAAATGGATCTTCAAGAAGAAGACCGACATGGATGGTAATGTACACACTTATAAGGCACGACTAGTTGCAAAGGGTTATTCTCAAACTCCGGGAGTTGGTTATGATGAAACCTTTTCACCAGTGGCCAAGATAAAGTCTATTAGGGTTCTATTAGCCATTGCTGCATTTCATGACTATGAAATATGGCAAATGGATGTCAAAACCGCTTTCCTTAATGGAAGGTTGGCTGAAGATGTTTACATGGTTCAGCTAGAGGGTTTTGGTTGTACAGAGTACCCCGATAGAGTGTGTAAACTCGAGAAATCCATTTAGGGATTGAAACAGGCACCTTGTAGATGGAATCTTTGCTTTGATGAGAAAGTCAAGGAATTTGGCTTTTCAAGGAGTGAAGATGAATCTTGTGTCTATATCAAGGCTAGTGGGAGCATAGTCAGTTTTTTGGTACTGTATGTGGATGACATACTACTCATAGGAAATGACATCCCAACCCTGTAGGAAGTAAAGTCCTGGCTTGGGAAGTGTTTCACTATAAAGGACCTTGGTGAAGCTGCCTATATCCTAGGGATAAGGATTTTGAGAAACAGGAGTAAAAGACTAATTGGACTTAGTTAAAGCACCTATGTGGACAAAGTGTTGAAAAGATTCAACATGCATAACTCCAAGAAAGGTGAGTTACCCATTCAGAGTAATGCCAGATTGAGTAAGACACAAAGCCCTAGTACTGAGGCTGAGATAGCAGAAATGAGTCGACTACCTTATGCTTAAGCTGTAGGATCGATCATGTATGCTATGACGTGTACTCGACCTGATGTAGCCTTTGCTTTGAGCATGGTTAGCAGGTATCAGAGGATCCCTGGCAAGGCACACTGGATTGCGGTAAAGAATATCCTCAAGTACCTGCGGAGGACTAAGGACTGGGTCCTTACCCTCAGTGGGAGTGATGACTTAAGAGTTGTAGGGTATAGTGATGCTAGCTTCCAGACTGACAAGCATAATTTCCGCTCTCAGTCGGGCTGGGTCTTTACCTTAAACGGAGGAGCGATCACTTGGAAGAGTTCCAAGCAGGAGACAGTGGCTGATTCCACTTGTGAATCAGAGTATATAGCAGCAAGAGAGGCAGAAAAGGAGGCTATATGGCTAAAGAACTTCATCAGAGACCTTGGAGTTGTACCAACTATGTAACAACCTGAAATTTTCCATCGCCGAAAACCCGTTCTACCCGTAAAAATTCGCCGTTTATCAATTCGTTCTGATTTCATTTTGGGTTAAATTATTTAAACTCATATGTTTATTTTAATATTAATGAGTGTCCAAACCCCTTAGGAACTCATGAAATTAGCCCAAATTGTTTATTTCAGAAATTATAGAAACGTCCCCGCCGGGTTACGGAAACTTAATCGGGTGCGACCAAAAGCCCCGTTTAATGTCGGTATCGGGTAGAATTCCACCGTGTCCAAGTTTTGAGACCTATTTAAACATGTTCAAACTTTCATTTGAAGCTTTTTCTTCCTCTCTTTACTCTCTCTCTAACCTCTCTCCTCAAACCAAGTTTAAGGGTCCAAAATCATCAAATTTAAGCTCCAAATCACTAAGGTAACTACCCTAACTCCTAGTATAACATCTTAGGCCTTCAAATTCGAGTTCAAATCATGGAATAGGACCATATTCATGAGTTTACGGCCCTAGAACAGTCCTAGGCCGTGAACTCACATAAAATGGGTTTTGGAGCCCAAAAACCCTTCCAATCGACCTTTAGAGCTTAGATATGGATTAATGGCTTAATGGAATGGACTTAGAATGCCTTAAACATGGATTTTGAAGAGTAAACATGAGTTTACTGCCCAAGAACATGCTTGGGCCGTTAACTCATATAAATGGGGTTTTTATGCCCTTAAACCCTTCCAAGACACCAACAAGACTTAGATATGACTTCTAGAATATTGGTTTTGGCCTTAGATCATCCTAAACATAAATTTTGAGGAGTATATGAGAGTTTACGGCCAAGGTATATGCTTGGGCCGTAAACCCTTCAAACATGGAGAGTAAACTCCTCCAAAAGTGTTAAAATGCCACTTTAACACACCTAAAGCCTTGGAATAAATTCTAGAAGTGTCTACAAACAAGTTTTGACATTAAAACATAATAAATCACACATCAAGGGAGTTCTCGGCCATGAGGGGGTTCATGGGACGTAAACTCCAAAAACCTTGTCCAAAGTCCCTCAAAAATCCATACAAGGCTAGGAAAAATCATTAGAATCACATGTGATTAAGTGAAGACCACCAAGAAACATTTTGAGTATGTATATAAAAGTTTACGGCTGTAAACATAGAGTTTACAGCCGTAAAATCCTCAAATGGTCCTTACTTTGTTCAAAATTCAATTGCAAGCCTTGAATCAAACCCTAGAAATTCCCTTTTTAGTATTTCAAGCCATTTTGCACCATAAACCACCCACCATGAGTTTACGGCCGTAAACTCATGGGAAATGGGTATTTAGGGCTGAAAACACTCCTATGAGTTTACTCTTGAAGAGTAAACTCCATTCCCTAGTCATACAAGTCCTTAAACACCACCCAGGTCCTTCCAAACACTCAAAATGGGGTGTTTCCGCAACTAGGAGTGTATGTCCCTAACAAATAAATTAATCAAATTCTAATTAGATACAAATGTATATCATTTGTTAATTCATAGGAACCTCGTGCGGTTGCAAGCCCCGAACCAACATTTAGCATCCGAAATCGTCACATTTCTCGTCTGGTGAGTTCATACCCCTACCCTTTTTCAATGATTTTTCAATGTTTTCAGGGGGGAATACAAGCAAACTACAAATGTTTTGAAAACTTAACATTAATGTATTTCAATAAATATCTGGCAAACTTATAAATATTATTACCCCTTATGTATTATGCTGAGCATAAGGGATGATTTATCAACTACAACTATATGAATTTCAGTTAAGGAAATAACCAAACTAATCAAATTATTATGGGAATAATTTGGGGTTCTTTAGTTCTTGTTTAATCACGTACTGATATGTATATAAAATTATTAGATAAACTATGTCTGATTCAATTTATCTCCGTATCATTTGGATGTATTGCCAGATAGTTTCATTGTATGTATCTGTATTCACTGTATTATGCTTCATAATCTTTTGTATGTTTGATATCGTATGAGAACCCTGTGAATAGTTTAGTACTAGCTTGTGAGTTCGTCACTACCCTTTTTGGATGATCAATAAATCCTCCCCGGAAGTGTAACCAGAGTCTCCTGGAGGGAGAGCGAGGAATTTGTGAATAGATCTATTCGGGACTGACAATCCCACACCTTAACTGCTAGCTACAGTTAGGCGGGCACGCCTGGGGTGACAAATTCTGGATATCGTCCGACGTCTGACAAACGTCAAGGAGGTCTCGTTGTCGTATCAGCATAGTTACCCGACTCACAATATGTATTAATATAAGTTTATTCACGGCTTTGGTTTTTAGTCTGTAGGTTTCATATCTATTGCAGGATGTTATTCCTATGGTTAGAATCTTATATCTAGTTCGGGATAGTAATCCCATGGTTTTATCAAACTATCTTATATCTAGATCGAGATAGTAATCCCATGGTTTTGAAACTATATCTTGTACGGGATAATAATTCCATGGTTTTAAATCTATGTCTAGTCCGGGATGGTATTCCCATGATATACACTCTATATTTTCACGTATATCAAATTATCTTGTATCTAGTACGGGATGTTAGTCCCATGGTTTTCAAACTACTTTCCATCTACAGTTCACGTATATTAAAGTAATTTATATCTAATTCGGGATAGTAATCCCATGATTCTCAATATATAGTTTTGTGTATTAAACTATACTCTGTGATATTCAATCGGTCTTGCATTTAGGAAAATATGGGGTTTTCCTGGGGTAACATATAACGCGTAATTGAACTGGTAATCAAAGATAACTAAACTGTTTTACATAAGAAAATATGGGATTTTCTTGGATAACAAACCTTTTCGGAAAACTAAAGGAATCTAGTACATTTTCAGAAAACAAACATCTTATGAACTCACCAGCTTTATGCTGATTTTCAAACAACTTGTATTCTCAGGTCCGCATTAGACAGGTACCGGTGATATCTTTTGGTGAAGACGGAGTGCGCAGAAGACTCGTCTCTACTTTTGTTCATATGATATATGTATAACACTTGTACAATTTACTTTTGAAACAAATGTAAACTTTCAAATATATGTAATGTAATGGTTGTTTACTTTGATTACTATGTGCATTGGATTTGATACTCAACGTGGAGTCAACCCCCGAAATGTTTCCACCTTTGGTTTTCGGGGTGTGACAAGCTATAAAAGAGACAATGGAGATTTTCTGTGACAGCAATAGTGCGGTTGCCTTAGCCAAGGAACCAAGAGATCATGGGAGATCCAGACACATTGACAGAAAATATCACTTCATCAGACATCGAATAGAAGAAGGAATCCTCATGGCAAAGAGGGTATCATCGGATGAGAACCCAGCAGATCCCCTCACGAAGGGACTGAGTAAGGTTAAGCATCTCCAACATGCTCGGAGCATAGGGCTGAAGGATGATATAAGTTTTAGTAGTTAGAGAAATTATGAAAACTTGTAAAGTGTAATTGACATTAGATGATGAATAAAAGGTGTTTTATTTATGAGTAAAGTGTTGCTATCTCTTGTCGATTGTTTACTATATTTCGTTTGCATGTTTTGACTTCCAGAATAATTATGTATGGTATATCATATTATTCAAACCTCCACAGTCGGTCATATGTCGGAAGTAGGTATGAATCAAGACTGTCATGATTGGTTGCAGAGGTCTAAGGTGTTGGACATGGCTACAACAATCATGAGTGCTCATAAGTTCTGAGTATTGGACTCAACCCACACTCACTGGAATCACTTCATGGAATTTTATCTTGAGTGATCGTGAGACGATAATATCATATAAGTATTCAAACCTAGAGATATGATTTGTTAATTACGAGTTGGTTATGCATTGATTGTACGAAAACGCATTGGTAACTCGATGTTATAAAACATGCCTTTGTGTATAATTCAATGAGTGGTAGAACAAACATATGACTCGAAGTTTATCTGTTCCTTCTAGGATTAGAAGCGATATCTGGGCCCCTCGATGATTTTGTTTTGACCTATGTACCAGGCCCGGTCAGAACTAAATTGATGTGTTCAGTTAAGTTCTATGTCAAACAAGTCGGAAATCAGGAAACAAATGCTGGACAATAAGTAAGACCATGTTCCATGTATTTGTCCGGCTGATATCTAGACCATGTTCCATGTATTTGTCCGGTTGCACTTCACCCGAACAATTTATGGATAATCTTTTGAGAATAGTACAAGTTATGATTTATTAATATATTATAAGTTCTAATATATTAATATAAGATCATATTATTTAATTAGTATTGATCTATAATTAATCTAGGACTAATTTAGAGGTCAAAGATATTACTAATTAAATATGGCTTCTATTTTTATATAGTGTGGGCTAATGCTTATTTGGAATGGGCTAGGCTTGCATGGAAAGTCCATGGATACTCCATGGAGCTTTAACCCATGGATCTCATGGAAATGAAGAGACATGGGTATTAGGGTTTACATGGATGTAACCCTAATCCACCACACTATATAAAGGAGGCTTTGGTTCTTGAAATCACACTAGTTGAGGTGAGTAAAGCAAGAGGGCCGATTTCAAGATAGTAGTGACTATTCTCTCAAAGTTCCAAGTTTGTGGTGATTTGTGATTTCCATTTGAGGCATCCACACTATTGGTGCTAGGCTCTAAAACTCCAATGAATCAACTACAACTACAAGGTAAGTATTTCTACTAGCTTTATTTGATTCAAGTTCCCCATGCCATGCTAGTTAGGATATAAACCTTGGAAAAATAATTATTTGCATGTATCTTAGACAAACGTAGATCCAAGGTTTATTAGGGTTGCATGTACACTTAGGAAGTGTTAGAATGCTCAAAACCCATCATGAAGATGGTACACCGAACCCCATAGAGGTAATGCCGCCAAATCTTGAGGGCGAATACAACAGCCCCCCAGCTCCAAATCATGCGTCGGGTGATTCGCCTCATGAGGCTTTAGCTTCCTCGAAGCATAAGCAATGACGTGCCCTCTCTGCATCAATACTGCGCCTAAACCCGAGATGGATGCATCACAGTATACAACGAAATCCTCCATGCCCTCTGGCAGGGCTAAGATCAGCGCTTCGCACAATCTCTGCCTCAATGTCTCAAATGTAGCCTGCTGCTCAGGCCCCCAATGGAAGACCATGGCCTTCCTTATCAGCCTGGTCAGGGGCACGACTATCTTGGAGAAATCCTGAATGAATCTCCGATAGTAACCTGCCAGCCCAGGAAGCTCCGAATCTCGGATGGAGACCTCGGGACCTCCCACCTCATCACGGCCTCTACCTTGGCCGGATCTACCGAAATCCCTTTCTGGTTGACAAGGTGCCCAAGAAACTACACCTCGCGCAACTAGAACTCACACTTGGAGAACTTAGCATATAAGCTCTCCCTCCTCAAAGTACTCAAAACCTCTCGTAGGTGCTCCTCATGTTGCTCTCGCGTCTTGGAATAGACCAAGATGTCATCGATGAAAACTATCATAGACGGATCCAGCATCGGTCTGCACACACGGTTCATGAGATCCATGAACGCGGCAGGAGAACTGGTGAGCCCGAAAGGCATCACCACAATCTCATAGTAACCATAACGTGTCCGAAAGGAAGTCTTCTACACATCCTCCTCTCTAACCCTCATCTGGTGGTATCCTGAGCGCATATCAATATTGGAGAACCAAGATGCTCCCTGTAGCTGGTCAAAGAGATCATCGATCAACGGGAGTGGGTAAGGGTTCTTGACCATCACCTTATTCAGCTCCCGATAATCTATACACATCCGATGTGACCCGTCCTTCTTCTTCACAAATAGAATCGGGCCTCCCCAGGGTGAACTTCTCGGTCTAATGAACCCTTTGTCTAACAGCTCCTACAGCTGTGTAGACAGCTCCTGCATCTCAGGAGGAGGCAACAAATACAGTGTCTTGGCTATCAGAGCCACACTAGGGACTAGGTCGATCCTGAACTCCAACTGTCTCTCCGGAGGTATCCCAGGCAACTCCTCGGGGAATACGTCCGTAAACTCTCACACCACCGACACATTGCCCAACGTCGCCTTTCCCGCCTCCCAGGTATCCATTACATAGGCGACATAACCTGCGCAACCCTGCAGGAGGTAGCGCCTAGCCCTTGCTGCCGAACATAAGGCTGGTCCTCGCTGTGGCCTTTCGCCCTGAACCACCAGCTCTCCCCCACTAGGGGTCCTGATCTGCACTGACTGTTGCACGAAGTCGATCACTATCCCATTGGGGCTCAGCCAATCCATACCAATAATAACCTTGTTCCCCCGCAAAGGTATGGGAACCAAGTCCACCAAGTAACGTTCCTCGAACAGCCGCAAAACACAATCCCGGTAGACATATGACGCCTGCACAGACTGGTCGTCCGCAATCTCGACTTCTAGAGGGCAATCCAACATGCCCGAAGACTCAGGAAACTTCTTGCTAAGCGCAAGAGAGATAAATCATCGGGTGGCACCCGAATCAAACAACACCTGAACTGGGATACTGTTCACATGGAACGATCCTAAGCAAGGCACATAATATATCAGAATCACAGCGACATAACATAAAAGCATAAATAAGAAATAATACCTGTCACCACATCAGGTGCAGCGCGTGCCTCCTCGGTTGTCAGCTGAAATGCTCGGCTCCGAACCACTAGAGCCTCTGACTTGACCTTCCGGCCATCCACAACCCGTTCTGTCGCTGGAGTCGGCGCCAATGCTGGCGCCGCTGCTACTGTCAATCTAGGGCAATTGGCCTTTTTATATCCCCTCTGATTGCAATGAAAGCAAATCAGGTCTGATGTCTGAATCGTAGGAGTAGGGGCAGCACAATCTCTACCAAAATGCCAACCTTGCCACAATTATAGCAGTCTGATCCCGGCCTAGTGCAACAAGCACCCTCAAGTGACCGACCGCATTTCCCACAACGTTCCCTTCCCGACTGGCCTTTCGGCTTACCATTAGATCCCTTAAGCTTTTTCCCTGAAGCCCCCGTCGTCTGCCCCTCCTCTGCCTTCCTCTTTCGGATGTGATCCAAATCAATCTCCCTCTCCCTAGCCCTGACAATCATGGAATCTAGGGTAGGGCAAGTTGAAAAATTGACATGCTCCCGGATGTCAGCTCGTAGCATGTCATGGTAGTGGGTCCTCTTCATGTCCTCATCACCTGCATACTGGGGAACCAACAAAGCCATCTCCCGGAACTTGGCGGTGATCTCCTCCATAGTCTCTGTAGTCTGTCTCATATACAAGAAATCCCTAGCCAACTGTTGAAGCTCCACAGCTGGTGTGAACTCGGCCCTGAACCGGGCCACAAAATCTGACCACGTCATAACCTCAATGGTTGGGGCTCCCAACGTGTCACCAATCAACTCCCACCAACCTCTGGCTCGGCCCCTCAAACATCGTGCAGCGAAACAGACCTTCGACCCTTCCGGGCAGAATCTAGTCAACTGCACAGACTCGATGTCTGCGATCGATCTCCTAGCGGCAATGGGGTCCTTCACCCCATGGAAATCCGGCGCACCACTCCCTCTGAAGTCCTTAAAGGAGAGTGTCTGCGTGCTCGTCTGGCCAGACGCCAGATCACTCCTGAACGATCGGAGGCGATCCTCCATCAGCTCAATGATCCCCTCCTTGATGAACCCGAAGATAACTAGTATCGCATCAAGGATACCTTTCTTTATCTCGGACGCGATGAACTCGCGTACTCCATCATCCACATGCTCGGATCCTGCACCCGAGCCCGATCCTGACCCGGATCCTGAACCTCCCGCTTCACGTCGCGTGACCACCATTCTGAAAATAAACATACTATTGTCAGGGTCACATACACTTTCCAAGTTTCCTGGTTCCATCTAGGCCCTCCTTGACTCGAGTACGGATCCTCTTCTTTTCAGTAGTACGGGCCCATACTACCTTCCTCATCTATCCGTACTTTCCTCAAGGATTGCTTCAACTTCGCCAAGTCCCCTTTTTCCGATACCCTTTCCACTGACCTCATCCTAGGCTTCCCTAGGGTACTCTCCAACCTACTCTCCGCCATCAGCTGCAGTAGGAGTCCCCACCACCTCCTCCTAACTAGCTTGCGGATACTGTTACATATCCGTTCCTTAGTTAGTTGAAGTTGGCCAGAACCCCCATAGCACAAAGCAAGCAGCATTCGTGCATTGAGTAACCAAACCAGGCATAACCTACGCAGGCCATCCTACTGCTGACTAATCAGTCCTAGCATACAACTCACACAACAGCCATATAAGGCATCCTTCCTAGAACCTTAGCCCTAACTAGCATGCAATTTTCAGAATGATATATCAGGCATACAAGGCATCCTCCTAGATCCTTAGTCTTCTTCTAGCATGCAGTTCTCTGAATAAAAACCATATAACATAACATAGCAAGTATGGGTATCTTGGGGAAAACTTACTTGAGCCCGGCCGGTCGCACGCATCACACACTTCGTCTTTCTTAAAATTTCTCCATTTAAATTTTTGAAAACCATTTTCCTTGTAAAAAATCTTTTAGTCCCTCGGTTTGAGTCCAGACACCCCTGAGGGTGTGTCCGAATCCCTCAAACCAGGGCTCTGATACCAACTTGTAACCTCCCAAAATTCAAGCCCGAAAATTTCATTTTTGAATTAATATGTTTAATAAACATTTTACCAACACATTGTCGATAAAACAACACCTTACAAAATCATAATGTTGTGTCTCAAACCATGACATCAAAAGTAATGAAAATCAGAGTACAATCCCAGAAACTCAATGCGGAAACCATGTGTGTGTGTGATGCGCTGCTACACTGCCGACTCCTTCCCCTTCGACGAAGAGGTACCTGAAACCAAAACCAAAACTGTAAGCACGAAGCTTAGTGAGTTCCCCCATCATATTGTTGGGTTTTGAGCAATCTAACACTCCTAAGTGTACATGCAACCCTAAATACCTTGGATCTATGTTTTCTCTATTATACATGCAAATATCAACTTTCCAAGGTATTGTTCTATTCTAGCATACAAAACTTTGAATAACACAAGTTAGAATAACATACCTTTTGTTGGTGCTTGTCTTTATGAAGCTTGAGTGTCTAGTGCCCCAAGTGTGACACCTCAAATGGTTCACACAACACCATAAGCACATGGAATAACTTAGAGAGAAATTAGAACACTTCAAGAATCGGCTTGCCCTCCATGCATATCATAGTCGCCAATTTTCCCAAGAAAGAGATCATTATATAGTGTGTTACAATTAGGGTAAACCCTAATTGTCATGGCTATCCATTTCCATGGATCCATGGGTTCAAATACACCATGGAGCATCCATGGAGCATTTAATGGGTTTTAGCCTAACTTGATAATCCATGGAGCATTAGCCCACTATATAAGTATGGATGATTTACACAATCAACCCATATATTTAATTAGTCTTCTTTTGATCACATAATTAATTATAAATTAATTATTGATCAATACTAATTAAATAATCTTATTAATATATTAGAACTTATAATATATTAATAAACCTTAAGTGTTATTTCTCTCATTTTAGTCTATCCAAATGCATGATGCCATGCAACGCAAATGGACCATGCCGAGTCGGGTCAAGTCTTACCAATTATAGTTATGGACTTAGACATTAATCCAACAGTCTCCCACTTGGATAAGTCTAAAAATATTATTGCAAGTATGACTTCTGCACCCGACTAGCAATCGTAGCTCTCAAAAGCTTCTGTCGATCTCTGACCTTGTCGATGAACTCTGACCTCTGTCCATGACTTGTCCATTAGATAAGTGATCATATATTCCTCCATTCTAGATATCATATGGACTGAGACATGGATTATAATCATTCTCTCTGTCCATTTGTTGTTTCCCGATTTCTGATTTATGACGACTGACTAATTTGAACAAATCAAATCAGTCAAGGCTCGGCCGAGCACTTACTTTTGTCATCACTAAATCATCAAGGGGCCCACATATATCGCTTTTATCCCTTTGAGGGTAAAAGGAATGGATAAACTTCGACTCATATGCTTGTACTGACTACTTGTTGAATCAATCACAACGGCACGTTTTATAGCATCGAGTTACCAATGCGTTTTCGTACAATCAATGTATAACCAACTCATAGGCAACAACTCATATCTCTAGGTTTGAAGAATATAAGATATTATCGTCTCATGATTCACTCGTGATGAAATCCATGAAGTGAATCCAAATGAGCGTGGGTTGAATCCAATACTCAGCCCTTATGAGTACTCATGAATGTTGTAGCAACTATTGCATTGTCTAAAGCACTTTAGACAAATCATACAAGCCAAATTCACGACAGTATTGATTCATATCTACTTCCAACATATGACCGACTGTGGATGGTTTGAATAACTTGGTCACTCAGGAGAACGGCCTAGTTATTCTGGAAGTCAAAACATGCAAAGTGAAACACAAAATAATAATAGTCCTATATGGCCTCAACACTTTGAGCGTAAATAAAACACCTTTTATCTAAGCACCATATTGATCACTCATTATTCATGTTTCGATTAATCAACTTAATACTTGAATTGAAACATTAGTGATGCCATGCTCCAAGCATGCATACTATGTTTCTATAAACAATAGCTATGCCATACTCCAAGTATGCACACTATGTTTACATGTGGTCATCTCTTTGTGAAATGTATATCAATTGAACATGACTTCAATGATTCTCATTTCACAATCCCAATCCTTATTGTAAATGTAAGAATACCAAGTTCTTGTCATTTACCGTAATCTATGCAATGATCCTCTTGTATGATATTCACACAAGTCACAAAGACTTGGCAACAAACATTACAAAGTATTCCAATGGAAAGCAATTCCATGGAGATGAAGTCTCAAATTCAAAGTACATTCCTTTGAACATCCTTCTTTGCATTAAGTTCTTTAATCTTACACAAATTCAAAGAATAACTTCCACCTATGGAAACAATTCCATATTCCCATCTTGACAATCACTTTTGAACAAGAGTTGCCTCTTTCCAAAATATGTCAATACGATCCTGACTCTATACTTCCAATTGTCCATGAGTAACCAAACTTTGGAAAACCCCAAATTGTTCTCGACAATTGCTTAATCATCTTAGTCATATCCAGTTCTATCCCTTTTCCCTTCTTAACGCCCTAAGCATTAGGAATATTTAGAATGCATGAATATTATAACACATGCAATCGATCCTATATCCGAAGCATATGGGATACGATTCATGCTATAAAATTATTATTTGCCATGTTCTCATAATTCGAACTATGAAGAGGGATGCCGTAATCATAATCGAATTTTAAGAAAGCAACATATATAGAAATTCCTTATGTTGAACCATTCCAACATAACATTCATATATATTCTTGACTAAAGTTGATTAAAATCTCAATCTAAGCTTGTAGAATTGGAATGAAGTATAAATTTCTCTCCCTTAATTATAGTAAAACAACTTTTTCAAAGCGAGTTGAAACTTTTGTTTTCTAGAATTAACATTGCTAACTTGCAACATAATCATCATGCTCCCACTAGCATAATGATTATTATCTAACTAGCATAACACTTTATGCTCCCACTAGCTTTGACATGTACCTAGAAATCAGTCAGATTTCTGACACTAGATTGCCTTGATGAGACTTTATCAAATCATACACCTGGCATCTAAACCTTTCCTTAGATAGCTCACATGTGAGTCTAAACCTTTGCCATTCTCATTAGTTAGTGTGCCGGTTAACCACGCACGCTCCACTAACGACATGAGAATGCAAACTTCACACTTGCTATCCACTTAAATCTACTTAGTGAAATAGTTTCCTCACTATCATTTTCATAAATCGGAGAGAAACCTTATGACACTTAGATTTTGATGGTGTATGTGTTCCTATCCATGTGAATTTGACATAACCATAATCACACGACAAGGTTAATGACAAATCCAAACTCATATGGACTGAACTTGTGCAGTCTTAGTTTCTTGCCACCTGGTAGCACAAGGGCCTGCCATTGCTTCCAAGTTGTTATGCAACCAGTTGAGAACTCTCAGAACTCCAATGTAAAACCAACTTTAACTGGAATGGGCACATAATATGTCAACACGATAGGTTACAAACCTCAAGTCGTGGTCTAGTGATTAACAAAACTCTTGATTAGTTCTTGAATCTATCTTAAGATCCTTTTAAGACTCCCACTGACCTCTTGACATATAAGATTCTCTTTGTCAAGAACCATTCCTTGACAAAACGAATATTCAAGAGTTAGTGCAAATTCTTATCAAGTTAAACACTTCTCACAATTGGTCTTAGTTGGTCTTTGTTTTATTCAAAACATCACAACTTACCAATTTTAAATATATAAGAGTAAGAACACATTTTACTCTACATTTAACAAGTGTTTTAAATCTTTCTTAAGATTATGTCACTCAAGGCTTAATCTTGGAGTATGACTCTAAGATTTAATTTTGGAACGAAGTATAATTTATCTTTTGATCTAACCATTTCAACAATTCACGATTCCTCTCCTTAGCCAAACAAAATGAACTAAGGTGTCCTTAGAGGATCAATTGTGACATGGTTTCATAATCACTAAGATAATCATAAAACAAGATACTCAAGTACTCTCCCATCTCTTCAGATTAGAGAAACTTTTATCTTTCTGCCTTATTTGATTCTTCTTACTCATTATGTCTATCATTGAAACTTCTCCAATGTTCCAGAGCTATACTTAAACTTGTAAGTATAACCATATTTACTAAACTTTAGTAAATCATAATGAATAATCTTATCAACTTTGTGGTGGACCTGATCAGCGCACACCCAAGTGTATCCGATCCCTTTGTCCTTCACTTGATTCACATGTACATGTGAACAAGGAATTAGACTTAATTTCCCAAATATAAAAAAAATTCTCATGATCATACAATACAAGTTGCATTATTCCAAATTTCTATCCAACTGAAACTTGGGTGATGAGAATCTTTCCTTATTTGGTAAATTATGACACTTCCACTAATGAAAGAATCAAATCCATTTACCCATATTGCTTATCAATGGAAACATTTAATCAACAATTTTTCACAAATGCCATTGTAAGGATACTTAAAATAAATAAAATCAAAACCATTTTTTTTTATTTTAAAACTTTGCGGAAAAATTTATCCTTACAATCCATATGGAAAACTTGTTGTTATCTATTCCTAAGCAATATATCATAACTCTTAAGTAACAACTCAAAATTCTGATCACCGAACCATGCGATCGAAATCCATCTTCACGATCAGAATCAGTATATACTTCCTTTAAGTTTCTTCGCCTTTTCTTTGATTCTTAAAACATCAACATATGACCTCGTCACATTATGCAATAAGAATCTCAGAATAGAAACTTAATAGAGTTAGACAATGGACTTTACCTGAAGTAGAGTCAAACCTATTGCTTTACCATCCTTAAGATGTTTTAGGTAAATTTAGCAGCTTCACAACCAATGTCTTTCCTTTGGCAACAAAATCATATGGTCTCTTTGGAAACGGTACATGGGACTAACACAGACTTAACCTTTCTCTTTACCATTTGGTCAACCGAGTTGACTATGGCCGATCCCTTTCCATTGGGAAGAGAAAGTTTTTCCTGGACCTCCAATGTCACCATTTTCAATGTCCAAATAGGTTTGGAAAGTAGATCTTCTAATCCAATTTGCTTTACTAATGCTCCAAATCATTGCTGATTTAGCATCATCAAGCAAACAGGTAAGATCATTAAGGGTCTTGTCGCGACCTGTCATCAGGGAGTGACTGAAGAACCAAGTCAGCAACCAGCTACCTCGAGACTTCGACACCCGACTCTCCCGACTTGTCAATATGTGGTCTAATCCCCAAGATCTAAGCACATATAGACTTTGCTTGCCAATAGGGATTGAGTGACTTAGAACTTATCAAGTCTTAAAACTTGTGGGATAGGGAGATTTATTAAAGGAGGTGGATGAAGTAAAGTATGATTTCTCGTCCCACAAATGCCCAACAAAGGGATTGATCTTTCACCTTGATTGCCATTTGGGATATCATCTTCATTAGGAAGCTAGTTCCTAAAGATTTGGGAAGACCATAGCTGTCTAAACTAGACATCTATAATGGGAGAAATTCAAGTTAGTTGATTTAAAGTCCTTAATATAACACCCAATATGAAATATTAAGGCTAGGACCCAACAACCTATTTATAACTGGAAGAGGGATGCCGTAATCCAAATTATAAAATAGTTGAAGGTAGGTAAATGATGATTTACCAATTTCCACCATGAAAACGAAATATTTTATTATTAGGTTTTATTGGTTTTGAAACTCCTAGATCTTTTGAGATACATTGAACTTTTCAATGGCATGTTTGAATCTCGATTGTGCCCTCTCAAATTTGTGACTGGGATGCCGAGGATCACAAACAAGGTGTGAATAACCATACAAATTGACTTGGTACCCTTAACAATATTACCTAATCAATGTGTCGGTTAACCACACACGCTCCACCGATCTATAATAAAGTCAAGTTACCCTTTGCCACTCTTACTAGTCCATGTTAGTGTGCCGGTTAACCACACACGCTCCACTAACGACTTGGTAAGGTACAAAGTGTAATTTTATGGGCTAGCACCTTTTCACATTTTCCTAAGTAACTAAGATTGGGAATTTATAAGTGTTTAGTTACTTAGTATTTTTCATTATACTTTTAATGAAGGGAGAATTATAGTCCATTCCTACCCGTTCGGCTAATGACCCTCCACCAGTCAAGGAAGCGGTGGGTGAGAGCGGACACCCATTAAACTGCCATTTTATAGGCAGTAACCTTATACCCCCTTATAGACCGACTTCGTGAATGAGGCCTACTAACGGTAAGATTGACTTCCTCTTATACATATCTATATAATTAAAATTATAATAATAGTATAAGGGTTGAATTTTAAACTTTTTAAAATTTCAATGTTCTTTTTGGAATTAAAGTATACATGAGGAGTAACTTTTCAAATTCCAAAACTTGAGGGCAAGTTTTTAAACTATTTCAAGACTCTTTAAATCATAACTTATGAGTTTAATGGTTCATTAAAATGAAGACTCTTCATTTTAATGTAACCCCTTATTCTTTAAAAACACTTTAAAGAAGTGTCTCTTCAATCCATAAGTTGAGGACAAGTTATGGAGTCATTAAACTATTTAATGGAAAAAACTCTTACATTTTATGTAACCTACAAAACATTTATGAGTTTTTAAGATTCATAAATATGACTTTTCACATAACTTGAAGACAATTTACAAAAACATATTTTATGAACTTCTTTTAGACTAATATGGATTGAAAACAACTAAAACATAATTTTTTCATTATCAATCTAAACTAACTCATAAATCAAGGAAACATAAAATTCTTGAAAATTCATAACTTAAGGACAAGTTATGAACTCCATACAATTTTCAACAAGATCATGAATTATATCACCAATCAATTTGCACACAATTCCTATGATCTAGCAAAACTCATAAGCATGATCATTCATTATCAACAATTTTCAAGAATAACATGAACACATATGAACTTGAAACTTTTATTATAGCATTGAAATTGGTTTAACATAATCATTACCACATTCAAAACAAGTTTTATAAGCCCAAAACAGTCAAAGGTAATGATTCTAGACCAATTCCAGCACCAAAACTCGAAAATATGTTGTCTGGGGTTCCAACTCGTCGAGTGCATGAACAAACTCGGCGAGTTGGATGCATTTTGCCTTGGACTCGTCGAGTCCTTTCATGGACTCGGCGAGTCTGCTGGGCAGACAACACCAAAAGTCGATTTTTAAGCAGTTTAAGCAAGTACAATAAGAAAACAAGCCTAGGCTCTGATACCACTGTTGGGTTTTGAGCAATCTAACGCTCCTAAGTGTACATGCAACCCTAAATACCTTGGATCTATGTTTTCTCTATTATACATGCAAATATCAACTTTCCAAGGTATTGTTCTATTCTAGCATACAAAACTTTGAATAACACAAGTTAGAATAACATACCTTTTGTTGGTGCTTGTCTTTATGAAGCTTGAGTGTCTAGTGCCCCAAGTGTGACATCTCAAATGGTTCACACAACACCATAAGCACTTGGAATAACTTAGAGAGAAATTAGAACACTTCAAGAATCGGCTTGCCCTCCATGCATATCATAGTCGCCAATTTTCCCAAGAAAGAGATCATTATATAGTGTGTTACAATTAGGGTAAACCCTAATTGTAATGGCTATCCATTTCCATGGATCCATGGGTTCAAATACACCATGGAGCATCCAATGGGTTTTAGCCCAACTTGATAATCCATGGAGCATTAGCCCACTATATAAGTATGGATGATTTACACGATCAACCCATATATTTAATTAGTCTTCTTTTGATCACATAATTAATTCTAAATTAATTATTGATCAATACCAATTAAATAATCTTATTAATATATTAGAACTTATAATATATTAATAAACCTTAAGTGTTATTTCTCTCCTTTTAGTCTATCCAAATGCATGATGCCATGCAACCCAAATGGACCATGCCGGGTCGGGTCAAGTCTTACCAATTATAGTTATGGACATAGACATTAATCCAACACATACCACATACCATACAATATCGTTGGTATCTTTCAACCGGTAACCTTCATCGGTATCTTTCAACCGGTAACCATCAGCGGTATCTTTCAACCAATATTCATCATCGGTATCTTTCAACCGGTAACTGCCATCGGTATCTTTCAACCGGTAACTACCATCGGTATCTTTCAGCCGGTAACTGGGGACTATTTCACCCCTACCACTAGCATGCAACAACATATATGGGTATACAGTCAGGCATATCCAGGTACTGACCTACCCCTAGGTCCTAAAGACCACTTGTCAGGGAAGCTAATCCCTACTACACACATAACATGTCATATAGTTAAATCTCATGACCAAAACACATAACCAGACCAAGATAATTATCACAAAGACAATCATCTTTTAAATACCCCTTTTTGGTGGGCCGACATTGTGGACTTAGACCCACCCCTACTAGAAGGTAATGTTGGATTAGTGTCTAAGTCCATAACTATTTTGGTATGTACTTGACCCGATGGTGCATGGTTCTTTTGGGTTGCCTTCACCAAAGCAACTTGATAGGATGAATTATGGAGAGAAAGGATTAAATATGATTTATTAGTATATTATGGGAATAATATATTAAAGGAGAAATCATATTGTTTAATAAATATTAGTCAATAATAAATTGGTAATTAGTTTTGTGAGTAAAAGAGATTAATTAAACTTAAGGGACTGGAATTGTAATTATAAGATAATTGCAATTTGGGCCATGGATTGTCTTAAATCAAGAGGTGGACGAATTCTTATGGGAAGCCCATAAGGAAATCGTCCAAGGGCTTGATTAAAGGAGTCTATGGGTTGCTTAGGGCTTAAGCAACCAAATTAGGGTTTCCTTGTTAGATAACCCTAATAGCCTCACTATATATAGAACCCTTAAGGCTCAAAAACGTGGGGAACTTCTTTTCTAGGGTTAGAACACGTTTTGGGACCCCTCTAACCTCTCTCCTCTTCATCCTCTTGCTTATGGTGTTTGTGAGCTATTATAGGAGTGACACTTGTGACTCTAAGCCTTCCAAAGTTAATTCAAGGAGGAATTGGGATTGTTATTGCTACATAACAATCAAGGTAATATCATAAACCTAATTATATGTTAATATTGATTTCCATATGCTAGAATTAGGGGTTATAGTCTTGGATTCAAAGCATGTACAATAGAGAAACCTAGATCCAAGCATTAGGGTTTGTATGAGCACATAGGATGTCTTATGACCAAAACCCATCAGTGGTATCAGAGCCTAGCTTGGTTTCAATTGTATTGATGCATTCCATATCTGGAAAATTCATTTTTTGGGTTTCTGGCGACTGGACTCGCCGAGTCCATAGTTGAACTCGCCGAGTCCATAGCTGAACTCGCCGAGTCCAAGGTGACTCGATGAGTCCAGGCTTGACTCGACGAGTCAACTCGTCAGCTGGAGGTTATCTCGGGATTTCTTGCTGTTTTTGCATTGGGATGGTTACCTTATCATGTTAGATCAATATTAATCCGATTATATGATATATTTGACTATAATTTGATCTAATTGAACATATTTATCAATTAATAAGATAATTGTTTCCTTCTAAGATAATTGATTAATTATTTTGACTAAATTGATAAATTGTTTTGCAAGAAATCATTAAACAAATCAAATATGGATAATTATGTAATTAAAAGTTAATTTAGATTATTTGTTATTTGATCCTTGTTGTTATGAAAAGTTTCATATTTTGCCCTTTAGGTTTTATAGTTTAAATTTGAACCCAAAAGTTTTGTTGTTTTGAAATTTAAATAGTTGTAATCCTTATGTTTTGAAAAAGGTTTCAAAACTTGCCCTCAAGTTTTGGAATTTAAATTTTGATTAATTGGTTTAATTTTGATGTATATTTAAATTCTAAACCCTAATGTTTGAAATGTTTCAAAACTTACCCTCGAGTTTTGGAATTTAAAAGTTGATTAAAAGTTTAATTAGGAATGTTAAATTCTAAAACTCTAGTATAGTTTTGAAAAAGTTCAAATCACACCCTTATGGTTTTATTAATTAATTAATGTGTATAATTAAAAGAGGTTTAATAAATCCATAAAAGTTTAGGTTTACAATTTAATTGAATTAAAAGTATAATTGTTAAATTAGACCACCTAGTATTTTGAAAGTATAAAATACACCCTATACTATATATAACATTAAAAGTCTAACATTATATATATATGTATGAGTAAAAGTCGGTCTTACCGTTAGTAGGCCTCATTCACGAAGCTGGTCTATAAGGGGTCTTTAAGGAAATTGCCTATAAAATGGCGATTGAATGGGTATCCACTCTTACCCACCGCACTCTTGACTGGTGGAGGGTCATTAGCCGAACGGGTAGGATAGGACGAAACCTTCCATTATAAGTATAATGAATTATCAAACTAACTAAATGTTTTTACAAAATTCCCAATCTTAGTTACTTAGGCAAAAGTGAATTGATGCAATTCCATGAAATTACACTTTGTACCCTTGCGAAGACGTTAGTGGAGCGTGTGTGGTTTACCGGCACACTAAATGGTTCTAAGCAAAGGTAGCAAAGGGTTTACCGGCACATCGAATAGGTGACTGTAACATGTGAGGGCACCATGTAAGTTTGCATGGTTATTCACACCCGCTTTGTGATCCTCGGCATCCCAGTCACAAACAAGAGGGGCATATTGAGATTTAAACATGCCATTGAAATGTTCAATGAATCTCAAAGGATCTAGGAGTTTTCATAGATTTAAAACTTAAAATTCTTTTTCGTTTTTCGTGGTGGAAATTAGTGAATCGTCATTCACTTACCTTCAAATGTTCTGCAATTTGGGTTACGACATCCCTCTTCCGAGTTGTAGAATATTGTGTTGGGTCCTAGACTTAGTATCTCATTTGGGTGATTTACTAAGGACTCAATCAATCAACTAACTTGAATTCGTTTTCTCCCGTATTGTAGATGTCAAAGTTCAACAACTATGGTTTTCCCAAATCCTGTGGAACAAGCATTCCACATGAAGATGATATTCCACGATTCAATCGAGGAACAAGAGATCATACTTCACTTCCTCCTCCTCCTCAAATTATTCTCCCTAACCCACAAGTTCAAAGGCTTGAAAAGTTCAAGATCACTCAAGCCCTTTTGGCAAGTAAACATATAGAAGGAAAGCCGGTGTGTACACACGTCCTAGGGATGAAGTCACACATTGATAGGTTAAGAATGTTGGGATCCGTTGTCTGTGAGGAAATAGCTGTTGATTAGGTTCTTCAGTCACTTCCTAACTCATATAGTGAGTTCGTAAGAGAGTACTATATGATGAACTACGACGTGAACCTTATAGATCTCACCTATATGCTTGTTGCTGCTGAATCAGCAATGGTTTGGCGCAAAAGAAAAGCAAAGTTGATTGGTGAATCTGCCTTCAAGACCTCTATGGATAAAGAGAATGGCAACGAAAGACATGCTATGATCGAAAAGTTTGATCACAAGAGAAAGGCAATGTCTGAAGTAGTTCCATGTCCTGTTCCAATAGAGTCAATTTGCTTTTATTGCCAATAGAAGGAGCATTAGAGACGAAGTTGCCCTATTTACCTAAGAGATCTAAGAGATGGGAGAGTCAAAACGTATGGCTTTGCTTTAGGTAAAATCCATTGACTAAATCTTTTAAGCTTCTATTCTAGATTCTTAATACATAATGTGATAAGATTACAATTGATGTTTTGTAAGATCGAAGAATAGAAAGGAAGCTTAAGGGAAGAAGTGAGCAAAATCTAACCGTGAAAGAATGGATTTCAATCGCATTTCTCAAAGATTAGATTCTTGAGCTACTACTTAGAGTTAGAATTAGATTGCTAAGAAATATGTATTAGCATAGTTTTTCAATGAATTGCATTGTAAGGACAAATTTTTTCCGTAATAAAATAAAATTTGATTTTATATTATTTATTTATCCTTGCAATGGCGTAGATGAAAAATTGATGGTTGGATGTTTCTATTATTAGCAATAATGGATTTGGTTCTTATATATGTTATTTATGGAAAGTCGAGAATTTACCAAATAGGGAGAGTTTCTCATCGCCCAAGTTTCAATTGGACAGAAACTTGGAATCATGCAACTTGGTTGCACGATGAATGAGAAATTTCATATTTGGAAATTAGACTAATTCATTGACAAAGTGTCAAGTGAAGGACTAGGAGATCGAGTACACAAAGTTGTGTGTTGATCAAGTCCACCATAAGAGTAACGATGATATTCGTCATGATTTACTAAAGGTTTAGTAAATATGATTATACTTACAAGATTAAGTGTGATTATGAATTGATTGAAAAAGTTTAAATCAATAAGCAGAACGAATAAGAAGAATCAAGTAGGCAGAAAGATAAAAGTTTCTCCATTCTAAGAAGAAGGGAGAGTAGCTTTTATGCATTATGATAGGTCTTAATGATTAAGAACCATATCTCAATTGATCCTCTAAGTGAGTCTTAGTACAATTGTATGTCTAAGAAGAGGAATCAAGAATTGAAGAAATGGTTAAATCAAGAAGTCAATCATACTTCGTTCCAAAACAAGTCTTAGAGTTAAGATTGTGACAATGAGTGACAAGTATTAAAAGGTTTATAACATTCATCAAATGTGGAAAGTTGTGATGTCTTGAATAAGACAAAGACCAATTAGGACCAATTTATGAAGTGTTTGATAAAAAAATACACTAACTCTTGAATATTTGTTTGTCAAGAAATGGTTGTTGACAAGAGAATCTTATATGTCAAGGAGTCAGTGGGAGTCTTAATGGTCTTGAAAGGTTTCAAGAACAAATCAAATAAACCTTATCGATCATCACTAGCACACGAGTTGAGGTTTACAACCTATCGTGTTGACACTATTTTGTTTTTGTGCCATTCCAATTGAGTTAATTATGCATGTGAGTCCTATGAGTTCTCATTTGAATGCATAAAAAGGCAAGGACCTTGATCAATGGAAAGTACATTGATAAGAAAAGGTGAGCTGCTTAACTACTTGGAAGACATGGTGGGCAGCTGTGCTACCATAAAGGCAAGAAATCAAGATTAAGAAAGTTCGATCCATATGAGTTTGAATTCGTCGTAAACTTTGGTTTTGACAAATTCACATGGATAGGAACAAATACACCATTTAAATCGAAGTGTCATAAGATTTCCTCCTTCATGAAAATGATTGTGAGGAAATGCTTTCACTAAGAAAGATTTTAAGAAGATAGTGATTGTAAAATTGCATTCTCGAATTTGATTATGGTTACGGTATCCCTTTCCATAATTTGAATTGTGAAATTTGGCAATTAGTCTTAATTGTTTAGACACACATATGAATTATCTAAGGCAAAGGTGTATAAGTTCAAGAAGCCTTGATAAAAGATTATCAAAGCATGAAGTATTAGAAACATGAACTTAAGAAATTCAATAAGCATTGTTTTTCTGAAAGTTAAGATGTTTATAATAATCATCATGATAGTGGGAGCATAAGTGTTATGTTTTATAATAATCATCATGATAGTGGGAGCATAAATGTTATGATTGTATGATTATTAAGGCACGTATTGCAAGTTGGCAATATTAATTATAGAAAACAAGAGTTATACCTTGCAAAGTAGTAAGGGTTATAAAGTTGTTTTGCTATAATTAAGGGAGAGAATATTATGCTTCATTTCAAATCTTAAGGATTAGGTTGAGAAATGTTAATAAATTTAGTCAATGGTACATAGTGTGTTCTTAAAATTTCGATTATGATTACGACATTCCTCTTCACAATTCGAATTTTGAGAACATAGCAAATAAAACATTATGCGTCGTGTCCCATACGCTTTGGGTATAGGATCGATTGCAAATGCTTTAATGTTTGACCATTCTAAAATTTTCCAAATGTCAGGCGCATTTAGAGGGAAAAGGGACTAGAATTGGTTTTGATTAAAACAATTAAACAACTATCAAAGGACAATCCAAAGTTTGACGAGGATTGGTCGCTTGTGAGTAGTTAGAAGCATGGTATGGACCGTATCGACATTATTATGAATAGAAAAGATTCTATTAAGAATGAGTTGTCATATGGAAATTATGGAAATGTTTCCATATTGGATGGACCATATCAACTTCATCATGAATAGAAAAGATTCTATTAAGAATGAGTTTTCATATGGAAAATATGGAAGCGTGTCCATATTGGGAATTGAATATTGAAAATTTATGTCTAGATTAGAAACTTTTATGCAAAAAGGATGTTCAAAGGAATGTACTTTGAGTGAGAGACATCATATCTAAGGAATTGTCTTGTAACAATGTCCAATAGAGGACTTTGTAATATCATTGGCAATAGTCTTTGTGACTTTGGTGCAGTGACATTACGAAAGGATCATTGCATAGAATGTTAGAATCCAACATATTTTATAAGTAACAAGAATTTGATATTCTCACACTTATGAAAAAGGATTTGGAGTTGTGAAATGAGAATGATTGGAAATGTGTTCAATTTGATCTATTTCACAAAAGTAAGAACCATAGGTAAACATTGTGTGTATGCTAAGAGCATGGGACAAGTGTAATAATTCAAGTAAGAAGTTGATTACCCGAAACGACAAATATTGAGTAATCAATATGGTGATAAATAAAAAGGAGTTTTATTTATACTCAAAGGTTTGAGGCCATATGGGATTAGTATTATTCTTGTGTTTCACATTTGCATGTTTTGACTTCCAGAATAATTGAATTTATTAAGAATAATCGAATTATTCGAACGGGCCACAATCGTTCATATGTTGGAAGTAGATATGAATGAAGACTGTCGTGAATTGGTGTGTGGATTGTCTAAAAGAGTATTAGACATAAGCAAATGTTTGCTGCAACGTTCATGAGTGCTTATGAATATGATTTGAGCATTGGATTAAACCCACGCTCACTTGGATCACTCCATGAATTGTATCACGAGTGATTAGTGAGACGATAACATCTTATATTCTTGAAACTGAGATGTGTGAGTTGTATCTTGCAAATCGGTTCCACATTGATAATATGTAAACGCACTAGTAACTTGGTGTTATCAAACATATTGTTGTGTGTGATTTGGTTAGTAAGTGCAAGAAAGCATTGTATCAAAGTTTATCCGTTCCTTTTATCCAAAGTAGGATAAAAGCGATATCTTTGGGCCCCTCGATGATTTAGTGATGAAAAACGTAAATGCTCTGCTGGGCTAGGGCTAATTTGATTTGTTCAATTAGTCAGTCGTCATAAATCGGAAGTCGAGAAGTAGTACAAAGAGAATGATTTGAAATCATATCTCATACGATATCAAGAATGGAGGAATATATGATCCCTTATCTAAGGACACGCGTATCTGATAGGATCAGAGTTGATAGCGGTTTTGGAAAGCTACGATTGCAGATCAGGATCTGAAGTCATACGCATAATAGTTATTAGACTTATCCAAGTGGGAGACTGTTGGATTAGTGTCTAAGTCCATAACTATTTTGGTATGTACTTGACCCGATGGTGCATGGTCCTTTTGGGTTGCCTTCACCAAAGCAACTTGATAGGATGAATTATGGAGAGAAAGGATTAAATATGATTTATTAGTATATTATGGGAATAATATATTAAAGGAGAAATCATATTATTTAATTATTATTAGTCAATAATTAATTGGTAATTAGTTTTGTGACTAAAAGAAATTAATTAAACTTAAGGGACTGGAATTGTAATTATAAGATAATTGCAATTTGGGTCATGGATTGTCTTAAATCAAGAGGTGGACGAATTCTTATGGGAAGCCCATAAGGAAATCGTCCAAGAGCTTGATTAAAGGAGTCTATGGGTTGCTTAGGGCTTAAGCAACCAAATTAGGGTTTCCTTGTTAGATAACCCTAATAGCCTCATTATATATAGAACCCTTAAGGCTAAAAAACGTGGGGAACTTCTTTCTAGGGTTAGAACACGTTTTGGGCAGCCTCTAACCTCTCTCCTCTTCATCCTCTTGCTTATGGTGTTTGTGAGCCATTAGAGGAGTGACACTTGTGACTCTAAGCCTTCCAAAGTCAATTCAATGAGGAATTGGGATTTTTATTGCTACATAACAATCAAGGTAATATCATAAACCTAATTATATGTTAATATTGATTTCCATATGCTAGAATTAGGTTTTATAGTCTTGGATTCAAAACATGTAGAATAGAGAAACCTAGATCCAAGCATTAGGGTTTGTATGAGCACATAGGATGTCTTATGACCAAAACCCATCAGGTAACTCACCTCAATGTCATGCAGTGTTTGAATTATCCTCGACGCATAAGTCGACTCCTATCGACTCCTCGATTCCTACACGACAGCCTTCAAGTCAATACACAGCACGTGCAAACCTAAAGAGGGTTAGTCAAAGTCCAGTCAAAGTCAACTTTAAGTTGACCCGACTCGCCGAGTTGGGCCGTCAACTCGTCGAGTCCCTAACCCTTTACTCCTCCTTATCCACGTCTCGACTCGTTGAGTTTGGCAATGATTCGACGAGTTCCTCTCTTGTATGAACTGATGGGTTTTAAGCATTCTAACACTTCCTAAGTGTACATGCAACCCTAATAACCTTGGATCTATGTTTGTCTAATAATCATGCAAACTTGTTTCCAAAGTTATGAACCTATCTAGCATACATGGGGTACAATTTTCTTTGTATAAAAGATAGAACTACATACCTTGTTGTTGTAAGTGTTCCTTGAAACCTTGTGAGCCTAGCACCTCAAGTGTGATGCCTCAAATGCTTCACACAACACCAAATGCAAAGTATAAACTTGAGAGAATACTTTAACACACTCAAAATCAGCCAAGCCCTGTTGTTTCTCTTGTGTATCACTAGTCTAGCCGATTTTGGGGAGAGACATGCTCCTTATATAGTGTGTTGCATTAGGTAAATCCATGGGTTACCTCCATGGAGCATCCTATGGGTGGAACCCAACTTGATAATCCATGGAGCCTTTTAGCCCACTATATAAGATATGGAAGATTTACATAATTTACCCATATATTTAATTAGTTATTCTTTTGATCACTTAATTAATTCTAAATTAATTCTTGATCAAAACTAATTAAATAATATTATTAATACATTAGAACTTATAATATATTAATTAAACATATGTGTTATTTCTCTCATTTAGTTTATCCAATTGCATGGTGCCATGCAACCCAAATGGACCATGCCGGGTCGGGTCAAGTATTTACCAGAAATAGTTATGGACTTAGACACCTTATCCAATAGTCTCCCACTTGGATAAGTCTAATAACTATAACTGCAATACTTCAGGAACCGATCAGCAATTGTAGCTCTTTCAAGGTCTCTCGGAACTGAGAAGATGTTGATACGCCATTTAAGATAAGTGATCATATAGTCCTCTGTTTTAGATATCAGCCGGACAAATACATGGAACAATGTCTTATTGTCCAACAGTTTGTTTCTCGATTTCCGATTTGTTTGACTAAGAACTTAATTGAACACATCAACTTAGTTCTGATCGGGTCCGGTACACAGGTCAAAACAAAATCATCGAGGGGCCCAGATATCAGCTGCTAATCCAAGAAGGAACAGATAAACTTCGACTCATATGTTTGTTCTACCACTCATTGAATTACACACAAAAGCACGTTTTATAACATCGAGTTACCAATGCGTTTTTATACAATCAATGCGTAACCAACTCGTAAGTAACAAATCATATCTCTAGGTTTTAAGACTTATATGATATTACCGTCTCACGATCACTCGAGATAAAATTCCATGAAGTGATTCCACCGAGTGTGGGTTGATTCCAATACTCAGAACTTATGAGCACTCATGATTATTGTAGCCATGTCCAACACCTTAGACCTCTGCAACCAATCATGACAGTCTTGATTCATACCTACTTCCGACATATGACCGACTGTGGAGGTTTGAATAATATGATATACCAAACATAATTATTCTGGAAGTCAAAACATGCAAACGAAATATAGTAAACGATTGACAAGAGATAGCAACACTTTACTCATAAATAAAACACCTTTTATTCATCATCTAATGTCAATTACACTTTACAAATTTCATAATTTATCTAACTACTAAAACTTATATCATCCTTCAGCCCTATGCTCCGAGCATGCTAGAGATGCTTAACCCTACTCAGTCCCTTCGTGAGGGGATCTGCTGGGTTCTCATCCGATGATACCCTCTTTGCCACGAGGATTCCTTCTTCTATGCGTTGTCAGATAAAATAATATTTTCTGTCGATGTGTCTGGATCTACCGTGATCCCTTGGTTCCCTGGCTAAGGCAACAACACTTTCACTATCATAGAAAATTTCCATGGGCTCCTTTATAACTGGTACAACTCCAAGGTCTGCAATGAAGTTCTTCTTCCATATTGCCTCCTTTGCTGCCTCGCTCGCTGCTATATGCTCTGATTCACAAGTAGAATCAGCCACTGTCTGCTGCTTGGAACTCTTCCAAGTGATTGCTCCTCCGTCTAAGGTAAAGACCCAACCCGACTGAGAGCGGAAATTATCCCTATCAGTTTGGAAACTAGCATCACTATACCCTACAACTCTCAAGTCATCACTCCCACCGAGGGTAAGGACCCAGTCCTTAGTCCTCCGTAGGTACTTGAGGATATTCATTACCGCAGTCCAGTGTGCCTTGCCAGGGTTCCCCTGATACCTGCTAACCATGCTCAAAGCAAAGGCTACATCAGGGCGAGTACACGCCATAGCATACATGATCGATCCTACAGCTGAAGCATAAGGTATTCGACTCATTTCTGCTATCTCATCCTCAGTACTAGGGCTTTGTGTCTTACTCAATCTGGCATTACTCTGAATGGGTTACTCACCTTTCTTGGAGTTATGCATGCTGAATCTCTTCAACACCTTGTCCAAGTATGTACTTTGACTAAGTCCAATTAGTCTTTTACTCCGGTTTCTCAAAATCCTTATCCCTAGAATATAGGCAGCTTCTCCTAGGTCCTTCATAGAGAAACATTTCCCAAGCCAGGAATTAACTTCCTGCAGAGTTGGGATGTCATTTCCTATGAGTAGTATGTCATCCACATACAATACCAAAAAGCTTACTATACTCCCACTAGCCTTGGCATACACACAAGCTTCATCTTCACTCCTAGAAAAGCCAAATTCCTTGACCTTTTCATCAAAGCAAAGATTCCATCTGCGAGGTGCTTGCTTTAATCCATAAATGGATTTCTCAAGCTTACACACTCTATTAGGGTACTCATTGCTGACAAAACCTTCTGGCTGACTCATGTAAACATCTTCAGTCAACTTTCCATTAAGGAAAGCAGTTTTGATATCCATTTGCCAAATTTCATAGTCATGAAATGCAGCTATGGCTAACATAACCCTAATAGACTTAATCTTGGCTACTAGGGAAAAGGTCTCATCTTAATCCACTCTAGGAATTTGAGAGAAGCCCTTTGCAACCAGCCGAGCCTTATAAGTGTGTACATTACCATCCATGTCGGTCTTCTTCTTGAAGATCCATTTGCACCCTACAGTCTTACGACCTGGTACATTCTCAACCAAGTTCCAAACTTGATTGTCATACATGGATTGTATCTCGCTACCCATAGCCTCTTTCCATTTAGCAGACTCAGGGCCTGCCATGGCTTCCATGTAGCTGTTAGGTTCATCCAGACCTACTAGTGTCTCATCACTAATAAGTGTCTCACCTTCCGCAGTAATATGGAAACCATAGTAATGCTCAGGTGCATTCCTAACTCTCGTGGAACGCCTCAGAGGTACAGACTCGTCAATTGGCTCAACAGGAGTTTCCTCCTCAAGTTGAGGGCTAGGGTTTGAAGTTCCTTCACCGCTTGACTCTTGAAGTTCTTCAAGGTCAATTTGCCTCCCACTGTCTCCTTGGCTTATAAATTCTTTCTCTCTCGAAAGACTCCTCTTCTTGCTACAAAGACCACATTATCACTAGGTCTGTAGAAGAGGTAACCAAAGGATCTTTGTGGGTAGCCGATGAAAATACACCTCTCGCTTCGGGGTTCTAGCTTATCATGAGACTCGTGCCTCACAAAAGCCTCGCAACCCCAAATCTTGATGTGGTCTAGTTTAGGTACTTTACCAGTCCACATCTCGTGAGGAGTTTTGGCAACTTTCTTTGTAGGGACAAGATTAAGAATATGGGCGGCAGTCTCTAAGGCATACCCCCAGAATGAAATTGGTAGCGAAGCTCGACTCATCATGTAACGAACCATATCCAACATGGTTTGATTACGCCTCTCAGCCACACCATTCAACTGCGGTGTCCTGGGAGGTGTCAATTGTGAGACAATCCCACATTCCCTAAGATAGTCGAGGAAATCTGAACTAAGATACTCACCACCTCGATTGGATCGAAGCATCTTAATGTTCCTGTCCAATTGATTCTCGACTTCCTGTTTAAATTCCTTAAACCTTTCGAAAGTCTCTAACTTATGCTTGATCAAGTAGACATATCCATATCTACTGTAATCATATGTAAAAGTCAAATAATAACGATTAGCATCCCTTGTGGCATGTTTGAATGGTCCATACACATCCGTCTGTACAAGGTTCAACAAACCTTCACCCCTCTCACAAGAACCTGTGAAGGGTGACTTTGTCATTTTCCCAAGTAAGCATGATTCGCAACTATCATCTGACTTTAGGTCAAATGACTCTAAGACTCCATCCTTTTGGAGTTGGCCTATGCGTTTCTTGCTTATATGTCCAAGACGACAATGCCATAATGATGTTTTATCCAAGTTATTATTATTAATAGAATCAATATACAATACATTATTTCCTAAGTTATCAACCACAAATACTGTTTCATACACGCCATCACAAGGTAATGATTTAAAATAAAGAACATTATTAAAGAAAGCATTAATCGAACCAACTTCATTATCAAATGAAAAGGTGAAACCTTGTTTATACAATGCATGAAAGGAAATAATATTTCTTGCCATTTCTGGCGAATAACAACACTTAATCAAATCTAAACTAAACCCACTACTTAGCGATAAAGTATAAACTCCAATCTTGGTGACAGGTGAAGCTATCCTGTTTCCCATGATCAGTTTTATTCTTCCTTGCTCCACATTCTCACTTCTTTTTAGTCCCTGTAAATCAGAACAGATATGAATACCACAACCGGTATCAAGGACCCAAGAATTAGAATGGGGTGAGTTATTAGATAAGATAGTGTAAATACCTGCATGGTTGGGTTTAACTTTCCCATCCTTCACATCTTGCTGGTACTTTGGGCATTTCCGCTTCCAATGTGCCTTTTCATGACAATAGAAGCATTCAGCCTCTTTTTGGTCAAAAGAAGGAGTGATGAAACCTTTCTTGGTTCCACTTGAAGAATAGCCATTAAGGGTCCTAACCTTGGTACCGTTCGAAGAACTCTTTCTCTTCTTCCCTCGTCCTTTCCCGATTTCCAAGACAGGGGCGGAGTTGATAGGAGTAGGAGTAGTAACAACCGCCTTACTATTAAGACCACTTTCCGCGGTCTTTAAGAGTCCTTGAAGTTTGCTGAGAGTGACCTCTTCCTTGTTCATGTGGTATTTCATGCATAATTGATCATAACATGAAGGTAAGGAGTGCAAAATGATATCTATTGCAAGATCCTCGGGGAAGTTCACATCAAGCTTCAGCAAACGGTCCACAAATCTTTGCATTTTCTGCATGTGGCCCGTGATGGGTTCACCATCCTTCATGCGAGTTGTTATCATGGAGGAGATAATTTCATACCTCTCTTGACGAGCACTTTGATGGTATCTTTCCATCAAGTCTTGGTGCATCTCATAGGGGTAGAAATCTTCATAGGATTTTTGGAGATCCGCGGGCATAGTGGCCATCATGATGCATGCCATCTTGGTGGCATCCCTTTCATGTGCCCTAAAGTCAACGATCTCTTGAGGAGTAGCAACTGTCTCATCAATATCCTTAAGCTCCTTATCGAGGACATATTCCTTGTCCTCGTAGCGAGTAATCATTCTGATGTTTCTGATCCATTCATTAAAGTTGGATCCATCAAAAGTGACTTTCCCACACAAGTTCATAAGAGAAAAGGAGCCACTAGGATTAGAGCCAGAAGCAACATTGTTTGCAGACATCTGAAAAGAAGAAATGTTTAGTTTAGAATAGAGATAGTCCTTAATAATACACCCAAATGTAGTATTAAGGCTAGGACCTAATCACAATATATTATACTTAGAAGAGGTATGCCGTAATCTAAGTAATAACATATTTGAAAGGTAGGTGAATGACGATTCACCAATTTCCACCAAAAAACGAAATATTAAATATTAAGTTTTAATTTGGTACTTAGAAATTTCTAGATTCTTTTTGAGATTCAATGAAATTTTCAAAGGCATGTTTCAATCTCGAGTGTGCCCTCCAAGTTTTGTGACTGGGATGCCGAGGATCACAAAACGAGGTGTGAAGTAACCATGCAAATTACTTGGTACCCTTTATAAATTACCCCTCAATCGATGTGCCGGTTAACCACACATGCTCCGTCGATACTATGATAAATATTAAGTCACCCTTTACCTACCTTGTTAAGTCCAAGTTAGCGTGCCGGTTAACCACACACGCTCCACTAACGACTTAGACAAAGTGTAAAGTGTAATTTCATGGATTAGCACCTTATTCACATTTTTCCTAAAGTAACTAAGATTGGGAATTTAATAAAACATTTAGTTACTTTATAATATTCATCATACTTTTAATGAGAATTTATAAGTCCTTGTCTTACCCGTTCGACTAACGACCCTCCACCGGTCAAGCAAGCGATGGGTGAGAGTGGACACCCATTAAGTTGCCATTTTATAGGCGACAACCTTATACCCACCTTATAGATCGGCTTCGTGAATGAGGCGTACTAGCGGTAAGACAACTTTAATCTTATACATATGTATTATTATTAACTTATAATATTATAAGTATAAGGGTTGAATTTTAACTTTTAAAATTCTAAGGGTTGGAACTAAAGTTTTTAATATGACTTTACTTGTTCCAAAACTTGAGGGCAAGACTCTTCAGTTTTCTAACTCTTGTGTTCTTTTAATGGTTTTAATTCAAGTGAGACTCTTGGTTTTCCATAACTTGAGGACAAGTTATGGACTCCATTAAAACACATTATGATTAAGAATTAAACTACCACATAGGTTACAAATAATTCCTATGATCATCTAAACATCATAAGATCAAGAACATGAATATGAACACTTTCATGAATCAAAAATTACACTTAAAAACTTGTAATTTTGATAACTTGTTGTTGTAAATGGATTAACATGAACATTACACCAACTACAACAAGTTTTAAAAACCCCAAAATAGTTTAGGGTAATATTCCTAGTCCATTTCCAGCAACAAGAACCGAAATTCTGAAAACTGCAACCTCTACTCGTCGAGTGCATGAACTGACTCGACGAGTAGCTTGCATTTGGTCATGGACTCGTCGAGTCCCCCCATGGACTCGGCGAGTTCATATGGGCAGAAAACAGAAAACTCGATTTTTCAAGCAGTTTGCACAAAAATCAGACAAGCAAGCCTAGGCTCTGATACCACTGATGCGTTTTGAGCATTCTAACACTTCCTAAGTGTACATGCAACCCTAATAACCTTGGATCTATGTTTATCTAATAATCATGCAAAGTTGATTTCCAAGGTTATGAACCTATCTAGCATACATGGGGTATAATTTTCTTTGTATAAAAGATAGAACTACATACCTTGTTGTTGTAAGTGTTCCTTGAAACCTTGTGAGCCTAGCACCTCAAGTGTGATGCCTCAAATGCTTCACACAACACCAAATGCAAAGTATAAACTTGAGAGAATACTTTAACACACTCAAAATCGGCCAAGCCCTGTTGTTTCTCTTGTGTATCACTAGTCTAGCCGATTTTGGGGAGAGACATGGTCCTTATATAGTGTGTTGCATTAGGTAAAACCCTAATGTAACATGACTCTTCATTTCTAAATCCATGGGTTAACTCCATGGAGCATCCTATGGGTGGAACCCAACTTGATAATCCATGGAGCCTTTTAGCCCACTATATAAGATATGGAAGATTTACATAATCTACCCATATATTTAATTAGTTATTCTTTTGATCACTTAATTAATTCTAAATTAATTCTTGATCAAAACTAATTAAATAATATTATTAATACATTATAACTTATAATATATTAATAAACCATATGTGTTATTTCTCTCATTTAGTTTATCCAATTGCATGGTGCCATGCAACCCAAATGGACCATGCCGGGTTGGGTCAAGTATTTACCAGAAATAGTTATGGAATTAGACACCTTATCCAACAGTCTCCCACTTGGATAAGTCTAATAACTATAACTGCAATACTTCAGGAACCGATCGGAAATCGTAGCTCTTTCAAGGTCTGTCGGAACTGAGAAGATGTTGATACGCCATTTAAGATAAGTGATCATATAATCCTCTGTTCTAGATATCAGCCGGACAAATACATGGAACAATGTCTTACTTATTGTCCAGCAGTTTGTTTCCCGATTTCCGATTTGTTTGACTAAGAACTTAATTGAACACATCAACTTAGTTCTGACCGGGCCCGGTACATAGGTCAAAACAAAATCATCGAGGGGCCCAGATGTCAGCTTCTAATCGAAGAAGGAACAGATAAGTCCTCTTTCATCTGATGTACAAGTCCTGTCCTCGACTCACCGAGTTGCATGAACAACTCGTCGAGTTCATCTTCAATCTTAAGAAGATTGCCTTGGACTCGCCGAATATGTTCTAGTACTCGTCGAGTCCCATGCACTCCAGGTCTAAAATTACGTCCAATGTGTTGGGTCACTCTTTCTGTATGGTTACAACCCTTCTAACACTCAAATTAGTTCTTTTGACCTTCAACATATATGTGACTCAAAACCTTGGACTCGTCGAGTCCTAGGAACGGACTCGTCGAGTCGGTCACGTCTACACTCCAAATCCTCGATTACTGATGTACAACCTTTGATCAAAAGATAGATCCAAGCTTCTACAATCGATCTAGCACGTAAAGTTACAAACTTTATGTGCTTGCTTGGGACTTTGAGCTCAAAAAGATATAAAACAAGCTTTCATGATGCGTGGGACCTTTCAGGGGTGCAAAAGAAGTCCCCAACTGCCTTGTGACTCCCTTAATGATGTGATTCAGAAGCTCAAACCCCTAACCACGTTTGCAATCATGGTTGGCTATCAAAAATGGCTTATAAAAGCCCTAAATCTCCCCAAAAAGGGATCTAACAAATGAAAGAGCAAGGTTACAACTTTTTACCTTCAATGAACTGTAGAAGGTGCACAAACTCGGGTTCCCTTGGTCTTTACTTGCTTCCTCAAGAGTTTCTCTTTCCTTCTTAAGATCACAAGCACCAAAATCCACCAACAAGGCTTAGATTGCTTCGATAATGACTAAGGTTTCAATGATAGGTGTTCTGGGAGCATAAGGGACGTTGTGACTGACATAACATTTTTTAAATAGGGTGCAAACCCTCGAATTATGGTTTTTGTCCAAACAGGGTCTACTCGTTGAGTCCAGGACCCGACTCGTCAAGTCCATCACTTAAATCCCGCGTCCCGTCCCGCTTCTACTCGGCGAGTTAGTCCTTCAACTCGCTGAGTCCAAGGCTAAAAATGCAAAATACTTAGAAAGAAATACGTACCAAGACCCAGGTGCTACATAAATCCTAGCATGTTTTAGTTCTAGTTTATATTGGTTATTAACCAGATTGTGTGTGTCAATTAATCATTTTAATTGCATGTATTTGTCTCCTAATTGTTTATGATCAATACATAGTTAGATCTAGGATTAATCATATCTTAGATTAAATAATTAAAGCTAGTAACTTTAACTGTTTTAGAGAGCATAACTAATCATAATTTGAGCTTGGTTGCTTAACTTGATCATAAGAAAGTAGCTACTATCATTCATATTCCAATTTATGCTTATTATCAATTTGGTGTTTAACTTGTGCATGATCATTGCTTGGTAATTCATAAATTTATAGGGCTAGATATTTGATCATATAGCTAGTTAATAAATTGGTAAACAATATAATCCATCCATTAGAAATCAACCATAGGAGAAGATGAAATCGAATCTAAGGAGAAGTATTCTTTTAATTCTTTAAGTTAATTTGTTTTCTTTGTTTCTTGCTTGTTAGTTGATAATAAGTTCTTATGGTCTTGCAAAATCAGTAAAAACGCCAAATCTTAGTTTGTTTCTTAGTTTAATTAGAAGTATTATTTTATTTAATTGAATTCTGTTGCCTATGATCGACACCGGACTTACTTTAGCTATCCTATAATCTGACTAGCCACCAATCACTACCACCTCCACCACCAACCACCACCGCCATATTCATATATGAATAATGACTTCCTCTATATTTATTCATATATGAATAAATTTATTCATATATATATATATATATATATATATATATATATATATATATATATATATATATGAATATGATATGTTTCATCGACCCGGTACGCTAGAGTGTTTAAGCGGCAGATTCGAAATGAGTGACATAGATTCATTCTGTAACACTCTAAAAATTCCAAACAATTTAAACTTTTCAAAAACAACCCAGTTTCATAAAGTTATTATAAAAAGGGTTTTCAATACAATTATTATTAGAGTCTTCCTAGAACCACATCATAAAACAAAATCATGAGGAGCGGTACGATCACGCCGTTGCCTTGCCACGGTCTCCCGAAGGACTTGAAAAAAAAAATTAAACCACAACTGTAAGCCCGAAAGCTTAGTAAGATACCCCCAATATACCAACCACATATACCATACACGCACAACATGCCATATCATAACAGAACACAGAACAGCCATGCACTTCGGGTCTATTGTGTGACTGGTCCGCCGCACCTGCCTTCAGTGCACCTGGTCCACCCTCCGAGTCTAACCATATACATCGGGTCTACAATGTGATTGGTCCGCCCGCACCGGGCCTTCAATCCACCTGGTCCACTCTCTGAGTCTACAGTATGACTGTTCCGTCCGTACTGGGCCTTCAGTTGGCCTGGTCCACTCACCGAACCTCGGAACGTTTGGTCCGCCCTCTTGGGGCCTACAACCTATCCGCACCGCTTGCTGGGCCTTCGGGACAACCGTTCCGCCCTGGGTATGTTGGCCTACAACACAAAGCAGGACCTGCCTAAACCCAACCCCAGTCCAACAACCATGTGCACATAAACATTCAAACATATAACAATTCGCATACAATCAAACCGATCTAGCAGATCACATAGCATAACATCATCCTATCCAGGATACCGACCTAACCGGGTCTCTAACATATACCATCCTAACTACCAGGATGCAACACAACAAAGAAATATCATAACAACGATACCCGGATCTCAATCTGATAAAAGGGCCGACCTTGGTGCCGTAGACCCTGTCGATATAGTGAGGATAACTCACCTCGCAACTGCCGACAGAACCGATAAACCGAAGCTGCTCCGACCACTAATGCGATCTCCACCACTGGTCAACACCAAAACACTGAACTCAAAACAAAAGCCAACAATTACCAAAATGCCCCTGGAAATCAACTGGTCAACCCTTGGTCAAAGTCAAAGTCAAAGTCAACCCCTAACTGACTCTACTCGCCAAGTCACCCCGAGACTCACCGAGTTCCACAACCCTGAGTCCTTTCACACTCGACTCACCGATTCACAGCTCAACCAGAAGAAAGGTTAGGGCCTCACGACCAGACTCGCTGAGTCCAAGAACAGACTCACCGAGTCCAAGGCTATCTTCAACAGGCTCGCCGAGTTGTTCTTCCAACTCGTCGAGTCCCTGCTTATCTTCATCAAACTTGCCGAGTTGTTCTTCCAACTCGTCGAGTTCCAGCTTATCCTCAAGCAACTCGCTGAGTACACCCTTGTGACTCGCCGAGTACCCTTAGATCTGAAACCATACAGAGGCTTTCCAAGCCATGCAGAAGCTCTAAACCATAGATCTACCCTTCTACAAGCCATCCATCACGTAAAGTGGCAAACTTTACGTGAATCCAAGTAGATCTAAGCATGATACACTCTAGGGTTTGGGTTTGGGACAAAAGAACTTCACCAACAACTCTTGAGCATAGACTTTATGGCTTTCTGGATCATTAGCAACCTAGATCTGAGGTAGCAACCTCAGATCTTACACCAAACTTGAGATGGACCTCATTTATGCCCCAAAA
Organism: Lactuca serriola; assembly: GCF_051521515.1. NCBI lineage: Eukaryota > Viridiplantae > Streptophyta > Magnoliopsida > Asterales > Asteraceae > Lactuca > Lactuca serriola. The sequence continues at coordinate 124,692,083 of NC_136414.1, forward strand.
CCACCCACAAATGATAGATCTATATGCACAAAAGCTCAAACAGAGGATTATTACCTCAAATGAAGGCTCCCACTGATGAATGAACCAATTCTCTGCAAAGCCCCCTTGCTCTAATCTTCTTGCTCTTCAATTTCCTTCCAAGGTTACCTCCTCCAAGGCTCTAATCTCTCACGAAGGAAAGCTCACACGAATTTAAGGTTTTTGGAACTCAAAGGGAAGGTAAAGAGGCTGGGGAAGAAGTGTTATGTTCTATATATATGGCTCAACCCCCGGAATTAGGGTTTTCTCCACTCAACACCAACTCACCAAGTCCACCCATGCTACTCACCGAGTTGGTCACTTAACACGCGACCAGAGTCGCGACCCTACTCGTCGAGTTCACTTGTGGACTTGTCGAGTTTCCCTTTCACACTTACACTTTTAGCCCTTCAACTCTACTTCTGATACTCCGGAATGTTACACATTCCTTGGTTCACCGCTAACATCTTTGTATTTCAAATATATATATATATATATATATATATATATATATATATATATATATATATATATGGCTTGGAGAGTATATGGTTGTTATGTACCTAATATTAGGTATACAACCATGAAAAATACATAGTTATAACAAAATAAAATCAATTCTCTTTACCATCTTTTTCACATCCTCTATTAGAGGATATTCTAGGTTTCATACATACTTTTATGGAGTTTTATAAATTTAATTTTGTTCCATAAACCGTGTATAAAAATATTTTACGAAGTACATGTTGGTTACTTTATTGAAATTTAATATATAAATCTATAATGAAAGATTAAAACTGTATATCAAAAAACTCAATGTACCTCTTCCCACAACCTATAAAAAACAATGCAAGTATACATAGAATATATCGGAGTAAGTTATGAAGCTAAATACATGACTAATAAAAAAAATAATACATTTGAAATACAAAAATGTTAGTGGTGAATCACAAAATCAAAAGTAATATGAGTTCAAAAGCAATAGGAAGAAACTAATAATGAAAAAAAATTGTAATTTTTGAATTAAAATTTAAGTTAGTTATGATGGTTCTATACATAATATTAAATAAACAACAACCATTTATTAACTTTTACCATATATATATATATATATATATATATATATATATATAGTTTTGAATGGTAGCCACCGGGTAAAACCGCTTATGCCAGTTTCGGTTTGAAAACTAGTAGCATGTTTCTTTGTTCACCCCTAATATGTAGCATGTACATCAAATTATTTAAGAAGTATTTTAAAATACCTTTATGGAGTAATATGTATACCTTATCTACTTACATAATTTAAAGATAAAACTGTAAAAATGATCCATATGGTATGTATTTTTTCGGATTTTGGTCGAAATTACGGTTTTTTGGATTGGTAGTATTTTTCAACTAGTTTGATTGTGTAGTTGGTCCCTCTAAAAATTAGAATGACAATTATATCCTTATTATATTTATTTTCACTTTTCTTTATTTTTTTAAAACTATTTTATCATAATTAAATAAGAAAAGGGCCCATATACCCACATATCCTCTCCCTTTCTCTCACAGTAGCAACTCACACACACACACACACACACTCTCTCTCTCTCTCTCTCATCATCTCCATCCAAATATCATTTCCTAAAGAAAAAGATACTACATCGATGGAGCAACAACCCAAAAGCAAATTTTCATCATCAGTTCACTAGTGGTGGAAATACGAGGGAGAAGGTTTTTTTTTTTTTTTTTTCCAGCGAGTAGTAAGCTTCCCTAGCGAAGAATGGTTTTTTCTTGGTGTCGGAAAATAGGCCCGACAACCACCTCTGAAGATGTGGTGGTAGCGATATGGCCCAATCACCCGACCTCTCTCTACCTCTCTTACACTTAAACAAATCTCATTGTACATTCCCTTCCAAACTCCCACTATATATTTGTTTCTGAAATCTTCACTTTGGTCCGAAAAACATGGGCCTCAATATATAATAATTTGGGAAAATGACTTAAAAGCCCAACGAAGTTTCCAAACCATTCAAAAAACCCCAATCATGTTTTGTCTGTTCAAAAAAACCCAACAAACTTAATCTTTTGACTAAAAAGTCCAACAAAGTTCCAAACCGTTCAGAAAATTCCAATTTTGTTTTGTTTAAGTTCGTTGGGTTTTTTTTGAACGGTCAAAACATGATTGGAGTTTTTTAAATGTTTTAGAAACTTCGTTGGTCTAACAAGTCATTTTATCGATACGGTAATAAGCCACGTCATCTGTTTATCTTATTTGACTTTCAGGAAAGTGTAACTTAGTTGGGCTTTTTAGAAAAAATGTTAAGTTTGTTGGGTTTTTTTGAACAAACAAAATATGATTGGGGTTTTTTTGAACAGTTTGGAAACTTCGTTGGACTTTTAAGTCATGAGCCTCCAAACATTATTCACCATTTTCGTTCATTGTATCAGATGCTATGAGTTTGTATGGTTGACTGGGAAACCATAAAAAGGAAGATGATGAATTTAATGGATGGACACACACATGCACACACTTATTTCGAGTATGAACCCTAATAGAGTAACAATGTGTGATTTCCGATGAGAGGTTTATACTCTGAAATAAGTTTGCAAACCTGTCCATTCTCTTCCTTTTTCTACTTCTGGCTCTTTATAATATGTATATAAAATCCGTTTGACATACTAGATACACTATAACAAAAAGAGACCCGCATTATAGTTATAAAATTTAGGGATTTTTTAAATTATGAGATCAAACCACAAGAACAAGAAAAAAAATCTTAAAAAAAAGGCAATAGTGGAGATTATTAGAAATGCAACAGATGTAAACTAGAAACAATCGATTGAAGATTCTAATTGTTGATCTTAATCCTCATTATCTTCGAAGATTACCTGCATGCTATATATTAGTTCTACTGATACAAATAGTTAGTTAAAATTGGGCGAATCGGATCAATGAATATGCATTGCTTAAGGAGACTATTCTACATAAGAGAGAGAGAGAGAGAGAGAGAGAGAGAGAGAGAGAGAGAGAGAGAGAGAGAGAGAGAGAGAGAGAGATGACCCCATATTTATTTATTAATAAAACACTTAATTAAATAGAAAAAAAAAATTGTATCAGAATGACATTTTAGTCTTTTTAGTTTTCCGAGAGATCAAAACCACAAGAAAATTAACTCAAAATGGACCATCAATCCAAAAAAAACTAGGGCTTGAACCAAAATCTAAAAAAATACATACCACAGAAACATTTTTCTAGTTTTGTCTAATTCTAATAATTTCGTTTTAAAGGTTAAGACGCTTTTTTGTAGTTTTGTCTAATTCTATGTGTGTGTAAATCTCTGTTCGTAGACATTTGTTTGTATACATCTGCATTTTCATATACAAGTGATATGCTTGAATCATCATCTCTTTCTCTGGAATTAATCTTTTATGTTTTTCTAATCTTTTCTAAGGACCTTGATACAAATGTTTCAGTTCTATATTCTCCTTGAGCAAAAGGTTTAAAATATGTGCTGTATTTTAACAGATCTATAGCAAATATAATCTTCTATAGTCTACTTGAGCAAAATGTTTAAAATATGTGTTATTTTAACAGATCTACAACAAATAATTTCATCCTATATTTTTATTTGTATTAGTATGACATTTAGTGAAAAAAAATTGTTTGCCTCTTTTTTAAAATTAGTTTGTTTATAATTTTTTTGGATGTGGGTTTCCAGAATGGGAAGCTGAATGAGATCATGTAGCAATTTGATTTACAAATAATAAAATATTTTTAGACCAAAAAAATCTTGATACCATATATCCTCAAGAAAGTATTAATTTTTTTTATAGGCAAAATCTTTTGTATCGATATATAATATTAGATTAAAAAAAATCATGTTTCTATGATAAATAGTTTTGTCTTCAAATCTGCGACTTTTTTAAAATTTTAAACGATAAAATAAAAAAATAAAAATAAGGATATGATGGAATGAGTAATTATTAATTTATATTGAAATTGGTAAAATATGACTGATAATTATAAAGTAGAGTAATTATTAAAGTCTTATTTATATTGAAATTGGTAAAAATATGATGATAATTATAAGTAGTGACAAATACAAAATAGAGAGCCATTTTATGATGATAATCATAAGTAGTGACAAATACAAAATAGAGAACTATTTTATGGCTATTTAATGGTTTTCAAGAAAAGATTTTTGGTTTAATATTTAACTATATTACGACCCGCGCTAAACGCGGAGAACGCATAAATAAAATACAAATTTATATAAAAATTGCAGAATAATTATGAAAAAAACAAAAAAACAGGGTTATTGGTATTATTGAAATGTGTAGAAAATACACTGAAATCAAAATATATATAGTCATTGAAGGAAATCTTTATAGATAATATTTTTTGTTTTATTATTTGAACGACCTTCTTCGTCACATATGAGTACCTTCAAACATTTTTTACTTGTGACAAGATCAGCAACTACATATAGCCGACCATATATGAAAATGAGTCTACGCAAGTATAATCCAATATTTGACAATGTATTTTCAAAATACAATGTTATTTGATGGTTATATTGCGAAATAGAACTATTTATTTTAAAAAATAGCAACTTATTTATGTTCCTTCAAAATGAACCACATTAAACCCCCCATAACATTAAATATAAAGAAACTCTAACCAATAAATATAAAAACAATTATGTTTGTTTGATTTAGATATTGCATGTTACTCATTGAATATGTCAAAAGATAGAATTGCACATAACATACTTGTTATTATGAGATGGATTAAACAATTTAAACAAATGTGGATGTCTTTTTTATTTTCTGCCCAGAGTTTGCTTCCGAGCAGGCTCAGATGACTCGTTATCTGAGCATGCTTAAGACCGATATCTAACAGTTTGTGTCTACCCAACGATGTGATACTCTTCTGGAGTTGCAGGAGGCCATGAAGCGGCGTGAGTTGGAGATCGAGTTGCAGTTGAGGGAGCAACGGCAGGCCCCAACATAGTCGCAGCCGGCTCCGAAGCGGTCCAAGACCGCCGATACCAGGACTGGGGGACAGCAGGCCGCACTTGTGGAAAGTGTGGAAAGGCTTATTCAGGGACGTGCCGATCAGGGAGTGGGTGCCACCGATGTGGAAAGCAGGGGCATTTGGCCAGGGATTGCAGACAGCAGACTCCAGCCTCCGGAGTCAGACTTTGTTATCACTGTGGGCAGGTGGGCCATATAAAGGCCTAATGCCCTTTTCTAGCTGCCAAGTCGGCGCAGGCTTCAGCACCGGCTACTCTGAGGATTGCAGACGGGAGGCCAGTTAAGGCAGAGCCTACGAAGGCTCAGGGTCGTGCCTTCCAGCCTACAACCGAGGAGGCCAGGGCAGCACCAGATGTGGTTGCTGGTATGTTTATATCCTTTACCTCATTTATTATATTTGTGTTATGCTTATTTGTTGTACCTATGTTTAGGTACGTTTTTAGTGAAATCATTGCCCGCTTTGGTACTATTTGACTCGGGGGCGAGTCGGTCCTTCGTATCTCAGACATTTAGTAGGGAGTTCAGTGCACCAGTAGGCGAGCTAGAGTGTCTGTTACAAGTCTCTGTCGCTAACGAACACAGAGTTTCTGCTTCCTCGGTCTACCGAGGATGCGAGTTAGAAATCTTTACAGTATCCTTTCCGATATATTTGATTCCGATTCCCATGCGGGAAGTATGTGTGATTGTGAGGATCGATTGGCTTAGTTGATTTGGTGCCATGATAGATTACGAGGGCCAATGAGTGGTAGTTCGAACTCCAAGTGGGGGAGAACTAATCGTATATGGCGAGGGCACCAGAATGGGATCAGGGTTCTGTTCAACTGTCAGGGCTCGGCAGTACATTCAACACGGGTGTACGGGTTTTCCAGGTGTATGTGGTGGATACGCAAGGCAGGGATCAGATTTCAGTAGAATTGTCAATGGGGCGGGTTTGGAGCAAATCGACCTTGATCCAAACCATTTTAACAAACTCCAAAACCCGATCCAAACCTGCTCCATAACCTGTAGGGTTTTGAATAATCAAACCCATACCCTTATCCACCAAATCAGCTGATATCCAAACCCGCCCCGTAACCCATAGGTTTGTTGAATAATCAAATACATTTTACTTAAATCATAAAATCAGATTTGTTAAATAAAACAAATGTTGATTTAAAAAACGCATTATGTACTTGAAGACTTTCGATTAGAATTAAAATCATTATTGTAGTTACTTTCAATTGGTTTTTGACCCTCGATAGCATTGATAAAGAATAATAATTACAAACTTTCTTCCAGTTAGGCCTGGAAATGGTGCGGGTTTTGACCCTGATCCGATCCAAACCCTTAAGAATTATATGGGTTTGGAGCATAGTTTTTGATTCGTTTACCTGTTAACAACCCATACCCGATAACCCTTTTATTAAAAGGGTCGGGTATGGATCATCACTGATCCGCTCCGTTTATAACCCGCCCCGTATAATTTTTGAATTACCGGTTTATATTTTATATTTCTTAAAGTTTAATTTTAATTCCAATCGAAAGTCCAAAGGGAACATGCCAAAGTCCAAACTATTTATACATAAGAATAGAGGAGTCGACTTCTAGACTTCCAGTCTTCTACTAAGAATTATAATGTCATTTCATTTATATTTCATCAAGAAATCATCATATTTCATTCATAAATCAATAAACCCATTCATCAACTAAAAGAAAGTTTGTCATTGCTAATCTCTATCACTACAGTTGACAGTAAAAAATAAATCAGTAGTTACTACAATAGTTATTTTTAATTCCAATTAGAAGTCCTCGAGTACGTAATGTGTTTTCTAAATCAAAATTTGTTTTACTTAAGAAATATTATTTTATGAATTAAGTAAAATGTGTTTGATAATTCAAAAAGCCTATGGGATACGGGGCGGGTTTGGATATCCGTTGATTCGGTGGATAAGGGTATGGATTTGATTATTCAAAACCCTGCGGATAACGGAGCGGGTTTGGATCGGATTTTGAAATTTCTTAAAAGGGTTTGGATCAAGGTTGATTCGACCCAAACCACCCCATTGCCAGGTCTACTTCCAGTTGATAAATGAATTTATTGATTTAAAAACTAGATTGGTGATTACATGATGAAATATAAATGAAATGACATCATGATTCTTGGGAGAAGACTGAAAGTCTAGAAGTTGAATCCTCGAGTCCTATGTATAAATAGTTTAATCTTTGGCCTTTTCTCTTTGGACTTTCGATTGGAATTTAAAATAAAATTTAGGTACTATAAAATATAAATGTATAATTCTAAAGTTTGTATGGGGTCAAAACCCGCTCCATTGCCAGGCCTAGATTTCAGTTTCCGAGGTTCCTGTAGTCAAGTAGTTTGTAGACGTGTTTCCAGAGGAGTTGCCAGGGATACCTACGGAGAGGCAGGTCGAGTTTGGGATCGACCTGGTGCCTGGCGCGGCCCCTATTGCCAAGGCGTTGTACCGGTTGGCACCGCCAAAGATGCAGGAGCTATCATCACAGCTGTAGGAACTGTTGGGCAAGCAGTTCATTCGAACTAGCAGTTCTCTATGGGGAGCACCGATCCTCTTCGTCAGGAAGAAAGACGGTTCACACCGGATGTACATTGATTATAGGGAGTTGAACAAGTTGACGGTGAAGAACTGTTATCCAGTCCTGAGGATAGATGACCTCTTCGATCAGTTACAGGGTGCATCTTGGTTCTCCAAGATTGATTTGAGGTCGGGATAGATGAACTCCCGAGGATAGATGACCTCTTCGACAAGTTACAGGGTGCATCAGGTCCGAGTCAAAGAGGAGGACATGGAGAAGACCGCGTTCAGGACTCGTTATGGTCATTTTGAGTTTGTGGTGATGTCGTTTGGGCTCACCAACACGCCAACAGTATTCATAGACCTGATGAATCGGGTCTGCAGACCGATCTTGGTATATTCCAAGACCCTAGAGTAGCACGAGGAGCACCTCAGGGAGTTATTGGAAGTTCTGAGACGAGAACAATTGTATGCTAAGTTCTCGAAGTGTGAGTTTTGGTTGTGAGAGGTCCAGTTCCTAGGACATCTCATCAATCAGGAGGGGATTTTGGTTGACCCGGCCAAGATCGAGGCAATCATGCGGTAGGAGGTGTTGAGATCTCCCTCGGATATCAGGAGTTTTTTTAGGTTTAGCAGGGTACTACCGGAGATTTATTTGAGATTTCTCCAAGATTGAGGTTGTGGTGAGCAACAGAGGGTGTTTGAGACGCTCCGTCAGCGGTTGTGCGAGGCCCCGGTTTTGACACTCCCAGAGGGAGTGGTGGATTTTGCGGTGTTATGTGATGCATCCATCATAATTTTGGGGGTAGTCCTCATCCAGAGAGGACATGTGATAGCCTACGTGTCGCGACAGCTGAAGCCGCATGAGACGAGATATCCTGCTCATGATCTAGAGTTGGGAGCGATGGTGTGCACTCTCAAGATATGGAGACATTACATGTATGGGGTCCGTTGTACCATATATACAGACCACAAGAGCTTGAGACACGTCATGCATCAGATGAACCTGAATATAAGATAGCGCAGGTGGCTGGACGTAATCAAGGACTATGATTGCGTGATCCTTTACCACCCCGATAAAGCGAATGTGGTTGTGGATGCTTTGAGCCGCAACTCAGCTGGGTCTTCCACCCCAGCGATATGTATGAGGATAGCAGTGGATTCTCCGCTTGTGAGTTTGATCAGAGATGCTCAGGCCGAGGGCATGCGGCTAGAGAACTAGAAGCTGGAGAGGATCAGGGGTGAGAACACCCGGTTTATGCAACATAGTCGGGGTTTATTAACCTGATGCGGCTGGGTATAGGTTTCGATTTATGGTGGAGTCAGACAGACAATCATTGAGGAGGCTCATAAGTCTCACTTCTCTATTCACCCGGGGACCACCAAGATGTATAGGGATCTGAGTTTGAGTTAATGGTGGCCATGTATGAAGCGAGAAATCGCTTGGTACGTCGAGGGGTGCTTGACCTGTAGGATGGTCAAGGTCGAGCATCAGAGGCCGCATGGTATGCTGCAGCCCCTGGAGATTCCCATATGGAAATGGGAGCAAATCACGATGTATTTTATTACCAAACTACCAAGGACGGCGAAGGGGTTTGATGCCATATGGGTCATCGACTCATCGTAGATCGATTGACCAAGAGTGCCCATTTCTTGGCTACACGGGAGAGTTCTTCGACCGAGATGCTAGATTTACATCCGGTTTCTGGCAGAAGTTCCACGAGGAATTGGGCACACTGTTGCATTTTAGTACAACATTTCATCCTTAGACAGATGGTCAGAGCGAGCGGACCATCCAGACCCTCGAGGATATGTTGAGGGCGTGCGTCATTGACTTCGGTGGGAGTTGGGATTCCAACCTACCCCTTGTAGAGTTTGCCTACAACAACAACTATCATTCCAGTATCGGCGCCCCCGCCTTTCGAGCTGTTGTATGGGTGGAGATGTTGCACCCCAGTTTGTTGGGGTGAGGTCGGATACAGGGTGATGGGACGGACGGAGGTAGTTCTACAAACTACCAAGAAAATTCCGCAGATTAGGCAGCGATTGCAGACCGGTAAGAGTCGGCAGAAGAGTTACGTTGACAGACGCCGATCTGAGTTAGAGTTTCAGGTGGGTGATATGGTACTCCTGAAGGTCTCACCCTGGAAGGGTCTGATCCGCTTCAGGAAAAGGGGGAAATTGGGTCCCCATTTCATTGTTCCATTCAGGATCCTTGCCAGCGTTGGCAAGGTAGCATATAGACTCGAGCTACCGGAGGAGCTTTGCCAAATTCACAGTACTTTCCATGTTTTGTAGTTGCGAAAGTGCATTATGGATCAGGAGGCAGTAGTGTCGTTGGATGATATTCATGTCGATGGGCGCCTGAATTACATAGAGAGGCTTGTGGCCATTCTGGAAAGGAAGATGAAAGTTCTGCGGAATAAGGAAATACCTTTGGTGAAGGTGCAGTGGGAGCATCGGAGGGGATCCGAGTGGACATGGGAGCCAGAAGCTTACATGCGGGAGCATTACCCGACATTGTTTACCTCGATGGACTTCGAGGACGAAGTCTAGTTTAAGTGGGGGAGAACTGTAACGCCCCGATTTTCAGGTATTGTTTTATGTAAGGATTTTCTTGGTTTCAAGGTCTACTCGATGAGCTGGCCGCCCTACTCGTCGAGTAGCAGCAGGTTGGTCCGCGTGTTTTAGTGATCTACTCACCGAGTCCAAGAAGGGACTCGACGAGTAGGAGCTGGAAGATGAAACCCTAAATCCCGGGGTATTGCGCCCTATTTAAAGGATCTTTGTCTTTCCCCAACCTCCACTTTACAACTCCTTGGCACCCTTAAACCCTAAATCGTATGTGTGTGTTTATTTGGTGTGATAGAGATTAGAAGAGAGATTTTGGTGAGCAACACTTGGGGAAACAAGTAAATCGAAGCTAGGAAATCATGGGAAGCAAGGATATACATCAGTTAACACTCTCTGGAAGGTATTAAACTGTCTCTTTGGCTCATCTCATCTTTAATCTTTTTTTAGGTGGGTTTTAGGAAGGACATTTGTGTTTAACCCAATATTTGAAGCTGCAACTTCAGATATGGACCCTATTTGGTGTCTAGATCCATAAAGGTAGTAGTTTTGACAAGTATGAGCCTTCCCTCAAGTGTTGGAATTCATTTCAAGCTTAGTTATGTTATTTTTGGGCCTTAAAGCCTTTCATGCATGTAAAGTTTGCAACTTTACGTGATAAGCATGCCTTGGAAGGTTGGATCTACAATCTGGAGTCTTTGCATTGCTTAAAAAGCATCTGTATAGATGAAGGTCTGAAGGGACTCGATGAGTTGCATGGTCGAATCGGCGGATCCGATGAAGTTAGTCGTGGGCTCGGCGAGTCGGATGAGTAACTTTACGAGTCCGATAAAGATTGCCCTATACTCGACGAATCAGTGAGTGACTCGGCGAGTTGGTAAAATTAGGTAAGAACTCGGCGAGTGGTTGAGGGTGCTCGACGAGTTGAGGTCAACATGGACTGTTGACCTTAACAATTGACTTTGACTTTGACCAGGGGTTGACCAATTGACTTATGGGGGTATCTTGAGAATTTATGAACTTTGGGATGTGTTACATGTAGGTGGTGGCGTTGGTGGCAGTGATCCGAGAGTTTAGCTTTCTAATTCCAGTCGGCAGTTGCAAGGTGAGTTATCCGCACTATACTTAAGGGTCTAAGGCACCAAGGCCGACCCTTTGGATTGTTATCTGGTTATGTTATGCTAGTATGATCTGTTAGATCGGTATCCTAGAGGGTAGGATAATATTATGTGGTATGTGGTATGATCTGTTAGATCGGTATCCTAGAGGGTAGGATAATATTATGTAGTATGTGGTATGATTTATTAGATCGGTATCCTGGTAGATAGGATGGTATTATGTGGTATGATCCGTTAGATCAGTTTTTGTCTATAGACTGATATGTGATTATCTATTATATATATATATATATATATATACACACACACACACACATGTTTGTTTGGCGGTTGAGGCTTATCTGCTTTGTGTGGAGGCTAATAGACCTGGGCATTCCAACCTGTTGGTTGTGTGTGACAACCCGAAATTTCCATTGTACGAACCTCATCTATTCAATAGAAACTAGTTCAGTTTCAGTGATTTTCAAACTTTTCCGAACAAGTTTGTGTACATTAGGATTATGTTTTAGATGATATCAGGAGAGTGGATACTCCTGGTTTTGTGAAACTTGGGCATTTCAAGTTTCATACTGTTACAGTCCAACATCAGGAATAAAAAGATTTTCTGCCAAAATATTCCAGGACTATAAATAGTTCTGAATTAAATTAATTCATTATTCACAATTCCAAATAGAGAAAAGCCATATTCTCTCTGACGGATCTTCGGGTTTTCATCACAGATTGTGAGTCTACTTTTCTATATGTGTTTCAATACTTGTTTAATGCTTGTTAACAACAATTACATGTCTAGATGTCAAGATCCGGGAGTTTACCGCCCAAGAACGTTTTTGGGGAGTAAACTCCAAAATAGAACATTATGGCTTCCTAGTCCCAATTCCTTGCTAGAAGACTTGTTTAGGAGATAGGGTATGACATTTATGGATCAAAAAGCAACCAAGAAACATAAGTTCTAGGAGTTTACGGCCAAGGAACTCCCTTGGGCCGTAAACCCCTTTTCAAGGGCTTAAATGCCCTAAAACTTTCCCCAAATGCTTAGGGAACTTAACCACTAGTGCTTGTGCTTGTTTAGAACATCAAAAGGCCATAAAAACCATAAGTTTCTAGGAGTTTACGGCCAAGGAACTCCCTTGGGCCGTAAACCCCTTTTTTGTAGGACAAAAATCATTCCAAGCTACCCTTAAGCCTTTAGACAAATTACCTTGCACCTTTGAGACTAGAATGGAGAGTAGAACACATTGAAATCACTCCTTGGAAGGAGTTTACGGCCAAGGAACATGACTTGGGCCGTAAACTCCAAGTGAAGGCACCAAAGTGTGCCTCTTGTCCCCATTAGCCTTAGATAAATTCATGGGAGCAATCCTTGTTGTTTAAGTGCCTCAAAACAATTAAAAACCTAGAGTTTACGGCTGTAAACTCTAGGGTGAAGGGACTTTAGGCCGTAAACTCCCATATGGAGTGTTCTAAAGCCTTAAACTACTTCATGCATTATTCCAATAAAGCTAGGAGTGTTCTAGATGCAAAATAACACCACAAAACACCCAAAAACACCATTTGAGGAGTTCACGGCCATAAACCTATGAGTTTACGGCCGTAAATTCCAAGGTGTAGGGTTTGTTGGATGGTGAACTCCTATACAAGGCTATTTGATGTTTCAAACCCTTTTGCCTTGTCCCGTGGCAACTTAGATGCAACCATTTGAACCTTAAACACTCATAAAAGTGTTTAAATGTTTTCTAAGTGTCTTAACTTATTTATTTAAGTTATTATATGCCTAATTAGTTATATATATGTTTATTATATGATAACTAGGCTCGTGCGTGTAAACCAGTCTCCGTTTGCCACCTAGCACGGTAGCCGACACTGCAATTCAAACGACTCACCACAAGTGAGTTCATACCCCTTGAATCAACCTTTGAAATGATTTTAAGTGTTTTAAATACTTTATGGGGGGGGGGAATACAAGTCAAATACATATAGTTATTGCTTCAATCACATGTGATTGCATTTAATCACATGTGATTAATAACTAGGAAAACAACGATTTTTACCACTGTTCAAACTGTTTTTCAAACTGTTTTTCAAACTGCTTTACTATTGAAATGTATTACAAACTGTTTTACTATCCGAACTTATTTATAGACTGTGATTCAACAAATGCTTCTTATACTTAAACTGTGTTATCAACTTATGCCTTCAAAATGTTTTATAGATCGACATCAAGTCGATCTTCTCTTGAAATTATATTACTGCTTCAAATGCTTTATGAAAACTTATTTATGCTTTTATATATCAAATTGCATGCCCATATATGTATAGATATATAAATAATGTTTAAAGGGATTAGGAAGGCCATCCGCCCTATTTCCTTTTCCTCGATTTGGATGTGGTCTGGTGGGATTTCGGGTGACCATCCGAAGGTCGTTTCCATATTACTTATATATCATATATACATGTATAGACATAAAGGTACTTCCATATTCATACTCATCAGTACATCATTAGCTGGTTACCATCGGGGTAACGCAGGACCATACATATACAAAAATACTAGAAACAATACATATACAGTTATACTAGAAACAATACATATACAGATATACTAGAAACAATACATATACAGAAATACTAGAAACAATACATATACAGATATACTAGAAACAATACATATACAGATATACTAGAAACAATACATATACAGAGATACTAGAAACAATACATATACAGATATACTAGAAACAATACATATACAGATATACGAGAAACAATACATATATATGAATACTTAACAATTGTGATCCACTGTATCGGGCATGCCTTAAATGTCATGGCCCGAGTTGTAGCCAGAATTCTCTTGGAGGGAGAGCGTGAGTTTGCGTATAGATATATACTGGATTGACTATCCTACACCTTGTTGCTAGCTACAGCCGGACCTGCAGGTCTGCGGGTGCCAAACGTCATTTCTTATTACGACCGTTCATTATGTCGTTGATTATCAGTCGATAGCATGGTGCAATTAATCACAATAAACCTTAATATAAATCCGGTTTAAGGTAGTAGTATTTAGTACAGTAGTAGTCTTATTATACAAAGTTACAGTACTACAATGATTTACCCATTGCATATTTTAGTGATAACCTCACTTAAGAATTAATGTACAAACTATATTTTTAACAAATGATAGTTATATTTGGGTAATCACACACTTTTACAACAGAAAAGTTTACAAAACAACCTAGCCTTGGTAGAAGGTTACTTTTATAGAAAATATAGGATTTTCTGAGTGATTCAAACTTTTACAAACACTTTCAAACATTTACTTACATTTTTACAACTTATACATTGAGACAGGTTCAAATGTTTTTACAAGGAACATTGACACTAAAATACTTATGAACTCACCAGCTTAATGCTGATAAACTCTTTCAAAATAACTTGTATTCTCAGGTCATCAGTAGACATGTACCGAGGCCAGCTTTTGAGAAGATGGAGTTCGTTCAAGACTCATCTCATATTATTTTGTGTTTCATTATTTTTGGTGTCTATAACTGTACAGAACACACTTGTATTAAAATTATATATATTTAATGCAATGGATGATGTTGTTTGCTTATTTACATTTACTGTGTTGTGATACTGTACATGACGTCCTCCGCCCCGGAACGTTTCCGCCGTTCTTGGTTTTGGGGTGTGACAGATTGGTATCAGAGCATTGTTTATAGTGAATCAAGTATATCAACCCATAAAAGATATACTAATCTATAAACCGAAAAGGGACTAAAACACTCTGACCAAGAGTCTATACTTTAAATAATAAAATATTTAATCACGTATACTAGTCTACATTTATACTAAAATCAGTGTCACAATGACAAGAACAAAAGTATTACGATTGTTGAATATCACAAGTGAGCTCGGGGATGTATGGTCAGTCCTTGGAGTGGCATAGCCTGATCAACTATGCTGGTCCTAGGAGTGATTAGCATATGCCCTAGAATGGTTGTGATATGTTAGCAAGTCTAAAAACTTACCAACAGTACCACAAGAAGATCAGTAGAACTTAGAACTTAAAATACTATAGGAGTATTTTGTGCTATTAGTTACACGTATACTATATTCTTATACCTCTCTTCTCGCGTAGATCTAAATGGCTGGATTCCATCATGGCGACCCGTACTTTCCCAATGAAGGCAATGCCGGGTGGATCGATGAAGAGCCCGAAGATGACCATCCGATCCCTTTGGATGATCACCTCGCAGAAGGCTTTTCGAATGGATCCGACTCCGAGCCTGAAGTCAATAACCTACCGCTTGTAGGTCAAGCCCCGAACAACAACCCTCGACCAGCGTTTCCAGTTCCTACTCCCATGTGGGCAAACAATCTGAATCGCTGGAGTGATGAGTAGGGTCAGCCCTTGCCATATTTTGGGGACCGAACCTTCTACAACATCAGCAATGGTGGCTCTGCTGACAGAGCTCTGCCGGTGATCATCCGCAGAATAGCTCGTAATGTCGAGCAAGGTCGAGCAGCCATCGAACGGGTCATGGAGATTGATGCCAATTCAGGCGTCAATACAGTCCGCATCCGCCGTCTCGAAGAAGACATGGAACGGACCCGGAGAACCAACGAAACTCTGCAGCAGCAGCTGGCTGCCTCCCGTGCTGAAGTCTTAGAACTTCGAACTCGTCAAAGAGCTCAGGACCGACACCTTCAAGAGGTGTTTCGCCAAATATCCGACCTCAGGGATCGCCCGAGGAATTCCCATTGCCATTAGATGATGTCTAGTACATCTCTGTCTTTTGATTTAGGGATAGCCTTGAACTTATGTGCTCTAAGTGGCACTTGTCTGTAAAATATTCCTAACTTTCGGTACTCTAATTAGGAATCTAGGACTGTCAGTATTGTCCTTATGGTATGATGTAAGACCTACTGTTAGGTCGATTTTTCCTTGAACTTATTACATCAGTAATACCCGTACTATTGAAATCTATCTAATCTGTGGGAAAAATTTATACACTTGTGTATTCCTACTAATATTTCTTGTTGAGATTTCAAACACTCATTCAAACTGTTGGGCTATGGTTAGTTAGTCCATGGGTCACTCTCACGTGCTTACAAATTGATTCTTAACATCCTTCTTGTTTTTATAAACTTATAGCTGAAGGATGCCTCCTCGCAAATCTCCCCGGAATAGGAATAATCCTGTACCTCCACCACCTCCACCACCTGCAGTCATCGATACTGCAGCCCTGAATGCTGCCGTAGCTGCAGCAGTGGCAACTGCCATGGCTCAGTATCACTCATCGGATGCTAGCAGAGGTGGAACCCCTGTGGAATCTATCCCAGTTGAAATCCCTGTGCGCTCGAGAGAGTGCTCTTACAAGGATTTTACAAACTGCAAGCCGAAGCCTTTCTATGGCACCGGCGGAGTCATTGCTCTCTCGCAATGGTTCGAGAAGACTGAATCAGTCTTCGAAATCTGTTCGTGCCCTACAGCATTCAAAGTAAAATATGCCGCGTGCACCTTCGAGGATAAAACTCTAACGTGGTGGAACGGCCACGTCAAAGCCCTAACTCTCGTCGTGGCTAACGACATGGGCTGGGCAACGATGAAGGACCTCATGACTGAGGAGTACTGCCCTAGGGGCGAAGTCCAGAAGTTAGAACATGAACTCTGGAATCTGACTATGAAGGGCACCAACGTGATCGCTTACACTGCCCGCTTTAGCGAATTGGTGGCCCTATGCCCCAACATGGTTCCCACTGAAGGGAAAAAGATTGAACGGTATGTATGGGGGCTAGTGCCTCCGTACCAGGGGAACGTCTTAGCATCCAACCCTGCTACTTTCGGCAGTGCCAAGCGATTGGCACAAAGACTTATTGACCATGGAGTCAAGACCCCTGCAACTACAACCACCCTAGCCATCCCAGAACCCTCCAAACCCGCTGGCAACAAGCGGAAGTTTTGGGATGAGAAGAAGAAGCAGCGTGCTTCAAAGAAACAGCAAATCGTAGCAGTACATGCTGCGGTAGCCCCTACTGCTGTTACTGCTCCGGGGAAGCAGTACTCTGGAAGTTTGCCGAAGTGCAATAAATGCAGCTTCCACCATAACGGCGCCTGCCGTGAAATACAGTGTAACAACTGCCACAGAAAAGGACACACCGTCCGATTCTGTAAGTTCCCGGCGCAACCGATCTCCCAAGTTCCTGGCTCAGGCGCGAGCCCAACTTGCTATGGATGTGGCGAACCAGGCCACTTTAAAAGGGACTGCCCTAAAGCGAGGAATACTGGAGGAGCAGGGAGGGTACTAGCAATAGGCCACGGGGAAGCAGTCGCTGACCCGACAGTGGTGACCGGTACGTTCCTCCTTGATAACTCCTATGCATGCATTCTGTTCGATAGTGGAGCGGAGCGAAGCTTCGTAAACCACAAATTTGCTTGCATGCTTAAGCAACAACCGCACACACTTAATGAACAATTCACAGTAGAAATGGCCAATGGGAAGACTGAAAGTACTAATAGCATATACTTAGGTTGTCTTCTAACCTTAGATAACCATTCATTCCCAATCGACCTTATGCCGGTCTCAATAAAAAGTTTCGACGTTATTATCGGCATGGATTGGTTAAGTCTTCATCGCGCCGACATCATGTGCTACGAGAAAGCAGTCCGTTTAAACCTCCCATCTAACGAAACCCTTATAGTCTACGGCAACAAACCAGGTGCGAGTCTTCGCATTATATCTAGTATTCAAGCACAGAAATATCTGCGCAAAGAATACCACGCATTCCTTGCTCACGTCGTCGACACGAACCTAGAAGCGAAAGAACTAAAGAACCTCCCAGTAGTGAGCGACTTCCCCGACATTTTCCCAGAGGAACTACCCGGGTTACCTCCGCAACGACAAGTCGAGTTCAGAATCGACTTGGTCCCAGGAGCTACCCCAGTAGCCAAGTCGCCCTACCGTTTAGCACCAGCCGAGATGCAAGAACTCTCTGGTCAACTTAACGAACTGCTCAGCAAGGGCTTTATAAGACCAAGTTTCTCACCTTGGGGAGCACCGGTCTTGTTCGTTAAGAAGAAAGACGGATCATTCCGTATGTGTATTGACTACAGAGAACTCAACAAATTGACGATCAAAAATCGTTACCCTCTGCCACGCATAGATGATCTATTCGACCAACTGCAAGGGGCGAGCTATTTTTCCAAGATTGATCTGAGATCCGGATATCACCAGTTACGAGTGCTCGAGGAGGATGTGCCAAAGACAGCCTTCCGAACTCGTTACGGACACTACGAGTTCGTGGTGATGCCATTCGGATTGACCAATGCGCCCACAGTCTTCATGGATCTGATGAATAGAGTATGCCGACCTTACTTAGATCAGTTCCTCATCGTTTTCATTGACGACATCCTGATCTACTCCAGAAGTAAGAAGGAGCATAGTGATCATCTGCGACAAGTTCTAGAGACACTACGGAAAGAGAAACTTTATGCGAAGTTCTCGAAATGTGAATTTTGGATCCGAAGAGTCGAATTCTTAGGACACGTGGTAAGCGAAGAGGGAATCCACGTGGACCCATCCAAAATAAAAGCCATTGAGAACTGGTCAGCACCAAAGACGCCTACAGAAATTCGTCAATTTCTAGGTCTCGCTGGCTACTATTGCAGGTTCATTCAGAACTTCTCGTGAATAGCGAAGCCTCTTACGACCCTGACCCAGAAAGGCGTGGCCTTTGACTGGGAAGAGAAGCAAGAAAGAGCGTTCCAAACGCTCAAACGAGCCTTGTGCACCGCACCGATACTATCCCTTCCAGAAGGAATAGAAGACTTCGTAGTCTATTGCGATGCATCCAATCAAGGACTCGGATGTGTTCTGATGCAGCGAGGTAAGGTCATCGCCTACGCCTCGAGACAGTTGAAGACACACGAGGTTAACTACACGACCCACGATCTTGATCTAGGAGCAGTAGTGTTTGCTCTGAAGATCTGGAGACATTACCTGTACGGAACGAAGAGCACTATCTTTACCGACCACAAGAGTTTACAACACATTTTCGATCAGAAGGAGCTCAACATGAGACAACGACGGTGGGTCGAACTACTTAGTGATTACGAATGCGATATTCGTTATCATTCGGGTAAAGCCAACGTAGTAGCAGACGCCCTAAGTCGGAAAGAATACTCTGGTCACAAAGTCAAGTCATTATCAATAACCATCCATTCACACCTGACTAAACAAATTCAGGCGGCTCAACTTGAGGCCATGAAACTTGAAAATGTGTCGAGTGAATCCCTTAGGGGAATGGACAAGAACTTCGAAGCCAAGGGTGACGGAGCTTTATATTTCATGAACCGGATCTGGACACCGAAACACGGTGGTTTCCGAGACGTGGTCATGACCGAGGCTCACAAAACTCGGTATTCCGTCCACCCAGGTTCAGATAAGATGTATCTGGATCTGAAAAAGCTATACTGGTGGCCTAATATGAAAGCAGAGATTGCTACCTTCGTGAGTAAATGCCTTACTTGCGCGAAGGTTAAGGTCGAGTACCAGAAGCCCTCTGGTTTACTGCAACAACCAGAGATTCCAGAATGGAAGTGGGAGCGGATCACTATGGATTTCATAACCAAGTTACCCAAGACAACGGGTGGACTTGACACCATATGGGTCATCGTTGATAGATTGACCAAGTCTGCACACTTCCTGCCTATCAAAGAAACAGACAAGATGGAGAAACTTACGAGAACATACATTAGGGAAATTGTACGGTTGCATGGTGTACCTATTTCCATTATCTCCGATAGAGATAGTAGGTTCACTTCCAGATTTTGGCAATCCCTACAACATTCCCTAGGAACAAGGCTGGACATGAGCACAGCCTACCATCCACAGACCGACGGACAGAGTGAGAGAACCATTCAAACATTGGAAGACATGTTGCGAGCCTGTGTGATTGATTTTGGGAAGGCATGGGATACCCATTTACCCCTTGTCGAATTTTCCTATAATAACAGTTATCACACTAGCATCAAGGTTGCTCCATTCGAAGCTCTCTACGGCCGCAAGTGCAGATCCCCTCTGTGCTGGGCTGAGGTTGGTGATACCCAATTAGCGAGAGGGCAAGCTTCCGACAGTACTCTCACTGGTCTGGAGATCATTCGGGAAACGACAGAGAAAATCGTTCAAATCCGTGAACGATTGAAAGCCTCTAGAGACCGACAGAAGAGCTACGCCGATAAACGAAGAAAACCTTTGGAATTTCAGGTGGGAGACCGAGTCCTTCTCAAAGTCTCACCCTGGAAAGGCTTGATACGCTTCGGCAAGCGTGGGAAGCTTAATCCGAGGTACATAGGGCCTTTCGAGATTCTTGCCAGAGTCGGCCCCGTAGCTTACAAACTTGATCTACCCGACACACTGCGTAACATATATTCTACATTCCATGTATCTAACTTGAAAAAGTGTCTGTCCAACGAGACTCTCGTAATCCCACTCGACGAGATCGAAATCAACGAGAGCCTCAACTTCGTGGAAGAACCTGTAGAGCTCATAGACCGTGAGGTCAAGCAGACGAAACAAAGCCGTATCCCTATCGTGAAGGTTCGCTGGAACGCCAAGCGAGGACCGGAATTCACTTGGGAACGCGAGGATCAGATGAAGTTGAAATACCCTCATCTTTTCGCTTAATTGTTTGTAACTTTTATTTGCTTAACTTCTAATTTCGGGACAAAATTCCCTCTAACAGGGGGATGATGTGACAACCCGAAATTTCCATTGTACGAACCTCATCTATTCAATAGAAACTAGTTCAGTTTCAGTGATTTTCAAACTTTTCCGAACAAGTTTGTGTACATTAGGATTATGTTTTAGATGATATCAGGAGAGTGGATACTCCTGGTTTTGTGAAACTTGGGCATTTCAAGTTTCATACTGTTACAGTCCAACATCAGGAATAAAAAGATTTTCTGCCAAAATATTCCAGGACTATAAATAGTTCTGAATTAAATTAATTCATTATTCACAATTCCAAATAGAGAAAAGCCATATTCTCTCTGACGGATCTTCGGGTTTTCATCACAAATTGTGAGTCTACTTTTCTATATGTGTTTCAATACTTGTTTAATGCTTGTTAACAACAATTACATGTCTAGATGTCAAGATCCGGGAGTTTACCGCCCAAGAACGTTCTTGGGGAGTAAACTCCAAAATAGAACATTATGGCTTCCTAGTCCCAATTCCTTGCTAGAAGACTTGTTTAGGAGATAGGGTATGACATTTATGGATCAAAAAGCAACCAAGAAACATAAGTTCTAGGAGTTTACGGCCAAGGAACTCCCTTGGGCCGTAAACCCCTTTTCAAGGGCTTAAATGCCCTAAAACTTTCCCCAAATGCTTAGGGAACTTAACCACTAGTGCTTGTGCTTGTTTAGAACATCAAAAGGCCATAAAAACCATAAGTTTCTAGGAGTTTACGGCCAAGGAACTCCCTTGGGCCGTAAACCCCTTTTTTGTAGGACAAAAATCATTCCAAGCTACCCTTAAGCCTTTAGACAAATTACCTTGCACCTTTGAGACTAGAATGGAGAGTAGAACACATTGAAATCACTCCTTGGAAGGAGTTTACGGCCAAGGAACATGACTTGGGCCGTAAACTCCAAGTGAAGGCACCAAAGTGTGCCTCTTGTTCCCATTAGCCTTAGATAAATTCATGGGAGCAATCCTTGTTGTTTAAGTGCCTCAAAACAATTAAAAACCTAGAGTTTACGGCCGTAAACTCTAGGGTGAAGGGACTTTAGGCCGTAAACTCCCATATGGAGTGTTCTAAAGCCTTAAACTACTTCATGCATTATTCCAATAAAGCTAGGAGTGTTCTAGATGCAAAATAACACCACAAAACACCCAAAAACACCATTTGAGGAGTTCACGGCCATAAACCTATGAGTTTACGGCCGTAAACTCCAAGGTGTGGGGTTTGTTGGATGGTGAACTCCTATACAAGGCTATTTGATGTTTCAAACCCTTTTGCCTTGTCCCGTAGCAACTTAGATGCAACCATTTGAACCTTAAGCACTCATAAAAGTGTTTAAATGTTTTCTAAGTGTCTTAACTTATTTATTTAAGTTATTATATGCCTAATTAGTTATATATATGTTTATTATATGATAACTAGGCTCGTGCGTGTAAACCAGTCTCCGTTTGCCACCTAGCACGGTAGCCGACACTGCAATTCAAACGACTCACCACAAGTGAGTTCATACCCCTTGAATCAACCTTTGAAATGATTTTAAGTGTTTTAAATACTTTATGGGGGGGGGGGAATACAAGTCAAATACATATAGTTATTGCTTCAATCACATGTGATTGCATTTAATCACATGTGATTAATAACTAGGAAAACAACGATTTTTACCACTGTTCAAACTGTTTTTCAAACTGCTTTACTATTGAAATGTATTACAAACTGTTTTACTATCCGAACTTATTTATAGACTGTGATTCAACAAATGCTTCTTATACTTAAACTGTGTTATCAACTTATGCCTTCAAAATGTTTTATAGATCGACATCAAGTCGATCTTCCCTTGAAATTATATTACTGCTTCAAATGCTTTATGAAAACTTATTTATGCTTTTATATATCAAATTGCATGCCCATATATGTATAGATATATAAATAATGTTTAAAGGGCTTAGGAAGGCCATCCGCCCTATTTCCTTTTCCTCGATTTGGATGTGGTCTGGTGGGATTTCGGGTGACCATCCGAAGGTCGTTTCCATATTACTTATATATCATATATACATGTATAGACATAAAGGTACTTCCATATTCATACTCATCAGTACATCATTAGCTGGTTACCATCGGGGTAACGCAGGACCATACATATACAAAAATACTAGAAACAATACATATACAGTTATACTAGAAACAATACATATACAGATATACTAGAAACAATACATATACAGAAATACTAGAAACAATACATATACATATATACTAGAAACAATACATATACAGATATACTAGAAACAATACATATACAGAGATACTAGAAACAATACATATACAGATATACTAGAAACAATACATATACAGATATACTAGAAACAATACATATACAGATATACGAGAAACAATACATATACATGAATACTTAACAATTGTGATCCACTGTATCGGGCATGCCTTAAATGTCATGGCCCGAGTTGTAGCCAGAATTCTCTTGGAGGGAGAGCGTGAGTTTGCGTATAGATCTATACTGGATTGACTATCCTACACCTTGTTGCTAGCTACAGCCGGACCTGCAGGTCTGCGGGTGCCAAACGTCATTTCTTATTACGACCGTTCATTATGTCGTTGATTATCAGTCGATAGCATGGTGCAATTAATCACAATAAACCTTAATATAAATCCGGTTTAAGGTAGTAGTATTTAGTACAGCAGTAGTCTTATTATACAAAGCTACAGTACTACAATGATTTACCCATTGCATATTTTAGTGATAACCTCACTTAAGAATTAATGTACAAACTATATTTTTAACAAATGATAGTTATATTTGGGTAATCACACACTTTTACAACAGAAAAGTTTACAAAACAACCTAGCCTTGGTAGAAGGTTACTTTTATAGAAAATATAGGATTTTCTGAGTGATTCAAACTTTTACAAACACTTTCAAACATTTACTTACATTTTTACAACTTATACATTGAGACAGGTTCAAACGTTTTTACAAGGAACATTGACACTAAAATACTTATGAACTCACCAGCTTAATGCTGATAAACTCTTTCAAAATAACTTGTATTCTCAGGTCATCAGTAGATAGGTACCGAGGCCAGCTTTTGAGAAGATGGAGTTCATTCAAGACTCATCTCATATTATTTTGTGTTTCATTATTTTTGGTGTCTATAACTGTACAGAACACACTTGTATTAAAATTATATATATTTAATGCAATGGATGATGTTGTTTGCTTATTTACATTTACTGTGTTGTGATACTGTACATGACGTCCTCTGCCCCGGAACGTTTCCGCCGTTCTTGGTTTTGGGGTGTGACATTGTGGGCCATGAGTATTCCATCCCGAGGATGATTGGACTCATAGTATGTGGGCATTCCAACCGGTTGGTTGTGGGCCTGGGGTATTCCATCCCGAAGATGATTGGACCCATAGTATGTTAGCATTCCAACCTGTTGGTTGTGGGCCTGAGGTATTCCAACCTAATGGTTGACTGAACCCATAGTATGGTGTTTATGATTCTATGTGTATTACTATGAGTATGGCTATATGGGGGGAGCTCACTAAGCTTTCGGGCTTTGTAACATCCCGAAATTCAGGTATATCTATTTAACCTTCCTTCTTTCTAAGCTGTCTTGTTTAGCCCTTAAAAGTAGATCATGGAAAATGAGTACGCTGGGCGTACTGAAGAGTATGTTGCGCGTACTCATGGGCGTTGCGGGTCCAGACTCAGAACCCTAAATGAGACTTGAGCCTTATATAAAGAAAGCTATGGCCTTAACCTCAGCCACCATTTGAGAGAGTGAAACCCTATAAGAGAGCCAACCTTCGTTCTAAGCTTGTGTGTGAGTGTCCTTGAGCTAAAAGTGCCTTTGTGTGTTAGTGAAGAAGAAGAGGAGGTTCTTGTGAAGGCTAGAAGTTGGAGTGCAAGCTTGGATCTGAGTTCTACAAAGGGAGGAGCTTCAATTGGAGGTAAAAACTCAAAGCTTTCCTTGTTATTGTTGATTTGTGCTTCATGGATGAATTTTTAGGGTTTTTGGTCCCAAGGTGGAGACTTTATGAGCAAAAGGTCTCCATAAGCTTAGATCTACTTTATGAGTTGAGGGTTTATAAAAATCCAATCTTGGACGTGAATAGTAAGCCATGCATGAGATCCAGGCTTTATGAGGGAAGAGGAAAGGTGTTAGAGTGATTAGTGACCTTTACAGCCATGCAAATGCTTAAAGGTTACAACTTTATGGATTAAGTGACCTTAGAGAAGTCAGATCTAAAGTTTGAGTATATGTCTTAATCGTTTAAGACCCAAAATAAAAAGGAGTATGAAACTGGGAGTTATGCGGGGCGTAATCCCAGTACGCGCAGCGTAGGGGGTCGCGTTCCTCGATCCTGTGAAGTCATCGGGTATGCCCAACGTACAGATTTGGTACGCGCAGCGTAACCCGGAGGGTTGACTTTTCTTGACTTTAAGGATTTAGTCAATGATTGGATCTTTGAGCCATAAGAGGGGTAAAATGGTCTTTTACCCTTCTGAGAGAACTTAGATAGGGCTTAGTCTAGCCTTTAAGAGTTGTATTGATTAGAGTAATTGTTCCATGTGATTAGGTGGAGGCTAGACCAGTATTACCGAGTTCGAGATTTACCGAGTTACCCGAGGTGAGTCTTCTCACTATACTTTACCTAGAGTGGTAATTAGGGTTGTGTGACAAAGTATGTTGTATGTTATTATATGATGTGATATCTATGTGATTATGTGCTATGTGTGATTCAGAGTTTACAGAGTTAGGACCGAAAGGTCAACAGAGTTAGGACCAGAGGGTCCACAGAGTTATGGGACTGGAGGGTCCCACTGAGACACTTAGACCAGAGGATCATACAGAGTTATAGCCTCAAGTGGCTAGTATATGTTGTATGTGGTATTTTGGGGAACTCACTAAGCATTCTCACTATACTTTACCGAAAGGTCAACAGACAGAGGATTTTATTTGTGATCTTGGGATATGTTTTATTTTGATGACAATTGTTAAACATGAGATTTGAGAATGCTAAATGATATTTATGTTATTTGAAAAATGAAAAATTGTTTTGAAAATTTACGTCGTTATAGGCTTACACTTTCAGTTATTGTTTCAGGTACATCAGGGGATCGCGACAAGGCGAAGGCGTGACTGTATAACTCCTCATATTTTGTTATGGTTTCTGGGGAAACTCTGATATGGACTATTTGGAAAGAAAATTGTAGTAACTATTGGTTTTAAATTTTTTTGAAAAGTTTTAAATTGGCTTGATTTTATGGGTGTTATAATTCACTCATCGAATCAATGCATAACAATATGTTTTATAACATCAAGTTACTGATGCATTTACATATTATCAATGCACAACTGATTTGTAAACAACAACTCATATATCTCCATTTTAAGAATATAAGATATTATTGTCTGATAATTACTCGTGACAGAATCCATGAAATAAATCTCTGAGGGTGGGTTTATCCAATACACAAATCTCCATTTCCAAGTACTCATAAATATTGCAGAAAAACTATTGCTATGTCTAATCTCCATAGAATATCTACAGTTCTATTCATGGCAGTCTTAATTTACTATTTACTTGCAAAAGTATGATCGACTGTTAATGTTTGAATAATCCAATTATTCAGGAAGTAAAACATGCAAAGTGAAACACAATAATAACATAACTAACTATGGTCTTAAAACAATTGAATATAAATAAAACGCTTATTATTTAATCACCATATTAATTATCCTTTATTCATCATATAATGTTTCGAGTAATCAACTAAAGACTTAAATTAAACATCAGTCATGCCATGTTATAAACATGTATACTATGTCTTTCTATGGTCCTTCCTTTGTGAATAGATCGATTGGACACTATTCTAATAATTCTTATTTCACAATTCCAAATTCTTGTCACTATTAAAAGTGTTTATATGAAGTGTCCTTTTGTGATGTCGAGGCCTTAAAGTCACAACGACTTTGCCAACAATATTACAAAATGTTCCATTGGACCTTTTGTTACTAAAAAACAATTCCATGGTAACGAAGTTTCAAATTCAAGGTAAACTCCTTGAATACCTTGCTTGCATTAAAGTTCTTAACTCACATGTAGATTTTAATTACCAACTCCCATTATGGAAAATTACCATATTCCCATATGACTATTAATTCTGAATAGAATCACCTCCACTAAGAACTATGTCAATATGGTCCATCCAAATACTATACTTCCAACTATCCACAAGCAACCAATCCTTTGGTATAACCTCATAACGTTCTTGACAGTTGTTCAACAACTTTAGTCACACAAAGTTCTAGTCCTTTTTCCCTCTTAATGCCCAATGCATTTGGAAAAATCAGAACAAGTGAATATTATAACATATGTGATCGATCCAATATACAAAGCATATGAGACTCGATTCATAATGTCTTACATAAAGACTTGATATCTGCTCAGTCTCTTGCTATAATATTTTCATATATCGAGTTTCATAGGTTGAACCAAATCAACACAATATTCATATATGTCGAAGACTAAGTTCTTTTAAACCCTTCAATCCAAACTTTTATATTTGAAATGAAGTATGAGTGCCCTCTCCCTTGAGTCTTTACTATACCGAAGCAATTTCCATACTTCACAACTTATAATTTTGTGGACTTTGGTTCCTACAAATAATATTGCCAAATTGCAACACTTAGCATAACAATTATGCTCCACTACCTTTGACATGTATCTAGAAATCAATTGGATGTCTAGAAATGAATACTTTTTGACTTCCTTACTAAAGTGTAGATTTCTGATACGTGATGCTTTGCTAAGTCTTCATCTAGACTTGTCAAGCTTATACACCTTCATTAGATAGCATATGTCTGTTTAAACCCTTTTAGAAGTTATAGCTATAAGTCATGAGCGTTCAAATAGTTCCTTTCGATTTCTCATAATTCGAACAATGAAAATGGATGTCGTAATCATATTGCGAACTTGAGAATGCAATTATCACAACCACTAATCATGATGATATTTATCGGATATTTAAAATCTACTAGCAAAAGTTTTTTTTTTATCATAATCATTCTCATGAATTACAGCAAAAACATTGCCACTTAGATTTTATGGTGTATACATTCCCATCCATGTGAATCTGTCACTTCCAACCTACAATCAAAAGATAAGGTAAGAGACAAAACCAAAATCAAATTTAGCTTCCTTTGATGGACTGAACTTCGCTCATTCTTAATTTCATGCCCTCTGGTAGCGTAATGGGCCTACCAATGCTTTCGTGTTGTTAAGCAGCTCACCTATATTGATCAATGTACTTTAATTGACCAACGTGCTTTGCCTTGGCAGTCTAATGAGAACCATATAACTCATAAGCTTTGACAACTTAACTGGAAGATGCATAGAAACAAGAATGTGTCAACTTAACACGATAGGTTATCAACCTCGGGCTATATGCTAGTGATAACTAAAAGGTTTATTCTTGATCGACTCCTGAAACTCTTCAAGATCAATACGACTCCCACTGACTTTTTGACATATAAGTTTCTCTATTCAGTGAATATTCCTTGATGAGCAAAAACAAATATTCAAAAATCAGTTTCTATTCCTGACAAGAAACACTTCATGGAATTGGTCTTAGTTCATCCTTTGTTTTAAAAAAACATCACCACTTCCAATTCCAAATTTCCTAGAGTATGAAAACATTATTAATCCACATTTCATGAGGTGTTATAAACATAATTAGTACGAAATAATAGTCAAGATATGATGTGTAGTAAATAGAGCATGGCTCAAAAACTTGTTTGGATACAAAGTATGACTCATCTCTTGATCTAACTATTTCAACAATATTTGAATCCTTTTCTTAGTCATACAATTGCCCTAAGATGTTCTTCGAGGATCAATTGAGATACAGTTCCACAATCATTTAAGATGATCATAAAACACAACACTAAAGTACTCTCCTTTCCTTTCAGATTAAAGAAACCTTTATCTTTCTGCCTAACAGACTCTTCTTATTCGTTTTGCCACTCTTTGAAACTTTTCAAAGTATCAGAATCATGTTTATCTTATAAACATAACCATGCTTACTGAAAACATC
Organism: Lactuca serriola; assembly: GCF_051521515.1. NCBI lineage: Eukaryota > Viridiplantae > Streptophyta > Magnoliopsida > Asterales > Asteraceae > Lactuca > Lactuca serriola. Next base: position 124,721,212 of record NC_136414.1, read on the forward strand.
AGTAAATCATGACGAAAAGACTTATTATCCTTTTTTGGTGGATCTGAATAGTCCACATTAATGTGTATTAGATCCATTAGTCCTTCACTTGACTCACATAAACATGTGATCAATGAATTAGTCACAATCTTCCAATGATCAAGATTCTCACACGTCACACTATTGAAATTGCACGACTCCAAGTTTCTATCCAATTGAAACTTGGGTGATGAGAATTCCTTTTCACTTAGTCAATCATGACACTACCATAAACGATATAATTAAGAAACAAATCCACATTTAATATTGCTAATAATGGATATGTAACCACCAATTTTCATAAATGCCATTGCAAGAAAATATAAATTAAACCAACTATATCAACCAAAATTTGACTTTTATTAATAATAAGCGGAAAAATTTTGTCCTTACAATGTAAAAATATGAAAACAATGTTGCTAGACATTTCCTAAGCAATATATTAACTTATCATAACTTCCAAGTAGTAGCTTCCATATCTGATGATCGAGCCATGCGACCAAAATCCATATCTCATGATCAGATTCAATTCACACTTCTTAAGCTTCCATCTTTCTTTTAGATCCTATAAAACATCAAAATGTGATCATCACATCATGTATTAAGAATCTACAAATAGGTACTTAATAAAAATAATGGAGTTAGATAATGGATGTACCTAAAGTAGAGTCACACAACTTGACTTTACTATCTCTAAGATCTTTCAGGTAGTCTGGGTAGCTTCACAACGAATGCTCCTCCAATTGGAAATAGAAACATGTGGACCTTTTAGGATTAACACATGGAACTATCTTAGAACTAGCCTTTCTCTTAACCATATGGTCACACGGTTTGACCTTGTCTTGTGGTTGTGTTGATTATGATGAAAATGCAGAATATGAATGATCTAGTGAATCATCATACAAATCATGAACTCATGGTGTAAATAAATCTTGTTTCAAGCTGTCATTAGTTTGGTTAGAAAGAGTACAAATAGGTTTGCTATTTCTCTCTCTAAAACTAATATCTCCAAATGAACATTACATAATAGGAATCGCTCACTTCCTAATTATAGGAAAAGACTCGACCCATTTACACATACAAGAGGGTAAGCCACATCCAAAGAATACTTTGCACCCTAACATTCTCCCCTTCGAAGTTAGGATTGGATGTTCGGGCTTCAATATCCAACGAGCTCGTGCGATCAAGACCAACTCCCCCACGAAATGATATTGGTCTTCAAATCCTCAAATGAATACTCGAAGCTTCGAATACCCACTCTTCATTCTTCCCCTTTTTATAATAAAAAAATGATTATAAAACCTATTAGGAGTGAGAAGTGCCTGAGGATTAATCTTCACACAAATCCCCGTTGATGTGTGCAAAAAATTTAACCTCGAAAAATTTGCATGGAAAAACAATCATGAAAAAGTCTGAAAATTTCCAATTCTTGTGAAAATTTTCGACTTTTGGGTGAGAGTTGCAAGAATTTCCAAAATCTAGATAAAAACTATCACTTTCAGAATTCTACAGGGAACCATTGCGCCAAAAACAACTTAAGATGCAAAACACTCTCCCATTTGCGAAACTAGGCATAAAGTGTAACTTCGCATTAACTTTAGAGACTGAACTCGTAAAATCTTCAATTTCTTTGTTAGTCCAATTTTGAAGTTAGATAATTTCTGCCAATATTTCGAGACTACAGGGGCTAAATGAGAAACTTTAGTACAGAACCTACGATCGCAAGTTTTTTTTTTTTGCTTCCGGATGTACTTTTGGCACTAAAAAACCTCGAATCCAAGCTCCGACCTAACCTTCGATCGCATAAAATCCCCATGTGATCGCATAATGGCAACTTGTTATCGCATGTTATGCCTACGACATCCGAAATTTTGTTTACTTTTTAGATCATCTTGAATTGCCTCAATTGGAGTTACGATTCATGAGATATGGTCAAAATACTGACAGGGGGTCAAAGTTGCCAACAACATCCTTTAACTTCAGATTTCATATTCTATCTTCGTGTGATCAATTTGATCGAATGTTTCTTGACCAAAACATTTTCCAATCATTCTTCAACATAATCCATAAGTCCCAAGCTCCATTTTAGGCTCCAAACGCGCATCCAACTACTGCCAAAGCACATCTCCACTTAAAATATCTGAAATCGACATAAAAACATGAGCAGTACGGGAATTCTAACAAAAGACCTGAGCTGAATATTATTTAAATAAATGACATGAAAATGTACAAAATATGATGCTAAAATGATAATAAAAACTACCCTATTAGATGCATAAAATGGCATGTAACACTCCCAATAGCGTAATAATTATTGGCATAACACTTATGCTGCCACTAGCTATGACATGTATCCAGAAATCAGCTGGACTTCCAGTAATCAATACTTTATTGACTTTCTTCCCAAAGTTCGGATTTCTAATACGAGATGCTTTGATAAGACTTTATCAAAATCATACACCTTTTCTTAGATAGCTCACATGTATGTCCAAACAATTTGTAGAACTATGAAAAGGGATGTCGTAATCATAGTCTCAATGGTTTAGCCCTTTGCCATTTCTCACAATTCCATGTTAGTGTGCCAGTTAGCCACACACGCTCCACTAACGACTTTGAGAATACAAATATCACAATTGCTATCTACTTAAAATCTATTTAGCGAAAGTGTTTCCCCACCATCATTTTCATGAATCGGAGAGAAACCTTATGACACTCAGATTTTATGGTGTATGTGTTCCTATCAATGTGAATTTGTCATAACCACAAGAGGAGGTTAGTGACAAATCCAAACTCATATGGACTGAACTTGTTCAATCCTAACTTCTTGCCACCTGGTAGCACAAGGGCCTACCATTGCTTCCAGGTTGTCATGTAAACAATTTAGAACTCATTGAAATCACATGCATAGTCAACTTTTAACTGGAATTGGCACATAAACAAGAATATGTCAACACGATAGGATATAAACCTCAAGTCGTGTGCTAGTGATAAACAACATGTTTTATTCTTGATTAGTTCCTGAAACTTTTCAAGATCTTTAAGACTCCCACTGAGTTCTTGAAATATAAGATTCTCTTGTCAAGAATTATTCCTTGATAAAAAATATTCAAGAGTTAGTGCGGATTCCTTATCAAGACAAACACTTCACTCAATTGGCCTCAGTTGGTCTTTGTTTTATCCAAAACATCACAACTTACCAATTTCAAATGTATAAGAGTAAGAAAACATTTTACTCTACATTTGAAAAGTGTTTTAAACCTTTCTTTATGTCACTCATGGTTACTATCTTGGAGCATCACTATAAGAATTGTTTTAGAACGAAATATGATTCATCTTCTTGATTTAACCATTTCTACAATTCATGATTCCTCTTCTTAGCCAAACAAATGCACTAAGATGTCCTTAGAGAATCAATTGTGATATGGTTTCATAATCACTAAGATAATCATAAAACACGATACTAAATTACTCTCCTATCTTTTCAGATTTGGAGAAACTTTGATCTTTCTGCCTAATTTGATTCAACTCATTCGTCCTATCATACATTGAAACTTTTCCAATGTTTCAGAATTACACTTAAACTTGTAAGCATAATGATATTTACTAAACTTTAGTAAATCATGATGAATAGCCATATCATTCTTTGTGGTGGACCTAATCAGCGCACAACCAAGTGTACCCGACCTCCTAGTGCTTCACTTGACTCACATATACATGTGAACAAGGAATTAGTCTTAATTTCCCAAAGATGAAAATTCTCATTCATCATATAATATAAGTTGCATGATTCCAAGTTTCTATCCAACTGAAACTTGGGCGATGAGAATATTTCCTTACTTGGTAAATTATGACACTACCACAAACAAAAGAATCAAATCCAATTTCCAATATTGCTATCAACGGAATCATATAAACAACAAATTTTCACAAATGCCATTGTAAGGATATCTAAAAATAAATAAAATTAAAAACTTTTTCTTTTATTTTAAAACATACGGAGTAACTTATCCTTACAATGCAAATGCATATGAAAACAATGTTGTCATTTATTCCTAGGTAATCTATCCCAACTCTTAAGCAACAACTAAAAATTCTGACCACCGAACCATGCGATCGAAATCCATCTTCACGTTTAGGATCAGCATATTCTTCTTTTAGGCTTCCTCTCTTTTCTTTGATTCTTAAAACATCAAAATGCTACCTAGTTACATCATGTAATAAGAATTTCAAAATAGGAACTTAATAGAGTTAGATAGTAGACTTTACCCGAAGTAGAGTCTAACCTTTTTGACTTTGCCATCCTTATGATCTTTCAGGTAAATAGGACAGCTTCGCAACCAATGCCCCTTCCTTTGGTAATAGAAACATATTGACTCTTTGGGAATGGTACACAAGACTATCTCAGACTTAGCCTTTCTCTTTACCATTTGGTCAACTGAGTTGACTGTGGCCGGTCCCTTTACATTAGGAAGAGAAAGCTTTTCTGGATTTCCAATGTTACCATTGTCAATGTCCATAGAAGTTTGGGAAGTTGATCTTCAAATCAAATTTGCTTTACCAGTGCTCCAAATCATTGATGATTCAACAACATCAAGCAAATAGGTAAGATCATTAAGGGTCATGTCATGGTCTGTCATATAGTAGTCCTAAAGGAACTCACTATGTGACTTAGGAATTGATTGAAGAACCTAGTCAGCAACCAACTTCCTCAAGACTTTGACACTCAACTCTCCCGTCTTGTCAATATGTGACTTCATCTCCAAGATGTGAGCACACATAGACTTTGCTTGCCAATAGGGCTTAAGTGACCTTGAAATTTTCAAGAACTTGTGGGTTAGGGAGAATAATTGGAGGAGGTGGAAGAATAGAAGTATGATTTCCATGAACCAATCGTGGGACATCATCTTCATTAGGAAAGTTTGTTTTAATGGATTTGGGAAGACCATAGTTGTCAGAACCAGACATCTAAAATGGGAGAAATTCAAGTTAGTTGATTTAAGTCCTTAATATAACACCCAATATGAAATATTAAGGCTAGGACCCAACACAATATTTTATAACTTGGAAGAAGGATGTCGTAATCCAAGCTATAAAATATTTGAAGGTAGGCGAATTACGATTCACCAGTTTCCACCATGAAAACCTAATATGGTTTTAATTAGATTGAAACTCCTAGATCTTTTGAGACTCATTGAACTTTTCAATGGCATGTTTAAATCTCGGTTGTGCCCTCTCAAGTTTGTGACTGGGATGATGAGGATCACAAACAACGTGTGAATAACCATGCAAATTAACTTGGTACCCTTAATTTTTATCACCTAATCGATGTGCCGGTTACCCACACGCGCTCCACCAATATGTGATTAACATTAAGTTACCCTTTGCCACTCTTACTAGTCCATGTTAGTGTGCTGGTTACCCAGACACACTCTACTAACGACTTGGTAAGGTATAAAGTGTAATTTCATGGGTTAGCACCAAATTCACATTTTCCTAAAGTAACTAAGATTGGGAATTTTATTAAAGTTTTAGTTACTTTATATTTATCTTTATACTTTTAATGAAGGGAGAATTAAAATCTTTCCCTACCCGTTCGGCTAACGACCCTCCACCAGTCAAGGAAGCAGTGGGTGAGAGTGGACACCCACTAAACTGCCATTTTAAAGGCAGTAACCTTATACCCCCTTATAGTTTGGCTTCGTGAATGAGGCCTACTAACGGTAAGACTGAGGGCAAAACTTGAGGGCAAGTTTTGAACAATTCAAAGACTCTTGGTTTCCATAACTTATGAGTTTAAAGTAGTTTTAATGAAAAAACTCTTCAAGTTCCATAACTTGAGGACTAGTTATGGAAAACTTTAAAGCATTTAAAAAATGAGACTCTTCATTTTTATAACTTATGAAAATATTATGAGTTTTAAAAACCATAAATGGGAATTTTCATATAACTTGAGGACAAGTTACAAAAACATATATTATGAACAACTGTTAGATCAATTGGATCCAAAACAAATTATCACATAATTTTTCTATTAATCTAAACTAACTCATAAGAACAAGATAATTCATATCATAAATCTTCAAGAAATTAGCATAAACATATTAACTAATACAAATCTTGATATTATGACAATTATCTTTTAAATTGGATTAGCATGATCATTACCACATCAAAAACAGGCTTAAAAGTTCAAAAACAGCTTAGGGTAATAATCATCCTAGTCTAATTCCAACCTTAAAATTCGAAAATATGTGCTTTGGGCCTCCAACTCGTCAAGTATATGAACCTACTCGACGAGTAGGATGAATTTCTTCATGGACTCGGCAAGACCATCAGTGGATTCAACGAGTCCACAGTCCAGACAACCAGAAAATCGATTTTTTCAACAATTTGCAACAAGTATAATTGAAAACAAGCCTTGGCTCTAATACCACTTATGGGTTTTAGTATACTACAACATCCTATGGTGCACATACAACCCTAAATACCTTGGATCTATGTTTTCACTAATTATACATGCAAAGGTGTTTCCAAGGTATCGAGCCTATAACTAGCATGCAATTTGACATAAACAATACAAGATACTAGTTAGACTGACATACCTTTTATGTGGTTTGAAGTCTTGATTTATATGGTGTTGATAGAAAGACTTTGGCCTTTGAGAACTTAGTGCCCCAAGTTTTGCATCTCAAATGGAATCACAACTCATCTAGAACAAAGGTGACTCTTGAGAGAGAATCCTAGCCTCACCAAACCGTCCATATCCTCCAAGAATACATTAGTGGTGATTTTGGCTATGATGTAAGATATTTATATGTGGAATTCTAAAGGTTATCGGTATAACCCAAATCCATACCCATGGGTGTTATGATCCATGGTTCATGTGGCCCAACTCTTTATATGTCCACACATAAACTTGGTCCAACATGAATCATAAGTCCAACACATATAAATATAACTAATTAACATAATTAGTCCCCATAGATTTAATTAATCTCTTTTGATCACTAAATTAATTCCAAATTGATTCTCGATCAATACTAATTAAAACATATGATTTCATATTAATATATTAGAACTTATAATATATTAATAAATCATATATAACCTTCTCTCAAGAGTCCATCCGAACAAATTGTCCTGGTGTTATGCAACCCAAATAGACCATGCGACTCTCGGGCCGAATACATACCAATAATAATTATGGGTTTAGACATCTGTGACATCCCCAATTTCGCGGCCAGAAAAGACCGATTTGTTTATGTTTTGTTTTTAAAATCAGAGTAATCGTTTAAAGAAAACTGTTGCGGAATTTGTTCCCAAAAACAAAAATATGATAACCATTTATCCAAACATTTCTCAAAGAGAATGTATTTTCATTAAATAATAAAACCTTGGGATGTCATGTTCGATACAGACCAAAAGCATAAACAATATAAAATAGACCTTACAATAGTTATTTATAACTACTGATCTATAATCCAAAATCTCTCGTCAAGTCTGCCAACTTATACCCTTGTGCCATTACTTGTAATGAAAAGAAAACTGAGTGGGTCAGGCTTGGGAGCCTGATGAGCATATAGGGTTTTCAACCCACAATAACACAATTGTTATATTTAATCAGCAAACAATCAACCCAATTACCCATCCCCATTATCTTCTCAAGGTTTTATCCTAAGAACCAACTATCCTTCATTCATTTATTCGTAAGGAATTGGCACGAATTTCATTGCTGCCAAAGTTTATTTATCAAGTACTAAATCCATAGTTATCAGGCGCTAACTCCATAGTCACCAAGGTTCACTTAACAAGCGCTAACTCCATAGTCGCTAAGGCTTACTCAACAAGCGCTAACTCCATAGTCGCCAAGGTTTACTCAACAAGCGCTAACTCCATAGTCGCCAAGGTTCATCAAATAGGCACGAAGTCACATCGTCGCCAAGGTTTATACAATAGGCGCTAACTCCATAGTCACCAACTATCCCATCTACCCAAATTCTACCCAACATTTTCGTAGATATAAATACTTACACAGTTTAAATCATTTAACAGTTGTATAAAACATCAATTCCACGCCCATCTTAAATAGACAAATAATATATAAACACATAGCACGTATTTCATAGCAAATACTTGATATTTATGTGTTAGAAGAAAGTAACTACACACTCACGCATATAAACAACAATATACTTAATACACTCAAACCATACTTGTATTATTATCGTGTTTATGAAAGGTAGTATACACTCACTTGATTAGAAGATGATCGAACAGCACTACGCCTTGTAGAAGTAGTATTCTTCGGTAGATCTGGAAGATCTCCACAAAAATCGAACTTCTCGCGGGCAGAGCTTCGGCTCGGGAATCTTACTTCTCGGGATCTTCAGGACCTCGGGACTTGCTTCGGGGCTCGAGAATGATACCGGGGCTTCGGGGTACTTCTGGCATGCAAAACGATGCAAAACGGGAGAGAGAAGAGAGAAAAAGAGCAATTGAGTCGGCCGCCCTCGCATCCTATTTATAGGAGGCTGGAGCCTCGGGGTACGCAGGGCGTACGGTGTTACGCGGGGCGTACTGGTCCGAAATCGTCATTGCTTCCGTATCCGAAGTCACTTGAGTGCGAGGTGCGTCATGCTTCGCGGTACACGGGGCGTACAGCAGTACGCTGGGCGTACTTCGGATGAGTCCGATGACTCCTCTTCGGATAATACCAAGATTTAGAATTAAATTTACATATTAAGTATTTAATAAACTTCGGAAATTCATATCTTCTTCATACGAACTCCGTTTTCGACGTTCTTTATATCCACGCGTAGGTTAGACTACGCTCTACAACATTCGTTTAGACTTCGTCGGCTAATTTTGACTTTTATTTTTATTAATTATTTTTAGTAGGCCGGGACAGAAAACTTCGTTATAAATTCATAACTTCTTCGTTTGACGTCCGTTCTCGCCTAACTTTTCATCGCTTCGATACCAACAACAAGATCTTCGATTCTCGTTTAGATTGATTTGACTAAAAACTGCTCGATCTCAAATTGAGTATTTCGGGCTGCATACTGCTAAGTCGAAACTTCAATAAATCATAACTTCCTCATACGAAGTCAGATTTGGGCGTTCTATATATGTACGGAATCCTTGTAACATATACTAAAACTTAGTTAAGATTATTCATTCTAACTAATCTTTTATCAAAAAGTCATTTTTGACGCTTATCGTCTCTAAATTGACTAGCCCTGATCTACGGGCGTTACAACATCTAATCCAACAAAAGTAACTAGAGATTAAAGATGATGGAGAAAGGTACTTCATGAACTGAATATGGGTTCCGAAGTTTGGAGATGTTAAGGGACTAGTCTTACATGAGGACCATAGTATTAGGTACTCCGTCCATCCCGGATCAAACAAGATGAATCTAGATTTAAAAACTCTTTATTGGTGGCCGAACATCAAGGCTGAAATTGTAACCTATGTAAGTAAACGCCTAACATGGTGCAAGGTCAAGGCGGAACATCAACGACCCTCAAGATTATTACAACAACCAGAGACACCCAAGTGGAAATGGGATCATAGCATAATGGATTTTGTGAGCAAGTTGCCTCAGACTATTAGTGGTTATGATATTATTTTGGTAGTTTTCGATAGATTAACCAAGTCTGCCGACAATACACTTGTCATTCCTATTTATGAAATTCAAATCAACCTTGAACTGAAATTCGTTGAGGGACGAGTTGAAATTATGGATAGGAGGTCAAGCGACTCAAACAGAGTTGGATTCCCATATTCAAGGTACGATGGAACTCTTAGCGATGACCAGAGTATACCTGGGAATGAGAGAACCAAATGAAGAACAAGCACCCTCACTTGTTCGAAAAAATCCATATGATAAGATAAAATTTCGGGTCAAAATTTCTAAAACGGGAGGAGAATGTGACCACTAGAAAATTTTGTCACCAACCACCGTTAGGAAATAGTAGGGAAAACTAAATGTAATACCTTAACATTGTAAGGTTTGATTTGATGAGTAAATATAACCAAATGTGTTGTTATATTTAGAGATAATTCGACGTTTAGACTAAAAAATAAGCATCCAAAAAGTTGAACCTCCTTTTAAAATGGTTAATATATTCAGAAAATACTCGTCGACATGATTCCAAGGATATAAAATTTGTAAAAATCCAACTCCGATTGGAGGAGATATGATTTTTGTAAAAAGTAAAATCAACAGCGCAAATACTTATTACGACGTCAAAACGATACATATATATTGGTTATGTTTTGACTAAAGTTATAAAAACAAGAATCGTAGTACTCCTCAAGATAAGAACTTCAGGAAAAAGAACGCATAAATCGGGATCCGTATGAGAGATATATTATTTTTGTAAAATCATTTATTTTTACCCCTGTTAGGAAAAAAGGTGAAAGTCAAAACTAGTCGACACAACCTAAAGGAAAGTTGTAGTACTAGTTGAGGTGATCACACAAATATAAAGAGGGTTAAGATCGGAGCTCGTATGCATAAGATATGGATTTTTCAAAATCCATTTTTTTGTGCACGAGGTGCACACCATCGTGCGACATACACCTGACACCGGATTCGAGTAGATTGAGAGTAATGTGGCCAAGTGGGCGAGTGACACATGGCATCTTCCGAATGGAGTCACGATGATCATGCGCAATGCGTATAGATATTTGCATCGCGCTCACGTCAAAACCCTAACTATAAATAGTAGGGTCTGCAACCTCATTCCGCATCCTCCGATTTCGATTGTCTCTCTATCTATCTACCTATCTATCTATCTCGAAGTTGTTTATATCCCAAGGTAGTCCGCAAAGCCTCGAGCCCAAAACAACCGGACATCAGCGAATTCACCCACCAAGGGTGAGTTCATGGCCCCAAATTTACAATTTTAAAAGATTTTGTTCGGGGGGGGGGGGGGAGGGGGGATACATGCTTATTACACATCTTTTTTAAAATATATTTTTATAAATATATTAGTAGTTTATATCTAAAAATGAAATGACAGGATAACTTTCTGGGAGAAATCTGCCTAGATTTAAGCAATGATATTACGCCTAATCGTTATGCTACCCAATATACTAGGAAAATATTATACCTAGTTGTTATGCTTGCCATTTTTCTTAAGATAACATAGTACCTCGAAGTAATGCTATCCAAGTTGTAGGACAGACATTGTACTTAGCTGTTACTCTGCGCTAATATCCTGTTATATAACTCATCATAATTATATATATATATATATATATATATATATATATGGTAAAAGAAAATATCTATGTATATACAAGAATAACTATGAAATAATCACTCATTATAGTTATCTTTTATATATATATATATATATATATACACACACACACACACACACACACATATATATATATATATATATATATATATATGAAGTGGTAATTATCGAAGAAAACATAAGGATACGTAATATACTTAACTGCAACATAACCTATCAAAAAAAAATCTATAAAAGATAATTATTATATATAGGATTAAGGATATATATGAATAACTATGATATCACAGAAATATTAAGTAAAGAAAAGATAAAACGTTAATCATACTTTAGATTAGGAAAACACGTGTTAGTGAGCTGTTATTATTCATCCTATAGCCTAATTAAATTTGGCTACACCCCGAACCTATAATTGTTAATCTAGTGAGAGCCAAAAAATATGCATAGATCTATACGGGGCTGACACCCCCACCTGAAATTGCTAGCTACAATCCAAGGAGGATAAATTTCTTATGTGTAAATGTAATAGTTTTCGACAACCAATGAAGCATCGTGTTGGGGTTATTTATAGGTCCATAACGTCGATTATAGGGCTCATGGTAATGCGGTTAGGGAAATATTAACCTAACTGCCTAGAGGGACGTCTTTAGTAGTTGTATGATTCGATTTAAAAAAAGGATTTTAGTATAATATTTAAAAGTTTAGGATAGTTATTATGTCCTTAAAAGAAAGATATTTAAAAAAATAGGAAATCGAAATTAAAAAAAAAGGATAAAGTTGAAAACCATAAAAACCTATGAACTCACCAACTTTATGTTGACGTTTTAAAAAATATGTGTATTCTCAGGAAGATAAGTACTGAGAGTATCTATGGAAGAATGGAAGTCATCAAGGAAGTTGATGGAAGTCGTTTTAGCTTGTTTTATGTTTTGTGAGTAATAGGATGAGTTCCTGAACTCCAAACATATGACATCCCCAAATTCACGTTCATTTTAAAAATTTTATTTATGCTTATTTGAAAATTAGAGTATTCAATTTTAAAGAATAATATTGAGGAATTTGTTCGCATAAAACATGATAAATATTTTATCAAAGCATTTATGAAGAAATGTAATTTGCTTATGTTAAAACTTTGGGATGCCATCGTCAATACAAAAACATAAGCATAAACTGACCTTACATTCATTTACACTAGTGATTTACATCCCCTTTAATCTCTCAGTGTAATGTAGCTTCGTATCGACACCTAGGGATGGAATTACTACAATACCGAGATTTTTTTTCTCCAAACCGTGTACCATACCAACTATAGTTGGAATAAGATTTTAGCTACCAGTGTCGTACCAAGTGTACTTGGTACCAATTAATTTGGCTACGAAAAAATTTGGTTGGTATATATTGGTATTTGGTATATACCAAAATTTTTAAATAATATGTACAATGTATGAATATAAGTTGAATTTGTGGACATTTGGCCATTGCTTCACTCGCTTCTGGTAGTATTGTTTTCTGGAAATCACTAAAAGGATTAAAAGAGGTCCACCCCTAGCAAGTTGCTATAGGAAACAAATGGTAATACTACAAGTACAAGGAATGAGAAATTAGTATTCCTTTTTAAGTTTTAGTGTATGTATCACCAATCTCGTGCACATCAAACAATAAGTATCAAGAAATTTGTCGGTCAATGTGTTAGTTTATTAATTCTATGACTTTTTAGTTGTTATTCTAATTAAAACATGAAGATATGAGAACTCATATTTTTTATATTTATGAATTGATATATATATATATATATATATATATATATATATATATATATATAGGTTGTTACGATACAACCGTGGTATTCAAAATTTCATACCTTTACTGTACCAAGACTACTTAATTGGCAGGGTATTACCAGTCAAACATATTGGATAGCAAACAACTTGGCTACTTATTTAATTGGTTCAGTTGGTAATATATTGGTTGGTTCTTTGTGGTCCATATTTGCTAGCCCTATCGACACCTATGATACAAATAAATGAGTGGGCTAGGTTGGGAAACCTGGTGAGTACATAACCCACAATAATAAAGTTATTATGTTTCATCATCACACAATTAACCCAATTACTCGTTCCCATTATCTTCTTTATTCTTAAGTATCTTCCCTAAGAATCATCTATCCCTCACTATTTATTCCTAAGGATTATCCTAAGGAATAGGCACGAAGTCCGTCGTTGCTAGGGTTTATATAACATACATTAAGTCTATAGCTGACAATGTTATCTTTTAGGCACTAATTCCATAACTGCCAGGGATTATCTCTTTTAATGACAATATTATTTTAGGGAGTCCACCGACAATACATGTCAATGGGTTTTTAGAGTACATCTGGTGAACACATCGTTCACAACACCTACAGGTTGTGAGCCTACTAGTGTTCCACTGGACTGTCTAGAATAGTATGTGGTTGTCTTCTATACTCTGCTAGATGACTGGGCCATCGATTCTCATCATCATTCACCTCTCATCATCATCTTTCATCTCTTATCATTCATCTCATCTTTCATATCTCATCTCATCTTTTATCTCTTTTAATGACTGCTTTCTTGGCCTTCTGCTGCTTGGGCTGAGAAGGTGCTGCCTTCTCAGACTTTCACTTCTTTGGAGTCGGCACCTTCGATACTTTAACTCCTTTTTTGCCCTTTTTCGCTTCTTGCTTTGTGCCCCTTTTAGCAGGTTTGTCTGCTTCTTCAATATACCTCATCATTTCTGGATTGAGTTCCCTTGGACCAGATGAAGGGAGCTTCTTGTACTCTTGAATAATCTTGCTTTCAGAGGACACACAAGCATACATTGACTCTGGATAGAGCCAATGAAGAGATACTTTGAGGGATCAGTGACAATAATCTTCGTAGTGTGAAATGTAGCGATGGAGGAGAGTAAAGAATCTGCCATGATAGGAACATGATAGCGCTCCATTGTCCATTGAGTGACAATGGTCCAGAACCGGGCACAAGAAATTTCCGTATGGTGAGAGGCAGATGACAAACTTTGAACTAGTTGTAGCCATAAAACCGAACCATAATCCAGGTTGATATCATGGTACAACCCATAAAGCAGAGTCGTGAAAGAATTGCTAGCATGATCTGAGCCGGCACTTCGCTCCGAAATCCCTTAGAAAAGGAGGGCGAAGAGTCCATTCCATTAAGGAGGAAGGCATGATTTCTTGACCTTGGTCACAGTAGTTAGGGTTTCGGTATACCCCATGTTGTAGAACATCGTAAAGAGCTGACCTCTTGAGATGGAGTCAGGATTCACCATGGACACTTCATAAGAAAGCCCTAGTAGCGAGCATAATTGGTTCTTTGAAATTGAAGGCTTCTGGTTGAGAATATCGAAATAAATCTTATCTGCAGCTTTTTCATAAGTAGCAGTGGAGTAGATTGTTGAGAGGCACGTCATTGGTACGACCTCCACCGTTGATAGAGCGTTGACGAGTGGGGAATACTTAAGACATTCCACCACTTGATACATGTAAGTATCATAGAGGAATGGTGAGAGATTGATCAGTATGTTTTGGTTAGGCTTGATTGAGAGAAAAGTGGAGTGTGCAGAGGTTTCTTGAGCAGAAGAAGAGTCTGCCATTGTTAAATCTTGATGAAGAGGAATATGAACAGTGAATGCTGAATCGCCGGAAATCGCCTTCTTTTGCTTGATAGAATTGAAGAGTGGTAAAGAATAAGACCACGATAATCAAAACTCTTATATACGATTTTGTAGAGAGAGAAAAATATGGAGCAATGATTCCACCTTTTTGGGAAACGACGCCTAAAAAGGCGTGATTAGACAGCAAGCAACCCCAATAAAGTAGCTGATGACGCATGACTGGTTAACGGTTCAAATTCACGTGCCTTTCCATACTTATCTCATTTTTCAAATCTACACTCAATTAGACTTCCTGCTGACTCACCTCTTGTACCTTTAATTGAATCGTTATCGCCATACTTAACCAAGGCCAGATGCTGACTCGTTCCATCGTTTGTAAATAACTATATTACACCGTTAGGAACCGAAGCGATATATTTATGAATAGCTTATGAATAACCGAACTAGACTTTTGGAAAAAACAAGATTTTCGTGCAAGATAGTGTCAAAGAAAAAGAAATAAATCAAACTATTTGTGGGATTTTGTGATGTCATTTAAGACATAAAGCAGTGGATCCCGGACATGAATCTCTTCCTTCAAAGTCAAGAAAGACTTCGAAGTGCTTGTGTGGATTCCCGTTGAGTTACGATCAAGTACTTGTTAAGAAGCATTGAAAGGCATCTTTTATATGTAAGGCTATTAAGGGTGGCTTTCGCTTCAATTCAGGTTTCGGTTCTTGCATAAGACCGAAGTAGAACGAAGTACTTGTGAGACCGATGTGGCCCGTTAAACAAGTAGGTTTGGAACATATTCAGTGACCTATTGACAAAAGTTAATAAGAAATCTCAACGAAAAATAAAAATTGGATCCTATGGGAAGAAAATTCGTAGTGATAGACATTTTCATAAGGATCTCTCAAAATAAAAGGAGATTTCAAGGTAGTTCCACAAAACTGGTTTCGTTAATTCAAAGGTGAAAGCTATAACATTAGATAGTTCACTATCAATGCATTATAGGTATTGAAATTTGGGTTTCACTTAGCACGTAGTGACACGAAACTAAGATCCTTAACACAGAAGTTGTATAACCATTAACCTCAATGGTAGTGCTGAGAGTCTCAAGGGTTACATTCATGAAAGGAATGATGATGGAGAATAAGTTTGAGGTGGTTAAAGAATGATTGTACCTCTTCTTTAAAAATGGACCAAGCATAAAAATTCTTAACTTAATTGGAAAACAGTAAGGTAACTCATGATTAGAGTGAATTTGACAGCCTAATTGGGAAGATATGACCAGGTATATTAAAGTCATTAAAGGCTTCACTCAGAATCTTTGGAGGCTTGGGTCAACATACAGCAACATGCTTCTAGGGACACTTAGCTAATACATAGATAAAGAATTGTACCTGTCCCAGCTCCATTATTGAGAATAGAACTTATACACAGATTAGATTTAAAATAAAGAAAATATTTTTGAATTATGGTTTGAATTTTCTGAAAAGAAATAAAACGGAAATGAAAAATATTTTTGGATTTTATAAGATTTTCTGAAAAAGAATAAAAAAAAAGAAAGGAAAATATTTTTGGATTTTATGAAAATAAAAGGAAAAACATAAAATAAATTACGAGAAAAAGAGTGTACATATTATACAACCGAAACCATCATTTGGAGATAAGAGGCAAATCGAGCTCGGTAAGACCGAACCCGAAATAGACCGAGCTCTCGGTTCATTTCGGTTCCCGAAAGAACCGAACCCGAAATGGATTGAGTGTTCGCTCTATTTTGCTTCCAACATTCATTGAAAGTGATTTCGGTACAGATTCAACTTCCATCATTCCTAAGACTTGTAGGATTTTGTTAAAACTTGCTTCAAGCAAGGCCTTAGTAAAGATATTAGCCAATTGATCGGTGTTTCTTACGAAATGAATTTCTACATTACCATCTTTCACATGATCCTTGATAAAATGATACCTCAGTGTTATTTGTTTCGTCTTTGAGTGTTGCACTGGGTTATGACAAATCCTAATAGCACTCTTTGAGTCACAATATAGTGGGATTTTCTTTATGTTCAGGCCATAGTCTCGAAGTTGACTTTGTATCCAAATGACCTGAGATGTGCACGATGGTGCGGCTATGTATTCTGCTTCGGCAGTGGAGAGAGACACACAAGTTTGTTTCATTGACTGCCAGCTAACGAGTTTGCCATCCAGAAATTGGCATCCTCCAGTGGTACTCTTTCGGTCCAGTCCACATCTTCCTAGATCGACATCTGAGAATGCTTGGAGAAAGAACCCTGATTTGGCTGGATACCATAGTCCGAGAGAAGAGGTTCGCTTCAGGTATCGAAAAATATTTTTCACAGCTAGTAGGTGAGGTTTGCATGGATTAGATTAAAACCTAGCACAATAAAAAATAGAGAACATTATATTTGGTCGACTTGATGTTAGATACATTAAGGAGCCTATCATTTGACGATAGACGGTCATGTCAGCAACCAGTTTGTCCAGAGAAGGTGTTAACTTTGTGCCAAATGCCATATGAACCTTTACTTTTGAATCTCCCATCATTCCAAACTTGGCAAGCAAGGACTTCGTGTAAGCCTCTTGAATAATGAAAATACCTTCAGGTCCCTGTCTAATATTCAAGCAAAGGAAAAAGTTAATAGGACCCATTAAGCTCATTTCAAATTTAGTCTCCATCAACTTCCTAAATTCAGCTTGTAGAAGAATTGTATACGAGAAATCGATTAAGAACTAGATTAATTAATGTAATGAACTCAGAAAGTAAATAAGTCTTTGAAGTGTTTATTACTCTCTGTAAAATTGATTACAAAAAAGACTACGAAATCGGGAAAACTCGTTTTTCTACACCAAAGCTCAGTCCCTATTTATAGGGAACTTGAGAGTACAAAAAATACTAAGTCTAGAACTATTATGTTTCGTACAAAAGAGACTTAGTAAATACATTACATACGAAAATAGACTAAACACTATTCGACGCTTTACAAGACTTCGACCCTTACAATCTCCCCCTTTGTAAACGAGTCGAACTACTCAATTCGTGAGAATCTGAGCAGCTAAGTGCATCATCCTTCGTATCTTGGAATACCATGTTAAAACTTTCTTTAACTCCTTCTTGTCACCATCATTGTTCTTCGTGCAGTTGTTCATACGAAAAATAAAGTTCGTATATTGTGACGTTGTATATCTTTCGTTCTCAGCAACTTGAAAGAGAAATCTCTTAGCCTTCCCTTTAGTGTCCTTCCTCGCAAACACCAAACCAAATGGTTTTAAACAAATTTCTCCATCAGCATACTTTTTCAATTCAGCCCGTGTCTTCGAAAGTTCCATCGCAACATATACATTCCTATCCATACTCGAAGCCAACTCTTCGTCAGCCAAGGCAAGACAACCATAATAATTGTCAATGAAGATTTTTATGTGAGCAAGACCTAGTCTGAACACTTCTTTGTCTGTACCCTTGAGTTGTGATGCCTCCATTTCTTTTAAAAGTAATGCAACTTAAATAAGATCATTCAAGTTCATTAGAGGGAAGTCTGCAACACTGAAATCGACAGCTTGATTGTTTGCACGAATCACATGATACCTGAAATTTTGTATCATGTTTTTTCGAACAAGACATCTTTCTTGATAGCAACTACTTTCTTGATCTTGATCAGAGACCACACTACATCTTACCCTTTTCCAAGTATAGCATGAAAACGAATTTTCATGTGTGTATAATCATCTGGGTTTTCGAATTTCTCACTAACCTTGTATTGAGCAGTGATAAACGTCATTTTGTTTATCGGAAAGTCCAACTGACAAAAATCAGTGTTAGCAATCGAATAGCTTTTCCTTGGCTACTTTTTGAAAGCATACATATGATTGAATGCAACTCTCGATTCGATTGATTCATACGAATACAACTTTTTGGGATCACCTTTTTCCATACCAGGTGGATCACTTTCCCTCAACCTCGGAATACTTTGTATATGCCTTTGAAGTTCGATTTGAACCTCCACCTCTGCTTTCTTTTCTTCTTTAGTCTTTTCGACTAGCATACCCTTCCCTTTGTATTTCGAATCTTGATTTGGTTTTAAGGAACTTGAACTACCCCCTTCTGTAGCTGAACCAATCACAATTCCTTTTGGTTTTGTAAAAGGTTTTTCGGTAACAATTGTTGTTGATATAGTATCAGACTTCATCAGGATTGTAACAGGAATTTGTGTAGAAAACACCTTTCCAACAAGTTTCGAATCCCAAGTTGTTGTCTTCTCTCCTTCTCCCTTCTTATTCACATTTCCTCCTTTGCTCACTTTCATTTCTCCCCCTTGCACCCCTATAACAACAGGTGGGGCATTTTGTTGTAACATTTGAGCAAATTTGGAAATAGGAGCAACCGCCTTCTGAATAACCTGGTCAAGTAAACTCAACTTCTGAGTAAGGAACTAAGGAGTTAAAAACGAAGTTGGAGTAGGCTTCGAAACAGCTGCTTTTAACTCCTCAAGAAGAGTTTGCAATTTCGCAAGATGATTGGTGTCTTCAGTTGCTTTTGTTTCGAACTTCTACATTGTATCTTGAAAGGTTTTGACAAAATTTGTACTACCCCAGCAATGATATCATCCTTTTCTTGAATTGAATTGTACTGAGAATTCATATTTACAATTTCCTGAGATAATTCCTTCTTCAACTCTTCGAGTTTTAAGTTGACATCTTCACGAACATTTTTGACATCTTGTACAAAGAGAATATGACGTTCCTTCGCAACAGCCTTCAAATCTTTTAAGGCCCCTTCAAAATTCCCTGCCTGAGTCTTGATACGAAGCTCATTATTTTGATCAGAAAGATCTATCTTATCATGAAGTCTTCGTTCAGCTGCCTTGATCATTAATTCAACTTCAAGACCTGAAACTAAATGTTTTGCTCCTGAATCAGCTTGTGACTGTAGAATTGAATTTAACTTCCTGTTCAAGATTTTTAATTGTTTTCCTAACATTCACGTATAATCAGGAATCTCCTCCTCTCCCAAATCAAATTGTAAGTCTTCGAAAGTTCCTCCAAAACCTTCTCCTTCATTTTCATCATTGGAACGAGGTTTCGGTGTGTCAGTGGATTGTGATAGAAAAAGAGTAGTAATTGGTTGTTGAAGAATAGGTGCAAACAATGGAGATGAAGTAGAAGTTGATATTGGTGGTGGTAATGAAACAAATGGAGTGGAAATAATAGGTGGTAGTGAAGAAGAAAGTACAATTGGCTGTGAAATGTCGACACTCATTGTAACATTTGCTCCCGTATCAGATACGTTAGCAGTGATGTTAGAAATAGGAACCTCCTCAATGATTGATTCGGTAATCACTATTTCGAGTGGAATGGTTGAAGTAGGAGAAATGGTAGAAACATTTGAAATTGCAGAGATGATAGGTGTTGAAGTTGCCACAGGAGAAGTCGAAGCAACAGGAGTATCAGGAACAACTTCGTTGTCGGAAGAATCGTCTCTTATGATAAGCTTTCTCTTGTACCGTTTTTCTGTAACGTGCTTCACAACATCATGAGAACGCCTCTTTTTAGATAACAGTGAAATAGGAGTAGGTATTTCACGAACTACCACTCCTTTGCTGCTAATCTGAGTCTTACGAACCATCGGAGAATCATCAGACGAAGTTCTTTTAGATGATTTCCTATGAATTTGTTTAAGAATTCCATATTTTGACGGAACAACTTCTTTCGAAGGCTGAGCTTCACCCTCAACGTTCTTCGTATCATCACCCTCAGCGATTTTGGGCGAGGATTCGACTTTGTAGCTTTCACATGGTCCTCATCAGACTTCGTCTTCTTGGATGGCTTGGAAGAACCAGTTTCGATTTCAAGCAACACCCCCGTTTCGACATTAGGTTTTACCGTATGCAAATACTTAACAAGAATCTTGTGCATCGGATTCCCCTTCTTTAGCATTGCATCTGGAATTCATGCAACACTTGTAAAAATGTGCTCATCATCTTTAACATTCTTTGGAAATTGATACTTCGTAAATTCAGCAATGTCTTCGCCCTGAGGAACTTGAATCCCCTCTTTCTCATACACCTTCTCCAAAATCAAACTCCAGTATCTAGCACAAGAAATTCCTTTAGCTACACTTGTGCTTTCCAAACTTTTCATAAATTCTTTCCACAACTGAGTGGCATAATCCACACTCAAGTCGTAATACAAACCCATTACCATAGCATATACTTCTTGTCTTCCCTTGTCAAGACCCACTTTTCTTCTTGTTAAGCATCGTAGAAAAATCCCAAACATGAAATTCCATATGCATGGAAGCCTAGAATTTTTGAAATCACTTATCTTTTCGAGTGGTGGCTGGTGACCCATCTCGTTGAACATATGCATAATTTGAGGGTTAGAAGGTTTGAAAAAGGGTGGTGAATTGGTTAACTCCAAGATCTGTGAGAACATTTTCTTGGTGAGACGAATTCATTTTTCATTCACTAAATTGAAAGTGATAATATATGTTCATTTATTGAATGAAGCAGTAGATGCAGCCCTAGACAACCAAGTTAGTGGCATGGTGAAGGATTTGAACATGGCGGTGGCTAGAACTGATATTTTCAATACAACAATCAGCATCTTGAGATCATCTGGATACAACGAGACATTTGATTCAACTTGATAGTTGTTGCTTTGTATCTTCATCAGAGGTTGGGATGCAATTTCTTCAGTAGTGGAATTATGAACAGCAGCCATTTGCAAGTTGATTGAAAGCTTTCTGGGGAAAAAATTAGGTCTTTTTGATCTTTTGTGAGTTCTTGAATGCGTGATTTCAAAAGGAAAGAAGATTTTGCTTTTATAAGTAACCCAAAATAATTTGAACCGTTTGTCATTAAGAATAAGATCACATCATCCCTTGAAACACGCACTAGTAGGCGTTATTATAGCTATGTCAGATAAAGTTCCTTGAAACTAGGGCCAAGTTACCAAACGGTTACATTGAGACTGTTCGTGAGTACGTGTGGATAAGATCAAACCTTTCAGATTTGAGGTTGAGCTCATTCGTTTTTCGGATTCGAAACTAAGTCATTTGCCAGTCTTGTGAAATCATTAGCCTAAGTTGGTATTACTTAGAGCCTCAAAGATTTCGTGAGTGCAGTGATTCAAAGTAAAAAGGATAAGAAGCAAATTAAAAAAAATTGCATATGTGATGTCAAAAATGTTGACACAAAAGCAGTTAAACCCCAGGCAAAGGTTGCATTGTTAATTATGAAGAGAGATAACTAACATCTTGTGCATTTTCCCGTGAATTACAATCGAATACTTTTAGAGAAGTATCAAAGAGCTTCTTTTTCAAGGCTTCAATGGGTGGCTTACGAATTTCGTTACATATCATCCTAAACATAAGGTGACTATAGAAAAGAATTAATACTCACACTGAAATCACATTCATGGAAAAATAGTTAAGCTGGATTTCATTGGGAAACAAATGTTGTGGGTTTCAAACATTTGATGAAAATCATTCATACTAAACAGTATGATTTGGAGTATACGGAACTTTGGTACAGAAACAAGGGTTTCGTAAGAATCTGGAACAAAGTTCCCCGTCAATTCCTTATTTAGTTCGGATATTTGCGTTTCACTTGCATCACGGTCTTATGATTTAAGATCATTAACACATATTTTTGACATGTTTAAGTCACAATTGGTTTAATTAATGACCTCTTGAACATGTGTCTTTGAGTGTGAAATGTGTTAAGAAATTTTTTGATGAAAAAGATTGGTTAAGATTCAAATATACCTCTGTTATATATGGACCAAAAAGACAACTCTTAACTCATTTGAGAAAAGTAAGGTAGCTCATTGGACTAATGCGAATGTAAGCCTAATTTTGGAAGAAACTTTCGTATGAAAAATTTCATTAAGGCTTTCGTAACACACATATAGTCAGTTGAGGCTTGAGTCGACATGCGGCAGTATGCTTCTAGGGACCTCTCAACTAGTACACAGATTTAAGAGAATAAGCTTCCCGTAGAAACACAAGCATGACCCTTTGAAGAATTGTCTTGAAAATGTTCTTGAATTCCTAAAAAAAACAAAGTAACCAAAAATCTTTTTGAATTTTCCATTTTTGAACAAAAACAAAAAAAAAAAAAAAAAATTTGTAGTTTTGAATTTTTCGAGAAATAAAACATGCAACAAAAGAAAATCTTTTTGATATTGTTGATTTTTCGAAAATTATTACAAAGAAATAAAAAATATTTTTGATTTTTCAATTTTTCAATGAACAAATTCTAAACTAATGAAAAGAAATGATAGAACAAAGCACGCGAAACTTTTTAGTATCAAGATACGAAAACGAAGCGTGTCGAAGCCTCTTAACGCACAATAACCTCTTAATGGTTCAGTCAGCAAGCCTCTGAATCGACACCTTTTTCACCAACAACATTTCGTTAATTTTGAATATTTGATACTGGTACCGAATTCGCATCTAACATTCCCAAACCTACTAAAATTCTCACAAAAGATTTTTCATCAAGTGGTTTAGTGAAAATATCAGCAAGTTGATTAGTAGTTTTCACAAAATGAACTTCGATGTTTCCATCTTCCACATGATCTTTTATAAAATGATAACGAAGAGTAGTGTGTTTCGTTTTCGAATGTTGTACTGGATTATGAAAAATGCGAATAGCACTTTATGAATCACAATACAAAGGAATCTTTTTCATATTAATTGCATAATCACGCAATTGGCTTTGAATCGAAATGATTTGAGAAGTGCAAGCAGCAGCAGAAATGTATTCAGCTTCAGCAGTAGAAATAGCTACACAAGTTTGTTTCTTTGACTGCTAACTTACCAACTTCCCATCCAATAATTGACATCCTCCACTTGTACTTTTTCTGTCGAGAGTACATCCACCAAGGTCTGAATGCGAAAAGGCTTGAATGAAAAATCCAGATTTCGAAGGATACCACAATCCCAACGAAACTATTCCTTTGAGATAACGGAAAATATTCTTCACAGCTGTTAAATGTGGTTCTTTTGGATTTTCTTGATACCTTGCACAATTGCACACAGAAAACATGATATCAGGTCTACTTGCAATTAAATAAAGTAAAGAACCTATCATGCTTCGAAACAAGGTAAGATCAACAGCAAGTGAATCTAACGAGGGTGTTAACTTCGTTCCTACTGCCATTAGTACTCTTAGCTTCGTGTTATTAGTCATTCCAAACTTTTCAAGAAAATTCTTTGTGTATTTTTCTTGGTTAATGAAAATTCCTTCTCTGCTTTGACGTATATTTAACCCAAGAAAATTGTTGATTTTACCCATCATGCTCATTTTGAATTTACTCTTCATCAAATTATCGAATTCACTAGACAAAGCTGGGTCAGTAGAGCCAAAAATAATATCGTCAACATAAATTTGAACAAGCATGAGATGATCCCCAACTTTCTTACAAAATATCGTGGGATCAACTGATCCTTGTTTAAATTTGGATTGTTTTAAGAAATTGGTAAGAGTTGCATACCATGCTCTTGGTGCTTGTTTTAACCCATACACAACCTTATCTAAAATGTAAACATGATTAGGATATTCTTCATTAACGAAACCTGGTGGTTGTTCAAGATATATTGTTTGTTCGAGTTCTCCATTCAAGAATGCACATTTGACATCCATTTGATAAACATCAAAGTCTTTGTGTGCCGCATAGGCTAAAAATATTCGAACAGCCTCGAGCCTGGCGACAGGGGAAAATGTTTGTTCATAGTCGATACCTTCTTGTTGCGAATAACCTTTAACTACAAGCCTAGATTTGTTTCGAATAATAGTGCCCTCTTTGTCGGTTTTATTTTTGAAAATCCATTTTTGCCCGACAATCGAAACATCATTAGGTTTTGGAACAAGTCTCCAAACCTTGTTTCAATCGAATTCAACAAGTTCAGATTGCATAGCAACAACCCAATCTGAGTGTTCCATTGCAATCTTAACTGTTTTTGGCTCTATTTTCGAAATAAACACATTAAACATGTAAAATTCTTGATTCGTATTTAGTACCTCATTTTTTGCATGAATTTGAGCTCTTGTTAAAACTCCATGTTGTGGATTTCATATAACTTGCTCTTTTGGATGATTCTTCATCCATTTCTCAAGTGGTGGATATGAAGGATCAAATTCCAATGGTGCATCTTCGTACATTTCTTCATTTTCAGTACCTGCCACAGAAATATTATCATCGAATTCATGAAATTCATCATTTTGATCAATATTAATTGCATCTGTATCATCATGCTCCCCCTCAACATGATTATCATTTTGATGCTCCCCCTCAAATTCATGATGCACACTACTCTTCTCCCCCTCGAAAGAAAGTCCCATCCCCCTCAGCATTTAGAGGAATAGATGTATGCTCCCCTTCCATACGAACATCTAGCATACTTTCGGCATTTTCAGTAGTATCCGAAGTGATTGTTGAATCATCAGTATGTTTTGATGATTTGGGTGTTTGATTATCATCAACATGAACTTCAGCATCAATTGCCCTATCTAGAACACCAAAAATGAGATCATAATCAAAATCAATTGAATTATCATTTTCAATTTGATTGTTTGATTCAACAAGAATGGGTTTTGTTCAAACTTTCTTTCTACTTGTTTAACATAGTAATCATCAAAAGTAAGATTAAAAGTTTCTTCAACTTTGCGAGTTCGTTTGTTCAACACTCAATATGCAACTGAAGTATGCGAATATCCCAAAAATATGCCTTCATCAGCTTTAGTTGCAAACTTTGAAAGATTGTCTTTAAGATTCATGATAAAACATATGCAACCAAAAACATGGAAAAATTGACATTAGGTTTCCGATTATTTATTATTTTATAAAGAGTGATATTAAATCTTTTATGAATAAAAGAACGATTCTGAGTAAAACATGTTGTTGAAGCGGCTTTAGCCCAAAGATGTGACAACCTCAAATCTATTCCCGTTACAAATCCCGTTTTCACTAACAGAACGTGTCACTATACGCTATTTTATGTAATATTTGGGATCGTCAATATCCGAATATCTAAATTTATGCATGGCTTGATATTATCATAAGAAATATAACTCGTATGTGTTAACCCCGTTTAACCTAATAGAGTTGTATTACCTTTCCAACCACTTCACCCGGGTAAAAAGTTTTAACCCAGTTAACTTTAAACATCGGGTAGCCGTGTATCGGGTGCGATACCCGAGACATATGAAATGAGTGTACACAACATTTGAATACTCTTTTACCACACACCCACTCTCTCTCTCTACTTTCTCTCTCTAGACTCGAAATCGACCCCGATTCCGCTAATTTCCGACTTCCAAACGTAAGTACTCATCCTCTATTTTAATCTAGTCATGCTTCATTGAATTTGGGGGCCAAAATCATAGAAATCAAGGACCAAAGAGGAGTTTACGGCCTAAGAAGCTCCTTAGGCCGTAAACCCCCAAAATCATGCCAAAGATTAAGTTTTTCCTCCTTTCAAGCTAGTATACTAATTAAGGCATATATCTAGAAGAGTTTGGACACTAAAACACAAGGATTTGTTGCTTAAAAAGGAGTTTACGGCCCAAGCTTGTGCTTAGGCCGTAAACACCTTAAACACCCCAAAAATCTTGGATTTAAGTCCCAAAAACTCATCTAGGGTGTTTAGTATTTTAGTCTTGACACTAGTAAATGTTTAAGTACATCAAACAACACCATTTGAGGACAAAATGAGGAGTTTACGGCCTAGCTTAAGCTTGGGCCATAAACACCCAAAAAGTTGTGTCAAACAAGTCCCTAAACCACTCAAATGCATGTAAGGAATTTAGCTAAGGCCTTTGGAGGTGTGTTGTACCATTAAACTTCACATTTGGAGGCAAAATGAAGAGTTTACGGCCAAGGATGTTCTTGGGCCGTAAACTCCCCAAAAGTTCATGCCAAATTGTCCCAAAACTCATTATAGGGCCTTCTAGGATTTATCTAAGGTGTATGAGACCATGTTGTACCATTAAAACATACATCTTGAAGGATTTATTGGAGTTTACGGCCCAAGAACAAGTCTTGGCCGTAAACTCCCCAAAAATGTCACACATTTAGAGTTTAATCCCTCCCTCTTAGTCCAAAACACATACCATTAAATTAAGGAAGTGATATAAGGCCCTAAACATACCTTTTGGAGTGTCACAAGAGTTTACGGCCAAGCCTAGGGGGCTTACGGCCGTAAACTCCCAAAGGATGGTCTTTGGGCCATAAACTCCCAGGGAGTGAGCTCATGGACCCTCCTGTAAATCATTCATGGCCTTGTACCACTCCCGGGAACCCTTTCTAGGCCTTAAAACCCCGAAAACGATGCTAGAATGTCCAAATACTATAATGAAAAGCATAAGATGATTAACTTCTTGTAAAATACATATTTCATATGACATTAGGGTCCTAAAAGGTGCTCAAGTGGTTATTTGGTACCAAACGCTCAATCGACACTTTTACCCGATTTACCTGATTCACCCGATTTCCGCGATTTCAGGTGAGTTCATACCCCTTTAATGAACCTTTCAAATGTTTTAAATGTTTTAGGGGGGAGATACAAGTTGCTTATAAATGTTTATGTAAAGTTTTACAGAATGATTTCCGAGTTACAAGGATTAATCACATGAGATTCACTACCCTTAGTTCAAACACATGTGATTTGTCCCTATGCCTTATAAACGGGTTTCACCCTTTTCAAACTATTTTTAAACAGTGAATCAGATTTTAAATGTTCTTTTGGAAAAATACTTTTATTTAATCAATTTACTTATAAAATGTAACCACTCTGATATATTTATATAAGTAAGACTTGGAGGACTTAGGACCGATATCTCGCCTTATTTCCTGTTCTTGTTTGATTGTGGGCTTAGGGTAGTAGTTATCTGTCCGACTGTCGTTGATTTCTTAGTTATATAATCTGTATATCAGTATGGGATACGAATGTTACTGCTTTCACTTAATGCTAAAGTCACTAACGTGCCAAGAACCATCCCCACTAAAATAACCATAATAGGTATGGTTACGGTTGCTACAGCTACTACTCGCTAAAGTCATTACTATCTACACTATAACACTCACTATTACTAGACGATACACTAGTAAGAGAATACACTATGATCAATACTAGAAGATTACTACACTATAATAATAGAGAAAACACTAAACAAACAATAATACACTAACCCGCTACGAGATACTCTATTCGCTATCCACTACGCCCGAAGTTTTCCAGCAGGGAGACGACTCTACATGTATAGATCTATACGGGGCAGACGCTATTACATCCCGACTGATAATCTCAGTCCACGCCGTGCAGGCCCAGGGATGCCACTACTTCACTATATTGTGCATGACTGGGAAGGTCATGGGAACCTCTATTATCCTCACTATTAGTGATATACAAGGAATACTCTACAATTACTCTAAAATACTACACTAAATGTTAAACTACATCCCGAAGTAAGTAAGTACCTTTCACTAAAGGAAGTTTGCACCTCTATCACTGATTTCAGGCTTAACCTATTCTATCACATTTATTATTCGGAGATTTGCCAATATACTTTACTATAAATGGTTTCAAAGAAATGAAGAATGCATACTTTTCACAGATTGTCACTTAAAATGTATTTTCTGGAAAAATATGGGATTTTTCTAAGTTTCTACTACTTGTGAATATAAATGATACATTTTTCGCACTAATGCTTTGTATACAAAAAAAAAAACTCACACTAAACTCTTATGAACTCACCAGCTTTATGCTGATAATCGTTTTCAAAATAACTTGTATCTTCAGGTCAAAGATAGACAGGTACAGACGCGGCATTTTGGAGAAGGTGGAGCACACAAGACCCATCTCTTATTTTTGATTTACTTTTGGGTGATTGTTAAACATTACAAAACACACTTGTAATTAAATTCACTATGTAATGCTATGGTTGTATGTTTCTTGTTTCTACTATTATGCAATTGTGATGATACTGTTCACTACGTCATCCACCCCGAAACGTATTCCGCCGCTATCGGTTTTGGGGTGTGACAAAAGATATTGAGGAAGATTCGCATATGTCAACATTATTCTTGCTGCCTCACATAATGATCTGTTTATTCTTTCAACAACACCATTTTGTTGTGGTGTATATGGTGATGAGAAATTATGTGAAATTCTTTTTTCAGTTAAAAGCGTATCAACATCTTGTTCTTAAACTCAGACCCATTATCACTCTTTATTCTACGCACATTCGTTTTCAGGCTCATCTCCATCTTTTTGATAAAATCAATCATTGTTTGAGCTACTTCAGATTTTATCCTGAGAAAAAATACCCATGTGAAACATGAAATATCATCAACGATAACCAAAATGTACCATTTCTTGTTAATTGTTTCAACAGTCGAAGGTCCACAAAGGTCAATATGAAGAAGTTCCAATGGTTGAACAATTTTTGAGTCTATCACGATAGGATGTCATTTGCGATGTTGTTTTCCTTGTTCGCAATCTGCACAAAGAGTATTATTATCAAATTTTAACACAGGAAGACCACGAACTAAATCTTCTGTAACCAGCTTGTTTAGATTTCGAAAGTTTAAATGAGATAAACATCTATGCCATAACCAACTGACATCAATTGAAGCTTTCGAAAGTAGACAAATAGATGGTTTGCCCACTATTGGTTTAATATCCAGTGTCAACATATCGCCATATCGTTTCGATTTTAGCAATACTTCATTCGTCTCGACTTTTGAGATTATACTCCCTTCTTCGTTAAACACCACTTGATTTCCAGTGCCCACAACAAATTGTGAAACACTAATCAAGTTATGTTGAAGACCTTCCACATATGCAACGCGATTTACTATAAATTGCCCATTCGTTACTTTGTCATATCCTTTCACTTTACATTTTTGATTATTACCAAACTTCACTACTCCAACATTTTCAATGCTTCGAAAATCTCTTAAGTTCTCCTTCCTTCCAGTCGTGTGACGTGAGCAACCACTATCAATATACCACTTCGTATCATATTAATCGTCACAAAGTACCTGCATTTAATTAAAGAATTTAGGTAACCAAGCCTTTTTGGGTCCTTGGTTATTAGTTTGAAACAAGGAGTGAATTTTAGAACTAAAAGCCCAAGTTCGAATTTTTGCAGTTATACTATCAATTAAATTAACATCATTATCTAAAGATATTGAAACATAATTTTTTGATAGTTTTGGATTTTCATTAGATTGCTCCTCAGGCTTCTCAATTCTTGTTAATTTGTTGATTGGTTTCCATCTCTATATCGAAATATCTGAATCTTGAGAAGATAAACTTCTAGTGGTTGACTCATTCGAATATTTTTCATAAGCTGTTTTGATCTGAACTTGAGAAAACCTTCCAGACTCATACCTTTTTCCTTGTCCTTCAAGCCAATTATTGATAGAATGAATTTCTGATTTTTCATTTAAACACTAAGCTTATGTTGGTTTTGTGATTGAAGGATTTGGAAAATTTGGCTTTTGTGGGAGTAAATGTAGCTTTTGATTTGGACGTTTTGTTTGGAACTTATTGATTATTCGTTGATTTTTTAACATTGTTAAGTGTTTGGTCGTTCACAACCAGGTGTGATTTCTCATACTTTTGAATGTTATCAAATTTTTGAATATGTTATTGGGAATTTGTCTATTACATTCATATGATGATGAAAAGACGTGTCTTTTTGTTTTTTTGTTACAATTGGTTTTTGAGAACTCTTAGTTTTTGAAAAATTTGAGATTTTAGACTTTGAAACACTGACTGTCTCATACGAAACTTTGGATTTAGTTAGAGCGGGTTTTTCGTCAGACACCACTTGCCAAAAAATTACTTTTTGCGCCTTTCTTTTTGAAACTTTGTGTTCTTTTGAAAAATTGTTAACAAGCACTTTGAATTCGTTTAAATTAAGTTTCACAGTTGGAATTGAATAAACAACTTCTTTTGGAACAACATCTTTTTCTTTTTCTGATTTAACAACCCATTTTTGTTTTGAGTTTTGTTTTTGAAAAACAAACGAATTCTTAATGAAATTGTTTTCAACTGTGTTTTGATTTGAAAAGAATCCTTCATTAGTTGAACGCTTATTGTCTTCTTCGACAAATTTTTTGAATTCAGGCTTGACATTCTTAACATTACCAGTTGTGACAAATACTTGATTTGAAAAAACTACATCCTTTGTGCATGTAAAATTCGGATACACGACAATATGAGTTTCAAAATAATGGGCACCTTTTTCATTCATCATCTTGTCAAATTTTTTAGTTTCCCCATAAACTTGTTCAACAACAACTCTTGGAATTGATGTTTCAGTTGAAACTTTCTTTTCTGTTTTAATTCGAAGCTTTAATTTCATCCTCATCATCATCACTACTATCTGTTTGACTATATCAAACTTCCACATCATCAAAGTAAAAAAATTTCGAAGTAGAGGGTTTTCCAATGTCATCCTCAACCATCGAATCATTAAAAATTTCTTTACCTTTGGCCTTAGATGTGATGTTAATGATAGACAACTGAGAACAATCAATACTTTCTTCTTCTTCTTCAACTTCACTTATTTTGCTGAGATTATCCGAATTCTCATCGACATCAGCAAAATTGAGTTGTGAATCATGTTTCGAATGTTCAGTTCTTTTCAAAATTTTCACTTGTTCATCTTTTGTTAAAATTTCATTAATAATATTAACCAATTCTTCAGCATTTAAAAACTCATATATCTTAACAACACCATATGCAAACCTATCGTCTGGCACTTTGTTAAAATTAGCTATTGTGTTTTCACAATCATATGACATTACATCAACTTTTTCTCTTTCGAATGCATGAAAAGGAAATAGTTTACGATGTTGTTCTTTGCTAATTTCAGAAGAATGATGTAATGCTATTAGCTTTGCATATAACCATTTTGCCGAATTATAATAGATGTTACATTGAGCCAACAACATTCGTACATCTTTATCTTGATTCTCTCTATCATGATTGACATTTCCTAATTGCAACTCTAGATACTCTACCCTGCATCGTTTCGTGCCTGGCAACTTTTGAGTCTCTAGCAATTGATTATTAAGTTTCTTTGCCTTATTACTAGCCGACACAACAATAGCATCAAAGTAAGCAACAATATCATCAAAATCAATTATTTCAGAATCATATGCATGTAAAGGAATATTGAAAGATTCGAGCATAGAGTGTACCTTTGTTGTCATTGGAGATTTATCACTTGACTTCGAAACGAAGCAATGTCTAGATATCTCTTCTTCTTCTCCATCCTCGAATTCTGCAAACATGGCACCATGAGTAGGATATTTCATCTCCTCATCATTAGACCCAGATGACCAAATCTGATAAGTACCATTTTCTTCATCTTCATTCTCTCCTCTTGCTACAAGAGACAATCCCTTGGCCTTCTCACGAACTTCCTCCAGTTTTCCAGCATAATATGCTTCATCCTTCACTCTATTCTTCTTCTCCTCTTTCATTCGAAGCATACAATCAATTGCAAAGTGATACGCACCATTACAGTAATGACAATCTACACCAGAATCTCCTTTCAATTTCTTTTCTGCCTTAAACTCTTTCACCTTATCATCATTCTTCTCAGGCTTTTCAAATTTCTTTTTCTCTTCTACACCAGACTTCGTATGATTTCCTTTCATCTCACTCTATTTCCCTTAGAATTAAAAGGCTTTTTGAAAAACTTCATAACTCTATTATTCGAAAAAAAAAACTATTGCTTCATCATCCGAATTCAATAGGAAACCTTCTTCATCTGAGTTCTCCTTTTCAGCAGATTCCATCTCAGACACCTTCGAAACCAGAGCTAGTGGTCCTCCTAAACTCTGTTTTGCTTCTTCCATAATCTCAGACACTTCACTTTCGTGTGTCTTCAGCTGATTGTAAACATCACTCAATGAAGAAATATCAAAGCTCTATTGATTTTTGATCATCATACTAACACTCCTCCATTCCTTCCTAAGTCGCATAACAAAAGTAAGATTATACTCCATTAGAGACCTTGTGATTCCATAGCGATTACATCTGTAGATCAAATCATTCAGACGATCATAGTAAACTTCAATTGTTTTAGTTTCCTTCTGTTTGAACTTTTTCAGCTCAACTAAACATTGCTTAACAAAATTGATCTTAGTTTTCTCACCTCCTTGATACTTTTCCTTCAGAGTATTCCAGATACCCTTAGCAGTTTTACAACCACGAATGTAGTTATAAACAACAGGTGGCAAACCACCTCTAAATTCCCTCATACAACGCTTTTCGTGTTTCTCCAGTCTTGTTTGTTGATATTCAACAGCAGAAGAAGTTCTAGATGAACCAATATTTTGAACATTTGATGGAGGTTGAACTGTTCCTTTGATGCAATTCCACAGCTCTACATCCAGACCATTCATGTAGTCTTCCATATGATCAACCCACTGATCGTAGTATTCTGGAATCAGCATTGGAATTTTGGGTGATGATCCGAGCAGATGAGAATACTAAGTCATTGTCTTCATGTTGAAGTTCTCCATTGATGAACACACGAGAAAAATTCGGAAATCACAGAAAACTTGATGAATTTGAGATTTGATCAAACGAATTGATCAAAAACTTATAATTGATCACTCGATTATACAATTTGAATATAGAATCTAATCAAATCTGTAGATCAGACATGATTTTGAGAACCAAAAGCGCGAAAACTTTTAAGACAAAAAATGACTCAAAAACAGATGATTCAGAAAGAAATTCAGATCAATGCAGTTTGATTCCTGCTCTGATACCAATTGTAGAAGAATTGTATACGAGAAATCGATTAAGAACTAAATTAATCAATGTAATGAACTCAGAAAGTAAATAAGTCTTTGAAGTGTTTATTACTCTTTGTAAGCTTGATTACAAAAATAGACTACAAAATCTGGAAAACTCCTTTTTCTAAACCAAAGCTCAGTCCTTATTTATAGGGAACTTGAGAGTACAAAAAATACTATGTCTGAAACTATTATGCTTCATACAAAAGAGACTTAGTAAATACATTACATATGAAAATAAACTAAACACTCTTCGGCTATTTACGAGACTTCGACCCTTACACAACTGTTAAGCTAGGATTTGTGGAACCGAAGATGATATCATCAACGTAAATTTGAACGATCATAAGGTGGTTACCCTCTTTCTTACGAAAAAAGGTTGGGTCAACCGAACCTTGTTTAAACTTTGACATTTTGAGAAATCTAGTTAGTGTTTCATACCATGCCCTTGGTGCTTGCTTTAGACCATAGACTGCCTTGTCTAGAATGTAGCAGTGATCTGGATGCTTCTTGTTCACAAAACCTGGTGGTTGCTCTACATACACCGTCTCTTCCAGTTCTCCATTTATGAAGGCACACTTCACATCCATTTGATATACTTCAAAGCTCTTAAGTGCAGCATAGGCGAGAAAAATGTGAACCGATTCTAGCCTTGCTACTGGAGCGAAGGTCTCTTCGTAATCTATGCCTTCTTCTTGACAGTGACCTTTCACAACCAATCTTGCCTCGTTGCGAATCACATTTCCTTCCTTATCCATCTTGTTCCTGAAAACCCATTTTAGTCCAACCACAGAAGCATCCTTTGGTGTTGGAATCAGTCTCTAAACTTTATTTTGCTCGAACTCATTAAGTTCGTCCTGCATCGCATGTATGCAATCAGAATGATCGATTGCAGTGTTGATCGTCTTCGGTTCAACCTTGGAGACGAACGAATTAAACATGCAAAATTCCACTTTAGAGAATAGTGCATTTTGTTTCGCTTTCAGTTGTGATCGTGTGAGTACCTTTTCTGTTGATTTACCAAAAATTTGTGTTTATGGATGATCTTTAGTCCATTTGGTTAGAGGAGGGTAATTAGGATCATATGAGGGATCCAATTCAGCATTCACTTCTTCGAATTCTGACTGAGTTTCATCATCGTATGTATTTGTATTCTCCCCCTCGAATGATAAAACTTCCTCAGCTTCAGGCTGAGATTTCTCCCTCTGGACATGACTTTCGGTTGGTATCGATGATGATGGGCTCTCCCCCTGGAATGGTGAATCTTGGTTATTTGGAAAAGACAAACCTTCCCCCTGAATATAAGGACTATCTCTCGGAGGTTCACTTGTGTCAGGCTGTTCGAATGTTATCGGTTGTTCATCTGCCATTTTCTTTTCACCATCATCGATTATCTTCTTCAAGTTGTCTACCTTGTTGTCTTCATCTTTGGATTCAGAGTGAATAGCCTTTTCTGGCTCATCAAATAGCAGCATGTATTGCTCAAAGAGGTTTGAAATTGGTACCTTAGCTTGACCAAATTTTGGAAATAGTTTCTCTATAGAACCTTTGGTTGTCTTCAGTTTCTTGACATAGTTATCATCGAAGGTGACATAATAGGTCTCTTTAATTTTCTTTGAACGCTTGTTCGAAACACTATATGCTTTGGAGTTTAAAGAATAAACCAGAAAGATTTCTTCATTTGCTTTGACGTTAAACTTGTTTCGGTGCTCTTTTGAATTGAAGATAAAGCATCGTGAACTGAACACATGGAAAAAATTTACATTAGGCTTTCGGTTGTTCAAGATCTCATAAGGAGTGATGGAGAAACGTTTGTTGAGATAAGATTTGTTGTTCGTGTAGCAAGCAGCAGCAATGGCATCAACCCAGAAATATAGAGGTAGAGAAGCGAAGCTAAGCATGGTTCGGGCTGCTTCACACAAATATCAGTTTCGCCTTTTGACAATTCCATTCTGTTGTGGAGTATATGGAGCCAAGAAGTTATGAGTTGTCCCCTTCTCTGTAAGAAAATCTTCAAATTCTTTGTTCTTGAACTCCAACCCGTTGTCGCTTCTTATGTTTCGAACTACCTTTTGTAGTTGAACTTCTACCTGCTTGATAAAGAGTCTAAGCTTGGGAGTGGCCTCTGATTTCTACCTCAAAAAGAACACCTAGTAAACCGAGAGAAGTCATCCACTATTACAAGTATATACCTGTTAACACCAATGCTCTCAATTGAAGATGGACCACATAAATCAATGTGAAGTAATTCTAGTGGTTCAATAATTTTCGTATTGACTCGTGAAGGATGACTCTCTCAACTTTGTTTTCCCATTTCACACGCAGCACACAAGTGTTCTTTATCTAACTTCAGAACAGGAAGACCTCGAACATGATCCCCAAGCACTAGCTTGTTGATCTATTTAAAATTGCGATGAGAAAGTATTCGATGCCAAAGCCAGTTTTCGTTTGAATGAGCCTTCGTTAGCAAGCAAACTGCTTTTCGCTTCGATTTCAGTAGAATATTGGTCGTCTTTTTTTCAATAATCTATGAGCCATCATCATCGAATGAAACCTTTAACCCAGTACCAACGACCAGTTGAGAAACTCGGAAAAGGTTGTGTTGTAAACCTTCAACATATGCCACTTTTCATATCGTGAAATCACCATTGGTGATCATACCATAACCTTTGATCATGCCAAAAGAATTATTACCATACTTGAAACTTCCACCATCTTGAAGGGACCAAAACTCCCTCGGCTCTTCCCTTCTTCCTGTCATGTGACGCGAGCATCCACTGTTTATGTACCATTCATCGTCGAACAGCTCGTCACGCATAACCTACAAAAATTAAGTAGATTTAGGAACCCAAAGTTTCTTGGGTCCTTGTGAGCCTTTTACAGAACAGGGAATTGTAAAAGAAATGTCAACTAAAAAGGTTCTTTTTATTAAGGTTGTTTCATGTTTTCTTTTTATGGTGAAAACTTTGATTTTATTAGATTTGAGTACTTTAGGTTCAGTTTTGAATTTGAGAATTTGACGTCAGCAGACTTTCGGTTCTCCACTTTGGGTTTAAACGATGTCTTCTTTTTGTTTTCTGGAAAGAGCTTTCCTTTTCCCTTTCGACCATTATGTGAGTAAGAGTAAGAATGAGAAAGATGGGACTTGGGAGTAGAATTAAGCTTTCGGTCATTGCTCTTACTTGGTTGAGAGCCGAAACTACCTTCCCCTCGGTTCTTCTCATTGGTTGGTCTAGGACCGAAACCATCCTTTCGGTTTCTCTCACCTTGAGGACCAAAACTTCTTTTTCGGTTGTCATCCATCTGAGGATCGAAACTCCTCTTTTGGTTGCTATACTTTTGTGGACCGAAACTCTGGTTTCGGTTGTTTTGATTTTGGGAACCAAAACTCTTCTTTCGGTTGTTTTCATTATGTTGAGTGCGAGATATGGAGTTTGCTTTTATTTCATCCTTTGACTTAGTGGTCTTTTCATAGAGAACGTAATTAGGTTTTTGAGATCACCGAAACTGTTTCCTTTCTGTGAGATTCTTTTTTATCTCAAATTACGTTGATGCTTTCTTTCTAACACCTGTTTTGGAGTTTTGTGGATGTTGGTCTTTTTCTTCGGTCTTTGAGCATGAGTTTCGCTCTTTAGCGAAAAGGTTTTGCTTAATGCCATGACCGGTTCATCTGGAAGAATTTTGGTACCACTTGTACTTGGCACATCAAAGCGTGTAGGTTTCTTGAGTGGTTCTGCCACATACCTACCTTTCACCCTCCATGATGTTTTCTTAGATAGACCAACTGTATCATCGGCGTTATCAATCGATGTTGACCAGAAAAACTCATCACAGACATCAACATTATCTTCTTTTACTAAAGGTGTCAGTTCGACTGTCTGTTGCCGAGTAACTCCTTTAACTATATAAACTTGATTTGGAGTTGTTTGAACCTTTTGATATACAACAACCTTTTCCTTGAGGACTATGGTCTTGTCTTTGGATAAACGAGCGAACTCAACAAAATTTTCAGAAATAAGATTTTTGTTGGTTTCGGGTTCGCTCTTGACAAATTCGGAACAGTCCACCTCATCTTCTACAGATGTTACACTCATATCATCATCCTCATTGAATTCAGAAGTGTTTTCAATATCAATTTTATTTTTTGAATTCAACTTGGCATTAAAAGAGTCATTCTATACGGTTTCGTTTTGATTTTTAATCTGTCATTTTCATCCAACAAATTTTTTAGCATGTCCTTATGGTCTTTTGACTTTATGAAGGACTCTATTTTGCCAATACCAATTTTGTAAGCAGGTGAGATATCATTAGAAGAAACAACGTTTTCATGGTTATATGCATCGGCGTCGATTTCATCCTCCTTTAACTCAAGGAAGGGTAAAATCATACGATGTATCTTCTTCCCTATATTACAATCAAGATGCAATTGAGTAATGTTGGAGTATAATCGTTTAGCAATCAAACAAAAAACATTCCGTTGTTTTAAAAGCTTTAAATTATCTCTTTGAAAATAAATTGTTTCATCCCTAGACCTAATTAAATCGTCCTCCTTCCGCTCAATCATTATATGCCTCTCCTCACTCTTCAACGATATCCTGCTGATTTGATCAGTTAGGTTAGACTTTGTGACGCGAGTTTGAGTTAGACTACTACTTATACTAGAAAATTTAGATTTTAGTCCATTAAGTTCTTTTTCATAGTTTGTGATAGGGATTTGTATGGAAGCAATAATAGATTGTACCTTCTTGATCAACTCATCGCATTCATTGATCTGCTCACTGATAGGTTTCGCTGCAAAACACTTGTCATCTCGCTCCTTTGCTTCATCCAGTCCCCCATCAGTGGTATAGCTTGTCATTAGCGACACCCCATAAGTCACCATTAGACACTTTCCTGAAACGTCCTCTTATTTCACCAATAAAGCCCTGCCATGTGTGGGCTTCCTCACTTCTTCATCTTCAGAATCTTCCATGGACATGATGAGGTTTGTTTAAAAACCTGCTTAAGATCAGACTTGTAAATAACGTTAGGGTAAGATCAATGATTAAAGAACTACATCAATAGCAGATGACGGCTCTAACAATATCGATCAAAGCGGAAAACCCTAAGATCCTCTTCGACAGAAGAGATGTGTATGGATTACACAGTCTCCTACTCTGATACCAATTGATGAGTTGAAAACTCTTAGATCAATTAGATCTTAAACAGGTTAATCAATAAAAACAAACAAAAAAACACAGAAAACACAAGATGGAATCAAAGTATAGCTTAATGATTCAAGAATAGTCACGCCTCAGCAGAGCTCGATAAAGGACTTCCACTGTAGAGGCGAGCTAGGGCTTGTAGTACAATTATGAGAATAACAAATGAAAGTGATAATTACCAAGGAAGAATGCATGCACCTTAAATACTAAAACCCTAATAAAAATAAACACAGTTGGACAGGCCCAAACCGGTAAAAAAAAACTGGGCTAAGGAGCGAGCCACAGACGCAACACTTCGTGTCCCAACACGTATCCTTTAATCTCTCAGTGTAATGTAGCTTCATATCGACACCTGTGATACAAATAAACTAAGTGGGTCAGGTTGAGAAACCTGGTGAGTACCTAACCCACAATAATAAAGTTGTTATGTTTCATCATCAAACAATTAACCCAATTACCCATCCCCAGTATCTTCTTTATTCTTAAGTATCTTCCCTAAAAATCATATATCCCTCACTATTAATTCCTAAGGATTGTCCTAAGGAATAGGCATGAATTCCATTGTTGCCAGGGTTTATATAACACACACTATGCATATAGTTGATGATGTTATCTGTTAAGCACTAAGTCCTTAGATGTCAGGGTTTATCTCTTTTATTAGCAATATTATTTTAGGGATTCCACATATAATACATGTCAATCGGTTTTTAGAGTACATTTGGTGAACACATCGTTCACAACACCTACAGGTTGCGAGCCTGCTAATGTTCCACTGGACTGTCTAGAATAGTCTGTGGTTGCCATCTATACTCTGCTAGATGACTGGGCCATCGCTTCTCATCATCTTTCACCTCTCATCATCATATTTCATCTCTTATCATTCATCTCATTTTTCATCTTTCATCTCTCATCTCATCTTTCATCTACCCATCTTTACCCATCATAACTATAGGTGTAAAAGATGTATATAGTTTAAATCGAATAAAAAATGTATATTTTGTTCATTCAGTATAAATATCAAGAACACATATAATATGCATACATAGCACGTAATTTATATTAAATACTTCATATCTATGTGTAAGATGAAAGTAACTATGCACTCACTATTCAAAGTGATGATTCCAAACTCGGGCAGCGCTTCGCTTCTAACAATTCTATTTTTCTTCGGTGAAACCTAGTATCATTACCGCTATATTTTAGTCTAATATTTATCACGACTATTTACTAGCGATATTGTTTTATAAGGGTTCAACAATACTTTTCAACCACTATGTGCAGACAGGGGGCAGGACCATTTTGGCATTATAACATTGCTAAAATCTAACAACATTACGCGGTCCTTCAAACCAGATTCCACGTATCGCGAGTAGTCAAATGATATTTTATTAACACTTTGTATATTATATTTAACTATATATATATATATATATATATATATATATATATATATATATATATATATATATATATATAGTTTACAAGTTCATAATAACGATATTGAACTTAAGCATAAGCTATACTTAAATTCGGGTAAGGATAACTCACTTAGTAGGAGGTTTGGCTAGGAACCGGGCTCTGTGTGGGCAGAACTTATGAGCCAAAAACTCTTCGTCACGGAGCCTTCTGGTGCTCCGGGACTCACCTCTAGCACTCGGGAAGTGCTAGGGAATGGGAGGGGCTAACATAGGTGTTTGAGAGAGAAACAATGGGAAAGGTGTGAGTTTTTGGGGTGATTTGTGCCTCTATTTATAGGTTGAGTCTGGTTCGAACGTTGGGTGTTCGTGGACAGGTGTCATCATCTGGTGCCAAGTCATGGTGTTGAAGTAATGGCTCAGATCGCACCACATGTCGCTTGCTGGTACTCCAAAAACTGATTATCTTCTAAAATTTGTAACTCTTGCATACGAGTTCCGTTTTTGACATTCTTTATATCTACGCATACATATGAACGGGATCTACAACTTTCGTTTAGACTTCATCGGCTAATTTTGACTTTATTTTTAAAATTATATTTTAACAGACTTAGACAGTTAAAATCCGTTAGAAATTCATAATGTTTTCATCCGACGTCCATTTTCGGTTGTCTTTATATCAATGAGCTCCTATTAATGAGATCCTCAATTCTCATTTAGGTTGTGTCGGCTAAAAATAGATCGATCTAAAATTCGATTTCTAGGTTGTGCACTCTTGTGCTAAATCATAGAAAAATCATAACTTCCTCATTCGAAGTCAGATTTGGGTATTCTTTTTACACAGACTCTCGGTTTAATGTATACTATGACTTTACTTTAGATTTCTAAGACTAAAAAGTAATTTATCAAAAATTCACATTTTAAATTACGCGGTGCCATGTAGGTTTAGCTGTAAACCTTCGACGGGTCGTAACTTCTTCATTATAAATCTGATTTCAGTGTTCTTTATATGTACGGAACCCTTGTGACATATACCTTAAATTGGTTAAGGTTATGCATTCTATATAATCTTCTATCAAAAAGTCATTATTGACGTATATTGTCTCTAAATTGACTAACCCAAATCTGCGGGCGTTACAAAGTATTATAACGATAAAATAATTGGTAATAAATGATACTAATGTTTGTTTTATATTGTTTTTATTGTGCAGTATACCTGCTACCATGATCCAATGTCCCTACGCCGCACAGCCTGACGTTTCCAATGCTGGGCGTGAGTGTGATATATATATATATATATACATAAAATAAAGATCAACAGCGAACTCCTAACACAGGAGCGAACAAAAGAAACACCAAGGAAACTGAGATTCATTTGATTACAGCTCGAATGTAACCAGAAAACCACATCAACCTCTGATTTCTATACAAACAAACAACATATACAACGCTTACCGTCCGTATTCAAATATTTGTGTAACGCTCGTTTCAAGTATCATTTATTTTTTCAAGATTTTAGGGTCTTGGACTTGAACTCGACGAGTTAGGGAGCTCCAACTCATCAAGTAGAGATCGCTTTAGATGCGAGACTCAAGGTCTACTTGACGAGTTGGAAGGCCCCAAATTGACTAGTTGACAGTGTAAAGGGAAAACCCTAATTTTTAAGGATTTGTACCACTATTTAAAGAACTTATGGCTCATTTGTAGCCTACCTCATCATCCTTACAGCCCAGAGAAACCGTAGATCGAGCCTTATACCTTCATGAGTGTGTGAGAGAGCTTTGGAGAGTGATTTTAGTGTGGTTGTGAAGGAATTTCGAACTTGAAGAAGTTGGAGTAAAGAGAGAGGCAATAGGTCTGGCATCTACTCTGTTTTGGCAACCATCTTGAGGTATAAAGTTGCTACCTTGACCACTATTTGCTTAGATCTCATCTTGTGAAAGTATATTGTCACTTTTGGTGCATAATGGTGTCAGTCTCGGGTTTGAACTTGTCATGAGGATATGGTTTCAGATCTGGACACCTCTAGACCTCCATGGACATAAAGTTACCCACTTTATCTAGTCTAGACCCTTTTCCATGCCCTAAACCTTGTATGAAACTTAGTTTTAGTGTTTTAGCATTTTGAGGCCTTGCATGTACGTAAAGTTTGCAACTTTAACATGGTATTTTAGTCCCAAGGGACTGGATCTGTAGTTTGGGGCCTTGGATTCGACTGAAAGGACTGAATATGTTAAGACAAGGGAAATCCCAACAAGTTTATGAGATAACACGACGAGTTGGATCGGGTTTTCCTGTTTTCGGTCTATAGAGTAAACTCGGCGAGTTGATGAGATGACTCAACGAGTTGGGTAGGGGTTACCCGTTTTTGGGATTCTGAGTGATCTCGATGAGTTAATTAGAGTTTTTGGTCTACTCGAGTTTTCGATCTCCTAACTCGAGTTTTCGGTCTCCTGGACACTAAAGAACTCGTCGAGTTACTCAGGTAACTCGGCGAGTTGACTCGAGATTTCAGTTTTATGGAATCTGAAGGAACTCGACGAGTTGCTAGATGCACTCGACGAGTTGGGTCAATATGGGTTGTTGACCTTGACTGTTGACTTGGACTTTGACAATGGTTGACCAAGTTTGACTTTGAGGGTATTGTTGGTATCTCGAGATTTTAACAAAGCTAGTCACATGATGATTCTAGGCAGTTGAGTTGGAGCTGCGCGTTGGGACCTATCAAATCTTATCAGGTCAGTATTCTTGAGAAGTGAATCTCCTCACCATACCAATGGTTCGAAGGCACCAAGGCCGACCCATTTTATGACATGTGGTACACTAGTTGATG
The DNA here is from genome assembly GCF_051521515.1 of Lactuca serriola. Lineage (NCBI taxonomy): Eukaryota > Viridiplantae > Streptophyta > Magnoliopsida > Asterales > Asteraceae > Lactuca > Lactuca serriola. The sequence goes on from NC_136414.1 coordinate 124,764,437, forward strand.
TAGTGATATTTGGCATATTAGCTGGTTATATGTTAGGGGGTATGCTAGTTGTATATGTGGTATACTTACATGAAAGGCCATTGGGGGAGCCCATGGTGCTTGGATGTAAGACCATGTGGGGGAGCTCATGGAATTTCAGGTAAAGACCATGGGGGAGCCCATGGTACTCGGATGTCACACCATGTGGGGGAGCCCATGGCTTTCCAACTGATGACCATGGGGGAGCCCATAACACCTAGGTGTAAGACCATGTGGAGGAGCCCATGGCATCCTGGAGTAACACCCTGCGAGGAGCCCACGACATCCTTATATGTTTGTATGCATGGCTTCTGGTATATATGTAGCTTTTATAGCTAATATGTATTATGTGATTATATGGATTGTATGGGGTATGCTCTGTGGAACTCACTAAGCATTAGCTTACAGTTTGATGATTGTTTCAGGTACTTCTAAGCCTAAGGGCAAGGGCAAGGTTTGATGGCGCGGCATGCACTCTCTCACGCATTTTTATGTGGACACTTGGATATTTGAAATAAAATGTTGATGTTATGAATCTGAAAACAATTGTAGTTGAGATTTTATGATTTATGGGAATGCTTTATTTATTTAAAAATGAAAAAACTTTATTTGGAAAATTGGGTTGTTACAAGTAGGTATCAGAGCCTTGGTTTGAGGGATTCGGGTACACTCTCGGGTGTGTCAGGACTCAAACTAAGGAAGTGGTAAAATTGTTTTCAAAAAGTCCAAAGTTAAAAACTTCTTAAAATGGAAAAAGGCGTGCAATCACTACTAGAAAAAAGGCCTTTTACGACGCTCATTGCGCGTCGTAAAACGCTCAGACGACGCGCAAATGCGTGTCAAGGAAGGCCCTGTCATAAAGAGAGACGACGCGCATTTACGACGCTCATTTACGACGCGCGTTTACGACGCGCAATGCGTATCAAGGAAGGCCCTGTCATAAAGGAAGACGACACGCATTCGCGTGTCGTAACCTTACGACGCGCGTGTTAATGACACACAATGCGTATCAAGAAAGCCCGTGTCAAGAAAGGCCATGTCATAAATGAAGATGACACACATTTTTGCGTATCGTAAATTTAAATGTTAAAAAAAAAGTATATGTTTATTAATTTTTATATTAAATTTCCATTTAATTTCTCGTAATAGAAATAAAATACTTTTTTGATAGATTTACTAATTTTCAAATTAAATAACACATTAAAAGTCTCATAATACAAAATAAAATACCATAAACAATAAAGATAATTCATTGCACTAAGGACCATTTTAACAAAAGAATATAACATTATATACCATAAGTACCCTCAAGTAATCAATCTCTTACAATGTTACTAAAAATACCCTCAAGTAATCAATGTCTTACAAAGTTAAGAGACTTAGATACTCAGTTGGTATGTAATATGGCACTAAGAAGCCCAAAAATTGTTTGTGTTTTTCCTGTTCCTGGTGGATCCTACATGGACAAAAGGTAAAGAAGCTGTTGCATCAAACCAATCAAGAAACAAAATATAGACCTTTTAGTTTATGTTTCTTGTTTACTTAACAAAAACAAGAATTAATCAAGAAAAAAAATATAGACATGTCCCTAACCTTCTGTGCTGTGGAAAAAGCTAATCCAACCAAACCTCTTATCCTACCAACCTCTTTCTCAACTGCATCCTTCAACTTAGCATCAACCTGAAACCAAACTCATTTTATACATTAACCAATTATAAAACACTTCATATTAATATCTGAAAATTTTAACTAATGACAAAAATAAGAGGTTATTGGAATCGGAATAGGTGATTCCATCTTTGTACTACTTTTGGAATTCACTTCATTTTGCTTTAAGATTCCTGATGTCTGAAACAAATTATAACCACACAATGCAAAAATATAAAAGTCAAAAGTCAAAAAAAGACGAACTTCACATAAAAAAAATACCCATAGACTATCATTGCAAAAAAGACGAGCTTCACATAAAAAAAATACCCATAGACTACCTTGATTTAAGAGGAAACAGAAATAAGTGGTTAATAATGTGTGGCCCAACAGAAGCTTCACGGTTTCTATCAGCAAAAAAGTACAGAAAATTATATAGTACTTATTAAACCAAAAAAAGAATACATACATGCTCATTGAAAGCACCTCCAACTCCAGATAAACCAAGAAGAACATGAGGTTTGACCTTTTTGACCTGCAAAACACCATAAAATTGGCATCCCCATTTGCAAAGTATATAACTTTTTTTTTCTTTTCAAAAAAGTTTTTCATATAATTAACTAAAAAAAACACAATTATTCCAAAAATAGATGTAACGTACCACTTCAAGAAGATCAGATCCCTCATGGAGACCTAAACTTTCAACCTCTCCAATATCGTTGGCAAATGGTGCAGCTGCTGAGTCAATACAACCTCTCTCCTTTGTGATCAAACCTTGCATCCAAAAAAATTTTAAAACTTTATATTCATAATAGCAACGCACTTACGTTTCCCCTTTTTATTTTCTATTCAAACTATTAGTTCACTGAAAAATAATAGAAACAGAATAAGATGGTAAGTTGGACGAGGGCATTTTCGTAAAATCATACGTCTTTATCAAGTAGGAAATACACACTAGCAAATACACACTTATAAACTTCCAACCCAAGAATCTCTTCATTCAGTTTCATCAAGTGGCTTACATATACTTTTTAGCCATTGCAACTCTCAATCAGCTTCCTCCTCTTGTAGTCTTTGGAAGAACAGTCTCTCTCTTCCTTCTCCTTTTTATTCTCACAGTAACTGCTATAAAAGATGGATACGAGGATTAGAGAAGACACAGATCAGACAAAAATGAGAACAACAAAGAATCTCTTGTGACAATCCCTTGTGACATGGTGCTGATGTGGACAAGTGATCCTAGTGGCATTGCTTACATACAAACCATGAATTTAGATGGATAGTCAAATTTAAAGACACGTTATGCTAGACAAGAAACATCCTTAATGCCATTAGGGTCAATATCATGGGTAATTAGATGTGAACAACCTAATAGAAACATATATGAGTTCACAGCTAATAGAGTTAAATGGTCATAAAGTTTCCCTTAGTCAATCAAACATTATCTTACGTGGGTGTCAGGTGAAAAACACAAATGGGTTATAGGTGTTGTTGTGTATGCTGGACAAGAGACAAAAGCTATGCTAAATAGTGCAATTTCCCCTTCAAAAAGAAGCAGACTTGAACAAGCAATGAACTCAGAAACTATCTGGTTATCTGTTTTTCTATTCATATTGTGTCTTGTTGTTGCTATTGGGATGTGTTTATGGCTGATGAGTCATCAGGATGCAATTGATACGATTCCTTATTACAGAAAGAGCTATCTTATAAAGGGAAAGTTTCCAGGAAAACCGTATAAATACTATGGGATTCCAATGGAGACGTTTTTTTTGCTTTTTTGAGTTCTGTTATTGTGTTTCAGATCATGATTCCGATATCTTTATACATCGCCATGGAATTGGTTCGATTAGGTCAATCTTATTTCATGATAGAAGACAAACACATGTATGATAGTAGTACAAACTCAAGGTTTCAATGCAGATCCTTAAGTATAAATGAAGATTTAGGTCAAATTTGCTATGTGTTTTCTAATAAAACTGGAACACTTACTGAAAACAAAATGGAATTTAGAAAAGCTTCTATTTTGACACGTGTATATATACTGTGTGTTTACTTGATTTCTTCAATTTTACCCCAGACCATGACTATTGACTAGCCTCTAAAAATCAGGTGTGCATGTTGAAATGGTGTTGACACGTGTATATATACTGTGTGTGTGTGTTGAAGAATAGTTGAAATGAAAAACTTACATGCCAACTAGAAATGGCTCTACATAAGAAAACAAGTGAACTTAAATCCACTGATGTGTTCACTTTCACCTACAAACCAAAAAAACATAAGTAAGTTTCTGCTTCAAATCAAATCAAAAGTCAAAACCAAACAAAAGCAGATGCATACCATTGCATAGAGACCTCGAAAAGCATCCTCCTTTTAAATATCATCCCGAATTTTGTTGACATTAAGAAATTTAAGTATTGTCAAATGATGTTTTAAGTAAAAATTCTAAGAAAAAGGAAATGAGGTTGAAGTTGTAAAAATTTTGGAATTACATGGCTAAAGCAATATGTCATGCTTGCATGAAATGCTCCGTGTGAGGTGATACAAGCTGAGGACAAACTCATGCAAGTCTACACAGGGTGATTGCACTATTTTAAGTGACTTATTAATCCCTTCACAAATAACATCAAAAAATACTAGAAGATGATACGACCCATGTTGGTAGAAGCTCCACCTGGTCGACTAGACCCGCTGTTGTTGGACCGAATTACCCCTCCACTAGTCTTGGGTGTGCCGATACTGAACTTGTTTTCATCTATCATAACAGCAAGAGTCATGGCTCTGGCCAAGTTTGCTGGCTGTAAATTACGAACGGCCGAACGTGTGTCATCCTTGAGACCATTAATGAAGGTACCTTCCAACACGTTTTCTGGTATGTCTCCCAACTGACATGATAGTCTCTCAAAATTGCTTACGTAGTCACGTACAGTTCTCTCTTGCCGGATGGCGAAAAACTGATGATAGATATTGCCTTCACCTGTTAACTGGAATCGCTCCAACAGCCGTTCTTTTAAATCCTCCCAAGAGCGGAATGGGTCCCTTGCTTGACTCCAACGAAACCAAGCCAGCGCCTTGCCGTCCAAGCAAATCGCTGTTGCCTTCAAACAATCACGTACACCAATGTCTTGGATCTCAAAGAAACGCTCCACCTTATAAATCCATCCAAACGCGTCTTCCCCTTCGAAAATAGGAGCTTTAATCTTCCGAAATTCTCCCATTTTTCGACCCCCACCCTTGTTCTTAATAGCTTGGGTCCCTTTTTGAAGGATCCAAACTCGAGCTCAAATTCAGGATCTTCCTTGTCCTTCTCCTCCTCTTGAATGAGTTTCCCCTTGACAGTTTTCGTCAAGTTATTGATAGCTTGCAGGACTTTTGTGAATTGTGCAACATTCTCCTTCTTGGCGAGGTCAGCTTCCTCTCGAAGCTTGGTAAGATCCTGCTCCAAGGCTACAACACCTGCCTCTAATCCAGCTATCTTCTCAGAATTTGTTTTTTGACATGTTGACACCAGAACCGTAGCAGCTCTGATACCAATTAATAGGTTCAAGATCCTAACCCGCAGGTAGGAACCTTAACCAGGCCTCCTGTAGTTCGAGAAACAGGGAATTCTCCAGCAAATCGTCTAAGACTTTTATTCCAGCATAAAACGTGATTTATCCCTAGAACATTAATTATATAGTCGTATTAACCTAATCATAATCCAAAACCAGATCCTAAAAAATAGGAATTCTAAACTAAATAAAAAACTATTATTCTAATTAAAAGGAAAGCTAAATAAAAGGAAAACATTTAAAAATTCTTTCTTGAATCTTAATGCTTATCCCTTCGTCAATATACTTGACCAAAACGACCAACATGGGTCGTATCAGATGATTCAGATGATAAACAAAAAAACAAATAAATAAATAAAGGACATTCGACACTTATAAAAAAGATAACTGATACTTGTCGCCATACCAGTTACTTAGCAGCAACCTCAAGAAACTTAGCTAGGCGTGGGTGCAAATGAGTTGGACAAACCTACTAAACAAAAAACACCAAAAAGAGTTAATATATAGTTAACATAAACCATTGTTAACAACTAGGCGTAATGAAATTGGATGACTATATTCCCAAATTACCCTTGCCAGGTCTCCAAGCAATGCAAATTCATATCTCGTACAATAGTTTTGAGTCCAACTCCATCAGCGTGTGCTTTTGAGTGAATTCCTTGGGATAAACCTTCCATATACGCTCTGTTATCCCTTTCCTTTTTGAACAAAACACCATAGCGAGACTCCAAATATGTAATAATAATCGATCGATAGAGTTTCTACATAAGTTGTAGGTGATCAAAAATGGCAGAAATCAGGAAATGTAAATTGTACCTTTAGCGAGATTAGGGTAAAGCCATCACGAATTAGAGCCATCGTTACCTGTGGGAGACCTAGGGGAAGTTGATCGCCTCTATCCACCTGCCAAAAAAGTGAATCGTCTTCCCGTAAGTTTTCGGCGCTTTCTCCCGATCTTGCCGCTCAACCGGACCAGGGACGCCGGGAAGGAAAAGGACGTCGCTCTTCACCTCATACTCGTGGATGTGCCACATCGGCTTTTCTGAGTCCGGCAAGGTTAAGAACAATTTTTATGTTATGATGTTTTGAACTCCTATTAACCGGGCATCGGCGACTGGACGATCGTAGATCAAGCACTGTCTCATATCCTCGTTTTGATGGCGATGGAGACGGCGGCATAAATGGAAGGGGGATATCAGAGCACAAAATAGAGAGACAGGGGAGGCGGGAGAGAAAAGAGTCGAATGAGTGTTTAAAAAAGCCCTAGAAATTATCCCAATGATTTTCTGATATATGAATTGTTGAGGTATACAACAGAGATGGTATCGTGATTAGGGTTTGCAGAGAAAAGGGAAGAATAGAACGAAGGGGATCTTGAAGCGGGGTATTAAAAATTTTAAGAATTTTGAGGGGATTTCATTTCCCCCTTTCAAGAACGCGCGTTTTAGTAAAAATCATAAAGCGACAATCACAGAGGACGCATGTTTTAGATAAAGTGCCCTCCGTGTTTTTTTTATTTTTTACATTAGACACTAATTTAAGGGCACGCAATAATGCGTGACCTAAATCCTCAAATTTTTTGAACAGACGACACGTTTTTATTGTCACTCTCTTTTGCGTAACATAAATCAGTGAGCGTCGTGATTTGCACGTCGTGAAAGGGTCTTTTTCTTGTAGTGAATGCGCGTGATCGGCCGAGCTCAAGTAAGTGGTTCCCCAATATGTTAGTCATGTTATATTGATATTTGGATTATGATAGTCGGATGGATTTTGCTATGTGTATGCTTACCAATTTGTATACGGTTATGGTCGTATAGCCTCAAAATGATTGATTTGGCCTTATTTCCTATTCCTTGTCTAGTTGTGGTCTTAGGGTAGAGTCTGTTATTCGAAAGTCTATTTGATCTTGTTCTATATATAATTTACATGAATAAGGTAACTTGTTATGATTGATTTGAAATTTGATTTGATAGGATTTAGCAAATCTTAGGATAGCCTAGGATTTGAGTTATGCAGTATCCATGAGATATGATTTGTTCTGGGACAAATTAGAGTTATCAGGTAAAGCCTTGGGGAAGGTACAAGTAGGCGTGGAAGGTAGTATCGGGCCCATATTACTAGAAGCACAAGACCTGTACCCGCACTGATGTTAGATCTGGAAGATCCAAGGAGAACCGATGTGGGAGGACCCCCCCCTTTTTATTATGTTGATCATTCTATCTTATCAAGATGGTGGTGACACGATTTGGAGCAGGGAGAATCAGGATCGGGATCAGGATCTAGGTCGGGCAACGGTACATTGCCCATTGATGAGAGGTTACATGAGCTCATAGCAGCCGAGGTTACGAGGGGAATCCTTGATGCTACCCCGATGATTTTTGGGACAGTCAAGGAAGGGATGATGGAGATCATGGAGGAATGGCTCAGGTCATTCAGAGCTGAGATTGTTGTCGGCCAGTTCGGGTCTCGAACTCCCTCATTTCTAGAGTTCAAGGCGTACAGGGCGCCAGAGTTCTTTAAGGCCCGGGACCCCATAGTCAGCACACGCTGGGTGGCATACATGGAGAACGCCGAGTACACGAGCTCTCACCCTGATGAGGCAAAGGTGGAATTTGTTTCGTGTATGCCGTGGGACCAAGCTCGGGACTGGTAGGGAGAGGTGACCAGTCAGTTGGGGGCAGCTGGTATGGCTGAGATGACATGGGTAGAGTTTGTCAGACGCTTAGATCTAGAGTTTACACCACCCATTGAGGTGCAACGATTAGTGAGGGAGTTCCAAAAGCTCCAGCAGACCACCGAGACTGTGGCAAAGATTATCGCCAAGTTTCGGGAACGAGCACTTTTGATCCCACAATGTGCTAAAGATGAGGACATGAGGAGGATGAGGTTGTCGGATTAGGTATCTAAGCCCATAATTATAGTTGGTATGTACTTGACCAGAGAGTAACGTGATCCATTTTGGTTGCATTTACCAGAACAATATGATAGGATGGATATTTGAGAAAGAGGTTATTTATGATTTATTAATATATTATAAGTATAGTATATTAATTGAGGAATCATATTATTTAATTAGTATTGATCAAAAATTAATTTGGAATTATTTTAGTGATCAAAAGAGACTAATTAAATTTATCGGGGCTGATTGTGTAAATCAATGATATATACAGGTTGGGCTAAAAATCCATGATTGATTAGTGATGGGCTAAGCTTATGTAGGTATCCGCATAGTGTTAGTCCATTACAAGCCCAAGTGTAAGAATTAGGGTTTACACATAACCCCTTGAATTCTACACTATATATATATGTAACCCCTTGGCCAAGAATGAGGACACTAGTCATCTTAGACATACTATAGTCGATTCTTCAGTGCCTCTAACCTCTCTCTCAAAGTTCTCCAATTATTAGTGGTGTTTTGTGAACCATTTGAGGCATTACACTTGATGTGCTAAGTTCTTCAAAGACAAATACAACAAGCTACAACAAAAGTTAATCTTCTGACTAGTTTTTATGATTCGTATATCAAGTTTTATGCTAGTTAGGCTTCATGCTTTGAAAAATTGTTTATTACATGTATAACAATAGAAAACTTAGATCCAAAGAATTAGGGTTGTATGTGCACCATAGGGATGTTATAGTACTCAAAACCTATCAGTGTTATCATAGCCTAGGGTAGTTTTCTGTTATATTGATGCATGGTTGTTTTTTCAAAGTTGAAAAAGTCACCATTCTGGCCTCTGACTGATGAACTCGAAGAGTCCAATGATCTGACTCGACGAGTTCACTCACAGACTAGCAACTCGACGAGTCCAGTTCATGCACTCGACGAGTAGAATCTTCTGCCAGCAGATTCTCGAACTTTTTAGCCAGAATTGGATTAGGATCATTGCCACAAACTGTTTTGTATAATAAAATTCATTTTTTTTAATATAGTAGTGATTATTCTCATCCAATTAAAGGAAGATTATCAAATTTTAAGATAATAAGTTGATTATTCGTATTATTTGATTAGAATTGCCTTGCCTTATGAGTTAGATTAGATCAATGATAAATTATATGAATAATTTTATTAATTAAAATTGATCTAAATGTTTTTTAAAGAACTTCATAACTTGTCCTCAAGTTATGGAACATCAAGATTCTTATTCTTTAAAATGCATTAACTCATAAGTTATGGAACCCAAAAGTTTTGAAGAGTTTCAAAACATGCCCTCAAGTTTTGGAATTTATAAAGTCTCACGTATGAAACATTTAATTCCAAACCTTAGAATTTTAAAAGTTTAAAATTCAACCCTTATACTTGTAACGACCCAATTTTTAAGTCCAAAAATTTCTTTTTAATTAACTGACTCATGAAAACATTCATAAGAAAATACTGTGAAATCACATCATCTGATAAAACAATAAACCATGTCTGAAAACCCAAGTCATAAAATAATAACATGTCAGAGTACAATCCCAGAATATCCAAAGTGCAGAAAACAATGACTGTGTGTATGATGTGCCGCTACCGCATTGGCTCCTTCCCCTTCGCTAAAGAGGTACCTGAAACCCAAACTGTAAACTGTAAGCACGAAGCTTAGTGAGTTCCCCCATCGTACCACATACCATACAATCACATAACATAGATACTGCCGGGCAATTCTAGGGTGCCCGACCAACTCGGTACAGCCTTTCTGGGGTGCCGACCTACCCGTACGACCATTCTGGGGTGCCGACCTACCCATGTCAAGCCATTCTGGGGTGCTGACCTACCCATGTCCAGCCATTCTGGGGTGCTAACCTACCCGTCAGTCCTAACAACCGACCCTCGGGGACTATTCCACCCCCTACTGCTACTATCACATCTATCATAACGTAAACATACTATCAGACATATCTGGGGTGTCCGAACTACCCTTCGGTCCTAACAACCGAACTTGGGGACTATTCCCCTCATACTACCACTATCACATATAACATATCATGCCATCACATAAACATATCATCACATACTGTCAGACATATCTGGGGTGTCTGACCTACCCTTCGGTCCTAACAACCGAACTCTACAACTATCACATATAACATATCATGCCAGCATATAACATATCAGGTAGTAGCAAACCCAGGTGATATCACAAAGACAATCATCTAACATAAAATTTCTACTGGTGGGCCGACATTGTGGCCGTAGACCCACTGCTACTAGAAGGTAACTCACCTCGAACAAGTAGCTGCTGATAATCTGTGTGGGAAGAGTCCGTCTGCTGCTGCTCCAGAAATCCTCCGGCTACAATCCCCACAAATACATAGTTAGAAACTAACATCTACTCTTAGGGTAAAATGACTATTCTACCCCCAATCAAGTCCAAGTCAAAGTCAACTTCAAGTTGACCCGACTCGCCTAGTTGGGCCATCAACTCGTCGAGTCCCTATCCCTTTACTCGTCCTCACCCATGACTCAATTCGTCGAGTTTGGTGACGACTCAATGAGTTTGCCTTCTTTACGAGCATCAATGAACCTTCATCCGACTTGCCGATTCGGATGAACACTCATCGATATCACCTGCATCTGATGAACAAGTCCTGACCTTGACTCGCCGAGTTGTATGAACAACTCGTCGAGTTCATCTTCAAACATAAGAAGACTGCCTTGGACTCGTCGAGTCTGTTGTAGTACTCGTCGAGTCCCATGAACTCCAGTCTAAAACTAAGTCCCATGCGTTGGGTCACTCTTTCTATCCTGCTACAACCCTTCTAATCACCCAACTGAGTTCTTTGTCCCTCAACAGATATAGGACTCAAAGCCTTGGACTGGTCGAGTCCCAGGAACGGACTTGCCGAGTCGGTCACACCCACACTCTAAATCCTCGATTTCTGATGTACAACCTTTGATCAAAAGGTAGATCCAAGCCCCTAGACTCAATCTAGCACGTAAAGTTACAAACTTTATGTGCATGCATGGAAGAATGAACCCAAATGGCTCAAAAAGGAACTCCCAATATCCATGAGGCTTTCCATGGGTTCTAAAATAGTTGCTTTCTGCCTTAGGGTCCCTCAAGAACCCTGGATCCAAAACCCTAGCCCTCAACCATGCTTGCAATCATGGTTGGTAGCCAAAATGACTCTTAGAAGCCCTAACTTCCTTCAAGAATGGATCTATAATAATAATAATGAGCAAGGTTTAACCCTTATACCTCAAATGCACTATGGAAGATGCTCAAACTCAGATCCCTCTAACCTCTTCTTGTTTCTTCAAGCTTTTCCTTCCTTTCTTAGATCACAAAAGCACCAAAATCACTCAAAAGGCCTTAGATCTTCACTCACACGATTGGGGTTCGCTATGGGGGTCTTCTGGGAGCAAATGGGGTGATGGGTGACTGAATGAGATGTTTAAATAGGGTGCAAACCCCAGATTAGGGTTTTTGCCCATCCAGGGCCTACTCGTCGAGTCCGGGACCCGACTCGCCGAGTTCATCACTTAAGTCCCACGTTCCCTCACGCTTCTACTCGGCGAGTTGGTCCTTCAACTCGCCGAGTCCAAGGCCAAAAATGCAAAACACTTAGATAAAATAAAAAGAAATACGTACCAAGAACCAGGTGCTATAATACTATTATAATATTTTAAGTTTAATGATTATATATATGTATAAGACAAGTCAGTCTTATGTAAACCCTAAATCCGCTTGTGTATCAATCAGATCCGCTTGATGGTGCCGAATCCCAATCAAGCGGATGATGCCAGATCTAAATTAAGAAGAAGGAGAAGAATAATAATATGAATCTTGTATGATTTGATTAGAATGAAGTCCCCTTACACAAGATTCACACACTTATGCTCCTTTCTCTCTCTCTCTCTCTCTCTCTCCTTATGCTCATCACCCTTTCCTCACCCCTAACACCTATATATATGAGGGGAACATGGGTCGTGAACAGGTTTACGGCCGTAAACACAACCGCAAACACATATTACATGACTGAAAAATACATTTTCCTAGAAAAGTAAAGTATAAACCAATATTTTAGACCGAACAATCTCCCCTTTGGTTTATAGCTTTCTTTTCTAATTGACCTAATAAGCTCCCCCTAAAAAGTAGATGGATTTTCTTGTTAATCTTCATTTGGAGCTTGGCTTCAGCGTTTATCTTCGATTTCTTCACAGCTTCAAGATGAACTTGATGAATCTACAATAAATTACTTCATCTTGAGCAGTTGCGCTTTTTTTGAAAATTTAACTCTCAACGCCCATTAGGAAAGGAGGCTTCTTTTATAGATTCTTGAAAGATAGCGCTTTCTGCTTGAGAATCTTCAGTGAGAATATCAGAGAGATCTAATCTTTTGGATCACTTCAGCAAGTACACATAGCAGCAAATTGATTGAGGAGGTTTCAATGCAATCTATCACATAATCTCCAAGAACAGCTTCACCTTGCTGCTAGGGTTGAAGGGTTGAATGTTGAAAGAATAGTCTTCATTTCTTGCTCCTTCGAATGAGAATTCTTCGATGATCATGGATGAAGCCTTGGCTCAGAAATTTCGACACAGTCTCCATGAGTCTCATCTACATCTGAATTCACTTTTCAAGACAAAACAAAAATTGAGATAAAAGCAAAACTAAAAACAAAGTTAGCACACAATATTTTTTTATTTTTCATATTTTCTGAAAAAAAATAAAACAAAAACAAAAATATTTTTTGATTTTAGATTTTTCTGAACATGAAATAAAACAGAAATAACACTATTTTTTGGATTTTTAGTTTTTCTGATTTTTGTTTGATTTTTGAAATTTTTAATTCTCCTCCTAAAATTTGTGCATAGAGGAAAACTATGAACAAATTTAATAAAAACAAATATATTTTTGGATCAATGTTGTGAGACAGTCTTAACTTTGTTTATGAGTACCTTTACCTTCATGAATAGATCTGGTCAATTGTTGGTACTGTGGTCCACTTAAACACGAAGAATATTGACAAACTTTTCTAAATAAACCATTTAGTTGATGAGGACCATGGGTATTGTTATCCACTTAAATTAACCAGCGAGATCTATAGGAAACCTCTTAAATGATTCAATTTTAGTTGCACTAGAACATGTTCCCCACTTCCCAATATACCATGGTTATCAACAACTTCCTAAGGACTCCTTACTTTAGGTGAGTAGACAATTATTAGGGAGGAAGACAAATTTAGAGATAGGTGCATATGTTGTGTCCCAGGTCGGATGTATTTCAATCACGTAGAGGGGACAACACATGACTAACATAGATAGAGGGTTATAGAGATAGTAGGGTGCATGTGTTGTGTCCCAGGTCGGATCTTCCGATCACGCAGAGGGGAAAGCATACGGCTAACAGATAGAAAGAATTTCATAGATAAGGAGGTGCGTAGAAATAGAGTTGCATATGTTGCATTCCAGGTCGGATCTCTTCCAATCACGCAGAAGAAGCAACATATGACTGACAGATAGAAAGCAAGAAAATAATTTCCTACAGACCTACTTTATCATAACCCCCCAGTCACGCTATCAGAACCAGAATAAAGGACATAAGTCTGTATATCAAGGAAAAGTTAAGCCATAGTTCTAGATGCATATTAATTTAGTGTATCCTGTGGGTTCCCGTGTTTATCTCACTATTCAATCTACTTGAGTGTCGTATGGTCAGTCCAAACAATCCTATCTAAATCACACTGTCAAATCCTTCGAGCCTACCAACACATTGAACACAGAGTCTAGACAATTCAGATTCAGTACGTTATACTGGTTTAGACTGCCCGTTATCACTTTATCTTGATATCACTTCCCAAAACAGCCTACTAAAGAAAGACATATAAGGAAATAAAAAATTGTCTTCAAAATGAATTAGTTTAAGATAACTTAAGAGTATCAAGAAGAAAACTCAAACCATAAGTCACCGATTGAATTTGCATCCAAAAGGTCAGAGAACAACACGCATAGTCTCATAACAGATCCAAAAATTCTTCACATGGTTAAGCACAAATCCAATGAGTGACCCTTTCCTTTCTTCCTTTCCCACAAAGGACACATACTCTCACTAAAAGTTCTCAGTGTTGCACAGTTGAGAGATGTCCCCTATCATGTGCTTGGAACAGCCACTATTAACAAACCGAAGTCTGATGATATGCCTCTATACCTACTTCGACACAGAGCGGGATCAGTTGGTCTTTGGAACCCAGTCTATTTTGAAACTGGGTTGACCTTTTTCATCTTTTCAAGGTATTCTCTCCAATCACATGTCCTGCTTATCACAAACAAGATATGTAGAAATATTAGAATCATTAGAAGATTTGGGAGAGTGAACCTTGATGGGTTTTGAGCAATTCTAACACTTCTAAGTGTACATGCAACCCTAAACAACCCTGGATCTATGTTTGTCTAAGATACATGCAAAATACTTTTTCCAAGGTTCATAAACCTATCTAGCATACATGGGGAACTTTATAATATAAAAGATAGCTAGAATTACATACCTTGTTGTTGTTATGATTCCTTGAAACCTTGAGAGCCTAGCACCCCAAGTGTGATGCCTCAAATGCTTCACACAACACCAAATGCTTTGGAATAACTTTGAGAGAATGTGTAACACTCTAAAAATCGGTCAAGCCCTCTTGTCACTATGTGTAGCCGATTGTGGCGAGTATGATGTTCTTTATATAGTGTGTCACATCTAGGGTTACACCATGTAAACCCTAATGTGGCATAACTCTTCATTTCCATGACCCATGGGTTTCTACCTCCCATGGAGCATCCAATGGGTTTAACCCAACTTGATTATCCATGGAGCCTTTTAGCCCACTATATAAGTTATGGATGATTTACATAATCAACCCACATATTTAATTAGTCACCATTTGATCACTTAATTAATTCTAGATTAATTCTTGATCAATACTAATTAAATAATACTCTTAATATATTAGAACTTATAATATATTAATAAACCACAAGTGTTAATTCTCTCATTTAGTCTATCCAAATGCATGATGCCATGCAACCCAAATGGACCATGCCGGGTCGGGTCAAGTACATACCATAAATAGTTATGGACTTAGACACCTTATCCAACTGTCTCCCACTTGGATAAGTCTAATAACTATAACTGCAAGTATGAATTCAGGAACAAATCGGCAATCGTAGCTCTTTTAAAGGTTTCTCGGAACTGAGAAAATGATGATACACCATTTCAGATAAGTGATCATATAATCCTCTATTCTAGATATCATTCGGACAAATACATGGAACAGTGTCTTACTTTTTATCTAGCAGTTTGTTTCTCGATTTCCGATTTGTTTGACATAGAACTTAATTGAACACATCAACTTAGTTCTGACCAGGCTCGGTACATGGGTTAAAACAAAATCATCGAGGGGCCCAGATATTGCTTCTAATCCAAGAAGGAACAGATAAACTTTGACTTATATGCTTGATCTTCTACTTGTTAAGTTACACACAACCGCACGTTTTATAACATCGAGTTACCAATGCGTTTTCGCTCGATCAATGCATTACTAACTAATAGTTAACAAGTCATATCTCTAGGTTTGAAGACTTATATGATATTACCGTCTCATGATCACTCGAGAGAAATTCCATGAAGTGATACAAGTGAGCGTGGGTTGAATCCAATACTTAGAACTTATGAGCACTCATGAGTGTTTAGGACATCTCAAACATCTTAGACCTCTACAACCAACTCATGACAGTCTTACTTCATATCCACTTCCAACATATGACTGACTGTGGATAATTTGAATAATATGTAAAACTCAACATAAATATTCTAGAAGTCAAAACATGCAAACAAAATAATAGTAAACGATTGACAAGGAACAGCAACACTTTACTCATAAATAAACACAACTTTTATTCATCATCAAATGTCAATTACACTTTAAAAATTTCAAAATTATCTAACTACTAAAACTAATATCATCCTTCAGCCCTATGCTCCTTGCATGCTGGAGATGCTTAACCCTACCCAGTCCCTTCGTGAGGGGATCTGTCGGGTTCTCATCCGAGGATACTCTCTTTGCCACGAGGAGTCCTTCTTCTATACGGTATTTGATGAAATGGTATTTTCTATCAATGTGTCTGGATCTCCCGTGATCCCTTGGTTCCTTTGCTAAGGCAACTGCACTTTGACTATCACAGAAAATCTCTATGGGCTCCACTATAGCTAGTACAACTCCAAGGTCTCCAATGAAGTTCTTTAGCCATATAGCCTCCTTTTCTGCCTCGCTTGCCGCTATATACTCTGATTCGCAAGTTAAATCAGCCACTGTCTCCTGCTTGGAACTTTTCCAAGAGATTGCTCCTCCACTTAAGGTAAAGACCCAGCCTGAATGAGAGCGGAAATTATCCCTATAAATCTGGAAGCTAGCATCACTATACCCTACAACTCTCAAGTCATCATTCCCACCAAGGGTAAGGACCCAGTCATTAGTCCTCCGCAGGTACTTGAGAATGTTCTTTACTGCTGTCCAGTGAGCCTTACCAGGGTTCCCCTGCTACCTGCTAACCATGCTTAAAGTAAAGGGTACATCAGGACAAGTGCAGGTCATAGCATACATGATCAAGCCTACCACAGAAGCATAAGGTACTCGACTCATTTATGCTATCTCAATCTCGATACTCGGGCTCTAAGTCTTACTCAGTCTAGCGTTACTTTGGATGGGTAACTCTCCTTTCTTGGAATCCTGCATGCTGAATCTCTCTAGCACCTTCTCCAAGTATGTACTCTAACTAAGCCCAATTAGGGGCTATTTGATTTTGGTGCTGACCCGGTCTGGTCAGACAAAACGTCTGATTCAGTCCGGTCAGAGCGTTTGGTTTGTGAATATTGTGCGTCTGACCCAGCCTGTTTATCTGACTCGGTCAAGAAATATTGATGATTCAGTCCGCCAAAAAAGAATAGCTGACCGAGGGAAAAGACACGCTTTGCCCTCTTTTAACCAAGGACGCAACATGGATGACTCAATGTACTCCATCGTAGATCATCTATCGTTGCCTTTGTCCTCCATCTCCGCCAATAAGGTTTGCAACCGATTTATGATCCCCTATCTCTCCAATCGTTGTAATATTTACAACTTCTTCAATCGATTTCTGCAATCAATTTTTGTAAGGTCTGTAATTGTTTTCTGCAATCGATTTCCCGCCCTAATCTTTGCTCCACAGAAATGGAGACTCCAATTATGACATAAGCTTCTTTTTGATAATTTTGAATTCGATAGTCTGAAAATCGAAAGATATGTTCAGTTATTGTGTTGAATTTTTGAACAATTTTTTTTTGAAGATTGTTAGTTTGGATGTTATTGATGTTTCTGGTCAATAACGAAGGTGAATTAGGTTCCAATGATGACCTGATTGAAGCTTTGAAGTTCCGATCTTGGGTCCAATAGTCAAATAAAAAGTGAAACTTTGTCATGCCGAAATTGATTACTTGTGGTTCCTGTGTGAAAATATGATTCAAAATTCTTTGGAGATTTTGAAATTTGACGTGGCTGAAATTCATGTTGCAGTTGATTTAAAATTAATATTGCTTCAATGGGAATCTAGATGAAGGTCGAAGTTGATGTTTCATTTGAAGTGTGTGATTTGAATTTGCAAAAAAAAGAGTGGTCGCAATGAAGATTTGTTTTTTGATTAATGCATCGAAAGTGAAGATGTGAAAAGAATTGGTGATACAGAGAGCTTTTTATAGTGTATTGTTTCAATGGTCAAAGATGTTTTCACAAAGTCAAAGTTGGAACAAACTTGATTTTTATTCTAATATTTTTGTATTCTTAGGTAGAATATAACAAATTTTATCCAACAAATGAGACAACATAAGGGTAATATGGTCATTTTTCACCATTCACCATAGTCAGTCGGAAATATAATCAAACAACATGGTTTCAGTTGATGTGGTCTCGGTCAGAAATTCTAACTCAGTCAGCACTAACTTAGTCAGTACTAACTGAGTCAGCAACTATCAAACGACCCCTTAGTCTTTTACTTTGGTCTCTCATAATCCTTATCCCTAGAATATAGGCAGCTTCTCCAAGGTCCTTCATAGCGAAACACTTCCCAAGCCAGGACATAACTTCCTGCAAGGTTGGAATGTCATTTCCTATGAGTAGTATGTTATCTACATACAGTACCAAAAAGCTAACGATACTCCCACTAGCCTTGACATATACACAAGATTCATCTTCACTCCTCGAAAAGCCAAACTCTTTGACTTTCTCATCAAAGCAAAGATTTCATCTGCGAGGTGCTTGCTTTAATCCATAGATGGATTTCTGAAGCTTACACACCCTATTACGGTACTCTGTGCTGACAAAACCCTCTGGCTGATTCATGTAAACATCTTCAGCCAACTTTCCATTAAGGAAAGCGGTTTTGACATCCATTTTCCATATTTCATAGTCATGAAATGCAGCAATGGCTAATAATAACCTAATAGAATAAATATTGGCTACTGGTGAAAAGGTCTCATCATAGTCATCTCCTAGAGTTTGAGAAAAGCCCTTTGCAACCAGTCGTGCCTTATAAGTGTGTACATTACCATCCATGTCGGTCTTCTTCTTAAAGATCTATTTGCACCCAACCGTCTTACAACCTAGCACATTGTCAACCAAGTCCTAGACCTGCTTGTCATACATGGACTGTATTTCGCTATCCATTGCCTCCTTCCATTTAACATACTCAGGGCCTGCCATGGCTTCCGCATAGCTGTTAGGTTCTTCCAGACTTACCAATGTCCCATCACTGATAAGTGTCTCACCTTCTGCAGTAATATGAACACCATAGTAGTGCTCAGGTACATTCCTAACCCTTGTGGAACGCCTCAGATGAACAATTGGAGGTATAATTGGATCAATAGGAGTTTCCTCCTCAAGTTGACTGCTAGGGTTTGAGGTTCCTTCATCACTTGACTCTTGAATTTCTTCAAGGTCAATTTGCCTCCCACTGTTTCCTTGGCTTATGAACTCTCTCTCTCTCTCGAAAGACAGCCCTCCTTGCTACAAAGACCACATTTTCACTAAGTCTGTAGAAGAGGTAACCAAAGGATTTTTGTGGATAGCCAATGAAAATACACCTCTCACTTCGAGGTTTGAGCTTGTCGTGAGTCTCGCGTCTCATGAAAGGCTCACAACCCCAACTCTTGATGTGGGCTAGACTAGGAACTTTTCCAGTCCACATCTCGTGAGGTGTTTTGGCAACCTTCTTTATAGGGACCAGATTAAGGATATGGGAGGCAGTCTCTAAGGCATACCCCCAAAATGAGATTAGTACCGTAGCTCGGCTCATCATGGAACGAACCATGTCCAACAAGGTTTGATTATGCCTCTCAGCTACACCATTCAACGGTGGTGTCCTGGGAGGTGTCAATTGTGAGATAACCCCACATTCCCTCAGATAGTCAGCCAACTCTTTACTAAGATACTCACCGCCGTGATCGGATCGAAGCATCTTAATGTTCCTGCCCAATTGATTCTTGACTTCCTGTTTATACTATTTAAACCTTTCAAAAGTCTCTAACTTATGCTTGATTAAGTAGACATATCCATATCTACTGTAATCATTAGTAAAAGTCAAATAATAACGATTAGCATCCCTTGTGGCATGTTTGAAGGGTCTACACACATCCGTGTGTATAAGATCCAACAAACCTTCACCCCTCTCACAAGAACCAGTGAAGGGTGACTTTGTCATTTTTCCAAGTAAGTATGATTCAAACCTATCATTTGACTTTATGTCAAATGATTCCAAAACTCCATCTTTTTGGAGTTGGCCTATGCGTTTGTTGCTTATATGTCCAAGACGACAATGCCATAATGATGTTTTATCCAGGTTATTATCATTTGTATAATCAATACACAACACATTATTTCCTAAATTATCTTCAACAGACACAACTTCATACACGCCATCACAAGGTAATGCTTTAAAATAAAACACATTATTAAATAAAAAATTTATTCCACCAAATTCATTATCAAAAGAAAAGGTAAAACCTTTTTTGTACAAAACATGAAAGGAAATAACATTTCTTGCCATTTTTGGCAAATAACAACATTTATTCAAATCTAAAGTAAACCCACTACTTAGCAACAAAGTATAAACTCCAATATTGGTGACAGGTGAAACTTTCCTATTTCCCATGACCAAGTTTATCTTTCCATGCTCCACATTCTCACTTCTTCTTAGTCCCTGCAAGTCAGAACAAATATGAATACCGCAGCCGATATCAAGGACCCAAGGGTTAGAATAGAGTGAATTATTAGATAAGATAGAGTAAATACCTACATGGTTGGGTTTCACTTTCCCATCTTTCAAATCTTGCTGGTACTTTGGGCAGTTCCGCTTCCAATGCGCGTTTTCATGGCATTAGAAGCATTCAGCCTCTTTGGGATCAGAAGAAGGTGTAACAAAACCTTTCTTGGTTCCACTGGAAGTGGAGCCATCAAGGGTCTTACCCTTGGTACCCTTCGAAGGGGTCTTCCTCTTCTTAACTTTCCATTTCCCGATTGCCAGGATAGTTGCGGAGTTTGGATTAGGAGTAGAAGTGGTAAGAACCGACTTACCTTTAAGACCTGATTCTGTGGTCTTAAGGAGTCCCTGAAGTTTGCTGAGGGTGACTTCTTCCTTGTTCATGTGATATGTCATGCGGAATTGATCATAACACAATGGTAAGGAGCGCAAAATGATATCTATTGCTAACTCCTTTGGGAAGTTCACATTCAGCTTCATCAGACGGTCCACATACCTTTGCATTTTCTGCATGTGGCCTGTGATGGGTTCACCATCTTTCATTCGGGTTGTTATCATAAAGGAGATTATTTCATATCGCTCTTGACAAGCACTCTGATGGTAGCGGTCCATCAAATCCTGGTGCATCTCAAAAGGATAGTAGTCCTCATAGGACTTTTGGAGCTCGGCTGTCATAGTGGCCATCATGATGCATGCCACTTTGGTAGCATCTCTTTCATGTGCCTCATATTCAGCAAACTCCTCAGGGGTAGCAGTTGGCTCAGGCACCTTGAGCTCCTTGTCGAGAACATATTCCTTGTTCTCGTATTGAGTGACCATCCTGGTGTTTTTGATCCAGTCAATAAAGTAGGATCCATCAAAGATGACTCTCCCACAAAGGTTCATCAGAGAGAAGGAGCCAGTAGGGTTTGAGCCAGGAGTAGCATTGTTGGAAGACATCTGAAAAGAAGAAAACAAGTTTAGTTTAGATATAGAGAAGGTCCTTAATAAAACACCCAAATGGAATCTTAAGGCTACGATCCAATCACAATATATTATAACTCAGAAGAGGGATGCCTTAGTCCATGCTATAACATATTTGAAAGGTAGGTGAATGACGATTCACCAATTTCCACCATGAAAACAAAATATAAATTATTAGGTATTATTTGGTTTTTAGAAATTCCTAGATTCTTTTGAGATTCATTGAGCTTTTCAATGACATTTTTCAATCTCGAGTGTGCCCTTCCTGTTTTGTGACTGGGATACCGAGGATCACAAAACAAGGTGTGAAGTAACCATGCAAATTACTTGGTACCCTTAATGTTTTTCCACTTAATCGATGTGCTGGTAAACCACACGCACTCCACCGACCTTATGAAAAACTTAAGTCACCCTTTGCTTACCTTGTTAAGTCCATGTTAGTGTGTCGGTAAACCATACACGCTCCACCAACGACTTAATCGAAGTGCAAGGTGTAATTTCATAGATTAGCACATTATTCACATTTTTCTTTAAGTAACTAAGATTGGGAATTTATAAACATTTAGTTACTTTATAATAATCATTATACTTTTTAATGAGAATTTTAAGTCACTGTCCTACCCGTTCGGCTAACGACCCTCCACCGGTCAAGGACGCGATGGGTGAGAGTGGACACCCATTAAGCTGTCATTTTATAGGGAACAACCTTATACCCCCCCATATAGACCGGCTTCGTGAATGAGGCCTACTAACGGTAAAATCACTTGATCTTATATATATATATATATATATATATATATATATTATTAAACTTATAATATTATAAAGTATAAGGGTTGAATTTTAACATTTAAAATTCTAGGGGTTGGAACTAAAGTTAATTAGGTGACTTTACAAGTTCCAAAACTTGAGGGCAAGTTTTGTAACTTAACAAAACTCTTCAATTCATAACTTATGAGATTAATTGGTTCATTAAAATGAGTGACTCTTCATTTTATGTAACCTATGTGTTTCTTTAATGCACATTAAAATATAAAACTTTGGTAATCCATAACTTGAGGACAAATTATGGATTCCATTAAAACACATAATGATCCAGAATTAAAACTAGCAAGAAGTTACACATAATTCCTATGATCATCTAAACTCATAAGAACATGCATATGAATATCAAAATTTCAAGAACACATAAAATCATGGAATTTTGAAATTAGCAATTATAAATGGATTAGAACAACCATTACACCATCTAAGACAGGTTTAATAACACCAAAACAGTTTAGGGAAGTGTTTCTTGTCCATTTCCAGCAGCAAAAGTCGAAAAACTGCATTCTGAGGCTCCTACTCATCGATTACACGAACCTACTCGACGAGTAGGATGATTTTTCACATGAACTCGGTGAGTCCCCCCCCTGGACTCGGCGAGTTCAACATACAGACAACAAAAAATCGACTTTTTTTTTCACTATTTTGCATCAAGTATCAAACAAGCAAACCTAGGCTCTGATACCACTGATGGATTTTGAGCAATTCTAACACTCCTAAGTCTACATGCAACCCTAGAAAACCTTGGACCTATGTTTGTCTAAGATACATGCAAAATACTTTTTCCAAGGTTCATAAACCTATCTAGCATACATGGGGAACTTTATAATATAAAAGATAGCTAGAAATACATACCTTGTTGTTGTTATGATTCCTTGAAACCTTGAGAGCCTAGCACCCCAAGTGTGATGCCTCAAATGCTTCACACAACACCAAATGCTTTGGAGTAACTTTGAGAGAATGTGTAACACTCTAAAAATCGGTCAAGCTCTCTTGTCACTATGTGTAGCCGATTGTGGTGAGTATGATGTTCTTTATATAGTGTGTCACGTCTAGGGTTACACCATGTAAACCCTAATGCGGCATAACTCTTCATTTCCATGACCCATGGGTTTGTAACTCCCATGGAGCATCCAATGGGTTTAACCCAACTTGATTATCCATGGAGCCTTTTAGCCCACTATATAAGTTATGGATGATTTACATAATCAACCCACATATTTAATTAGTCACCATTTGATCACTTAATTAATTCTAGATTAATTCTTGATCAATACTAATTAAATAATACTATTAATATATTAGAACTTATAATATCTATTAATAAACCATAAGTGTTAATTCTCTCATTTAGTCTATCCAAATGCATGATGCCATGCAACCCAAATGGACCATGCCGGGCCGGTTCAAGTACATACAAGAAATAGTTATGGACTTAGACACCTTATCCAACAAACCTTTGGTACCCATCTGTAGTTAGGTTTAACCCATTTCTTTTTGGATCGGATGGGTGCCTCGACACTTGATTTTGAACTTGAAACCAATCTTCGAGATGAGTTTGAGCTAACTGATCTTGGTTTCACGTGAGCATCTCTTGGATTGGACTTCTTGGCCGACATTCTCTTCTTGTTTTTGGGAGTTGGATTGTTGGTCTTGTGGGTTTGATTCTTAGCCTTCTGTGCGTTCCAGTCACCATTGTGCGATTGTGACCTCGAATGATTTCTTTTGAAGAATCTCCCACTTTGTGTGTTCTGCCAGCCTTGTGTGTAGTAGGGAACGTAAGCGCGATTTGGACAATTTCTGGCAATGTGTCCAGATGTTCCATGGTGAAAACATGTATTTTTCTTCACTGGGAAGTTGTTTCTTCCTGCCCTTGGTGGCATGTCCTTGCCTTGTTTTTGGTTGTTCCCACATGCACACTTGCAACAAGCACCCTGTTTAGCTTGAATTGGTGACCTGTATTTACCAACAACAGGTTAATCAGAAGTAACCGAGTTACAAGCAACAAATTCAGAGTTCAAGGAGACATTGGTTTGTTCAAAAGTGTTCTCCTTGTTCTCTTCTTCCACTACTTTACCTGCACAATAATTAGAAACATCAGTATTTTTTATCTCAGCACCCTCGGTTGGCCCTGATCGTTTAGTCTTAACTGAAACTGGAGTAGGGGTTGGCCATACTTAAGGTGTACTTCATTTTCTATTTCTTCTTATGTCAAAAGGGTGAAAGTGTAAGTATGATTGAAAGGAGGAGGAACACTTTCATACCCTAGACCCTTTTGTTGCTTATCTTCAAATTTCAAATAGTTATCAATCATGGAAGCAACTACCTCACTTGATAAATCAAACTTTTTAAAGTTAAATTCAGCATCTTTATATTTTGTTTTTAAGGCATAAAGTTCGGCAGTCACAAGATCAAAATCTTTCTTAAGATATCTATAATGGACACACTTGTCACTGTACTCTGCCTATAATTTCCCAAAGTCCTTAGTCTTGGCCTCTAGTTGTTCTTTTAATGGACACACTTGTCACGGTACCCCTCATATTTAAGTTCCTCATTTTCTCTTTTTAATAAATAGATGTGTTCATGTAGATTTTTAACATTATCAATGCATGCTTGAGAGCACGAAAGTGACCGGGATTTTTGAGGAACTCATTGTTTAAAAAACATGCCCTTTGACTATAAACCAAGAAAGTCAACCTTAAAAATCAAATTTAAAATGTCAAACTTAAAAGTCAAACTTGAAAAGCCAAAATTAAGAGTCAAACCGAAAAGCTAAATTTGAAAAT
The DNA here is from genome assembly GCF_051521515.1 of Lactuca serriola. Taxonomy (NCBI): domain Eukaryota; kingdom Viridiplantae; phylum Streptophyta; class Magnoliopsida; order Asterales; family Asteraceae; genus Lactuca; species Lactuca serriola. Next base: position 124,789,478 of record NC_136414.1, read on the forward strand.
TTGAAGGTTAAACGAGAAAGTCAAAGTTTAAAGTCAAAGATCAAACTTTAAAAGTCAAAGTCAAAATTTTAGGTCAAAAGTCAATTTAGAAATTCAAAAATTAAAAGTCAAAAACTTAGGGTTGAAAGTGAAATTTTAAGATTTAAAAAATCGATTTTTTGGAAAAATATGTTAAAAATGCGAAATTGTGTTCGAAATTGAGTCTTTTTGAATTAAATTTGGAAGGATTTTAGCGTGTGACAAGCTGGTTCAAGTGGTAAGGCATTGGAAGTGGAAAACAAGTGACCCGGGTTCGATCCTTGCAACCCCCCAAGACACGTGTTGGAGCTTGCTGGCCGAGAACGAAGCAGACCAGGAACGAGGCGAAGACCATGAACTCGTGCTGGAGCCGAGATTGTGCGAGGTGCGAGGCCGAGAACTTCAGAAGCCGGAAACGTCGCTGGGCCGAACACGCTGCTGGGCCGAGGAGTTGCTGGACCGAGAACAAGGTTGACCGGGAACACTGCTGAGCCATAAACGTCCAAGAAACCCTAATTCGTGATTACGGCCGCCACCAAGAAACCCTATCCGCAAACGCTTTTTCGGCCGTGAACCCTCCTTTAGAGGTCGTGAACACTTCACTGATTACGTGAAAAACAGCATTTTTCACCTCTTTTTGTTCCAAAACTTGATCAAAAACTCGTTTTTATGAATAACGCAAAGAACAAACCCCCTATTTTGCAAAGATCTATGCAAAAACGCAAAATCCTTCAAAAATAAGATCAAATATGCTCCAGATCTAGCCCAAATTATTGTAACGACCCAATTTTCACGTCCAAAAATTTCATTTTTAATTAAACACTTTCCAAAACATTTGTAAATAAAACATTGTCTGATCAAATCATTTCGCATCCGTACATCGTGTTTGAAAACCAAAATACGAAAACAACCAAAAGTCAGAGTACAAATCCCAGAACGGTCTCAGAAGGCGGAAAAACAATGTGTGTGTGTATGATGTGCCGCTACCACACCAGCTCCTTCCCCTTCGAAGAAGAGGTACCTGAAACCAATATTGAAAACTATAAGCACGAAGCTTAGTGAGTTCCCCCACAATACCACATACCATATCATCACGGAACATACCTATATTGTCAGGCATATCTGGGTGCCCGACCTACCCCTTCGGTCCTCTCGACCAGATACTGGCTAACATATCTGGGTGTTGGCCTCCCCTTTAGTCCTCTCGACCGGATACTGACTAGCATATATGCGTGCTGGTCTCCCCTTCAGTCCTCTCGACCGGATACTGGGGACTATTTCACCCCTTTACTACTACCACATAACACATATCACATAATCTATCTAGCATGGCTGGGCATAACTACCCCTTCGGCCCTATCGACCAGCACTCTGGGGACTATCTCCCCTACTGTCACTAGCACATAGCATCATATCATACTAGCACATAAACATATCAGGTAGTAGCAAACCTAGATGAATATCACATAGACAATCATCTAATCATACAACTCCTACTGATGGGACGACATTGTCTCCATAGACCCATCGCTACTGGAAGGTAACTCACTTCGAAGTAGCTGCTGATCTGCGCGAGAACTGTCTATCTGCTGCTACTGCTGCTCCGGAAATCCTCCGACTGTGATTCCCACAAAACAGACCATCAAACACTTCTAACTGTCCTTAGGGTAAAATGACTACTCTACCCCCGACCAAGTCAAAGTCAAAGTCAACTACCAGTTGACCTGACTCGCCGAGTTGGCTTGCCAACTCGCCGAGTCCCTATCCTTCCATTTGCTCTTACACTCGTCTCTACTCATCGATTTAGGCGATGACTCCACGAGTTTTCCTTCTAATGGACATCGACTGAATCTTCATCCGACTCGCCGAGTTGTATGAACAACTCGTCGAGTTCATCTTCAACTGATAAACAGGTCCTGGTCTTGACTCGCCGAGTTGTATGAACAACTCGTCGAGTTTATCTTCGTCCGCAGGAAGATTGCCTTGGACTCTCTGAGTTCGCTCATGCAATCGCCGAGTCCAATCTTGACCAATTCCATACAGTCGATTTAAACGAGATCTAACACACCAAAACCATAGATCTGGCCTCCTAATGTTCACTTTATACATAAAGTTCCAAACTTGATGCACATGCATGGGGTTTTTAGCTCAAAAATCCATATAAAGTGTCCTACAATGTGCATGGGGATCTCATGGCCCTAAAGTTTGCACCTGTATGCCATTAGACCCCTCTTAAGGTCCAGATCTGAAGTCAAAACCCACTCAACACTTCCAAATCCGAAATATGACTTAGAAATCCAAAGAGATCCCAAGATAAAGATGAATAAACACATGGATGAGTCAAGACAGGGGCATTATACCTTGAAGTTGCTGAAAATGAAGTAAAATCCATGGATCTACTGGTCCCAAATCAAGTTCCAAGCTCCTTCCTTCCTTCTAAGCTTAACAACCACACAAGAACACCAAAAATGGCCTCAACAAAGCACAAACGGCTAGGGTTTCAATGAGAAGTGTTTTGGGGAGCATAAGGAACAATATGGCCGTCATAACATTGCTTAAATAGGGTGCAAACCCGCAGATTAGGGTTTTTGTCCGAACAGTACCTACATGCCGAGTCCATCACTTAAGTCCCTCGTCTTATCCCGCTTCTACTCGGCGAGTTGGTCCTTTAACTAGCCGAGTCCAAGGCCAAAAATGCAATATTTAAATAGTTAATTACAAAGAATACGTACCAAGAACCAGGTGCTACAGTGATTGATACAATTCAAGCTCTGATACCACTTGTAAGTCCCAAATCTGCTTGTGTATCAATTAGATCCACTTAATGGTGCGGAATCCCAATCAAGCGGATGATATCAGATCTAAATTAAGAAGAAGGAGAATAAGAATAATATGAATCTTGTATGATTTGATTAGAATGAAGTTCCCTTACACAAGATTCACATACTTATGCTCATTTCTCTCTCGCTCCCTCTCTCTCTCTCTCCGTATGCTCATCACCGTTTCCTCACCCCTAGCACCTATATATATATATATATATATATATATATATATATATATATATATATATATGTGGGGAACATGGGTCGTGAACAGGTTCACGGCTGTGAACCAGTTCATGGCCGTAAACACAACCACAAACACATATTACATGACTGAAAAGTACGTCTTCCTAGAAAAGTAAAGTATAAACCAATATTTTAGACCCAACATCTTACTGTTAGTAGGCCTTATTCATGAAGTCAGTCTATAATGGGGGGATATAAGGAAATTACCTATAAAACGGCGATTGAATGGGTGTCCACTCTCACCCAACGCTTCCTTGACTGGTGGAGGGTCGTTAGCAGAACGGGTGGGATAGGACATTTGTTGGGTCCAGAAGTGTTGCGTCTTTGGGCTCGGTCCTTTGCCCAGTTTGGGCCTATCCAACTTTGTTTGTTTTTATTATAGTTTTAGTATTTAAGTTGCATGCATGCATCCTTAGTAATTATCGCTTTCATTTATTATTCTTGGCATTGTACTACAAGTTCTAGCTTGCCTCTACAGTGCAATTTCTTTTTCGAGCTCTGCTAAGGCGTGACTACATTTGAATCATTAAGCATTACTTGATTCTGTATCGTGTTTATTGTGTCCGTTTGTTTTATTGATTAACCTATTGAGGATCTAATCGATCTAAGAGTTTTTCAACTCATCAACATTAATTCTCATTAAATGGATAATGATAATTATAAAGTAACTAAATGTTTTTATAAAATTCTCAATCTTAGTTACTTTAGGAAAAATGTGAAAATGATTGTATTCCATGAGATTGCACTTTGTACCTTGCCAAGTCGTTAGTGGAGCGTGTGTGGTTAATCGGCACATTAACTTGGACTAACAAGGGTGGTAAAGGGTAGCTTGATGTTTTTCATAGAACAATGGCGTGTGTGTGGTTTACTGGCACATTGATTAGGTGATAAATGACATCGAGTGTACCACGCACATTTGCATGGTTATTCACACCTTCTTTCTGATCCTTCGTATCCCAGTCACAAACTTGAAGGGCATAATCCAGATTTAAACATGCCAATGAAAAGTTCAATGAATCTCAAAAATATAGGAATTTCAATTCATTTAAAGCTTAATAATCAATTTTGTTTTTCATGGTGGAAATTGGGAAATCGTCATTTACCCACCTTCAAATACTTTGCAATTGGATTACGGCATCCCTCTTCCGAATTGTAAAATATTGTGTTGGGTGCTAGCCTTAATATTTCATTTGGGTGTTATATTAAGGATTCTTATCTAATCTAATCTGCCTTTCTTTTTTAGATGTTTTCCAACACCGCTTCTGGCTCAAACCCTTTTGGCTCTTTCTCCTTCATTAACTTGTATGGGAGGGTCATCTTTGATGGTTCGAACTTCAATGACTGGATTCAAAACATTAGGATGGTCACTCGTTACAAGAACAAAGAATATGTCCTCGAAAAAGAGCTGAAGGAGATTGATGAAGCCACTGCTATTCTTGAAGAGGTTGTTGAGTATAGAGCACATGAGAAGGATGCCACAAAGGTGTCTTGTTTCATGCTTGCCACTATGACAGCAGAACTTTAAAAGTACTATAAGGACTACTACCCTTTCGAGATGCACCAAGACTTGATGGAAAGATACTATCAAAGTGCTCGTCAGGAAAGGTATGAAATCATTGCCTCCATGATAACAACAAAAATGAAGGATGGAGAGTCCATAACGGATCACTTGCAGAAAATGCAAAGGTTTGTGGACTGCTTGCTGAAGTTGAATATTAACTTCGATGACGAGTTGGCCATTGATATTATCCTACACTCTTTGCCTCCTTGTTATGATCAGTTTCGTATGACTTATCATATAAACAAGGAGGAGGTCACTCTTAGCAGGCTTCAAGGCCTTTTGAGAACTGCTGAAAGTAGTCTCAAAGGTAAATCTGTTGTAACTACTCCTACTGATGTTGCCCCTGTTTTGGCTATTGTACATGGGAAATGGAAGAAGAGGAAGGCTCCTTCTAAGAGCCGCAAGTGAAAGTCTCATGATGGATCCTCTTCTAGTGGGACCAAAGCTGGTTCTGCTAATCCCTCTACCAATCCAAAAGAAGCAGAGTGCTTTTATTGTCATGATAAAGGGCACTAGAAGCGAAACTGACCCAAATACTTGCAGGATGTCAAAGATGGGAAGATAAATCCCACCCATGCAGGTATTTACACTATTCTATCTAATAACTCATCACATTCCAGGTCTTGGGTCCTTGATACAGCTTGTGGTTTCCATATTTGTTCTGATTTGCAAGGTCTAAGAAGAAGTAGGAATGTGGAGCACCAGAAGATGAACTTGATCATGAGGAATAGGAAAATGTCACCTGTCACCAAGATTGGAGTTTATTCTTTATTGCTTAGTAGTGGGTTAGAATTAGATTTGAATAAATGTTGCTACTCGTCCGATATGGCGAGAAACATTATTTCCTTTTATGGTTTGTACAAACAAGGTTTTAGTTTTTCATTTGATAAAGAAATTGGTTCTATTAATGCTTTTTATAATGGTGTATTTTATTTTAAAGCATTGTCTTTTGTAATGGTGTATATGAGATTGTGATGGTTGTAGACAACTTAGAAAAAATGTGTTGCACATTGATTCTTCCAATAGTTTGGATAAGGAATCCTTGTTGCATTGTCATCTTGGATATGTCAACAAGAAGCGCATAGCCCAACTCCAAAAGGATGGTGTCTTGGATTCATTCTACTTAAAGTTGGATGACACTTGCGAATCTTGTTTTCTTGGAAAGATGACCAAGTCACCCTTCACTGGTACTTGTGAATGGGGTGAGGGTCTTTTGGATCTCATACACACGGATGTGTGTGGACCCTTCAGATCTGCCACAAGGGATGCTAACTGCTTCTATGTGACTTTTACTGGTGATTACAGTAGATATGTCTATATCTACTTAATCAAGCATACGTTAGAAACCTTTGAAAAGTTCAAAGAGTTTAAACAAGAAGTGGAGAATCAGTTGGGCAGGAAGATAAAGATGCTCCAATCCGATCGAGATGGTGAGTATCTTAGTATGGAGTTCCTATACTATCTTAAGGAATTTGGAATTGTTTCACAACTGAAGCAACCCAGTACACCAAAGCTTAATGGCATGGCTGAGAGGCGCAATCGAACCTTGTTGGACATGGTTCGTTCCATGATGAGTCGAGATTCGTTACCTATCTCATTCTAGGGGTAGGCCTAAGAGACTGCCACCCATATCCTTAATCTAGTCCCAACCAAAAAGGTTTCCCAAACACCTCACGAGATGTAGACAGGGAAGGTTCCCTCATTAGCACACATCAAGGTTTGGGTTTGCGAGGCTTTCATGAGGCATGAGACTCACGACAAGCTCGAACCTTGTAGTGAGCATTGTAGTTTCATCGGCTACCTATAGAAGTCTTTTGGATATCTCTTTTACAGACCGAGTGACAATGTTTTCTTCGTTGCGAGGAGAGGGGTTTTTTGAGAGAGAGAACTCATATGCCAAGAGGACAGTGGGAGGAAAATTAAACTTGAAGAGCTTGAAGAGTTAAGTGATGAAGGAACCTCAAACACTAGCACTCAACCTAAGGAGGAAACTCCTATTGACCCAGTTGACGAGTCCTTACCTCTAAGGAGTTCCAATAGAGTTAGTGTTCCACCTGTGTTATACGGTTTCCATATTACTATGGATGGTCATACTTTTATCAGTGATAGCACACTGGTAAATTTGGATGAACTTAACAACTACAAGGAATCCATGGCAGGCCTCGAGTCTGCTAAATGGAAAGAGGCGATGGATAGTGAGATTCAGTCCATGTATGAAAATCATGTTTGGAACTTGGTTGACAATATACCAGGTCATAAGACAGTTGGGTGCAAATGGATCTTCAAGAAGAAGATTGAAATGGATGGGAAAGTACACACATATAAGGTGCAATTGGTAGCGAAGGGCTTTACTCAAACTCGTGGAGTTGTCTATGATGAGACCTTCTCACCAGTAGCGAAGATCAAATATATTAGGGTTGTGCTAGCCATAGCTGCATTTCATATGAAATATGGCAAATGGATGTCAAAACCACTTTCCTTAATGGGAAGTTGGCTGAAGATGTTCACATGAGTCAGCCAGAGGCTTTTGTCAGTGTAAAGTACCCCAATAGAGTGTGTAAGCTTGAGAAATCCATTTATGAATTGAACGAAGCATCTCGCAGATGGAATCTTTGTTTCGATGAGAAAGTCAAAGAGTTTGGATTTTCGAGAAGTGAGGATGAGTCCTGTGTATATGTCAAAGCTAGTGGGAGTATACTTAGCTTTCTGGTGTTGTATGTGGATGACATACTTCTCATAGGAAATGACATCCCAACCTTGCAGGAGGTTAAGTCCTGGCTTGGGAAGTACTTCGTTATGAAGGACCTTGGGGAAGCTGCCTATATTCTAGGGATAAGGATATTGAGAAACAAGAGTAAAAGACTAATTGGACTTAGTTAAACTAATTACTTGGATAAGGTGTTGAAGCGTTTCAACATGCAAAATTCCAAGAAAGGTAACTTACCTATCCAAAGCAATACCAAGTTGAGTAAGACTCAGAGTCCGAGTACTGAGGCCGAGATAGCAGAGATGAGTTGAGTACCATATGCTTCCGCAGTTGCCTCGATCATGTATGCTATGACTTATACTCGCCCTGATGTGGCCTTTGCTTTGAGCATGGTCAGCAGATATCAAGGGAATCCCAGTAAAGCTCACTGGGTTGTAGTAAAGAACATTCTTAAGTACCTGCGGAGGACTAAGGACTAGGTCCTTACCCTCGGTGGGAGTGATGATTAGTGATGCCAGCATTCAGGCCGACAGAGATAATTTTCGCTCTCAGTCGGGCTGGGTATTTACCTTGAATAGAGGAGCAATAACTTTGAAAACTTCCAAACAGGAGACTGTAGCTGATTCAACGTGCAAATCAGAGTACATAGCAGCAAGTGAAGCGTCGAAGGAGGCGATATGGCTGAAGAACTTCATCGGAGACCTTGGAGTTGTACCAGCTATAAAGGAGCCTATGGAGATTTTCTATGACAGTGAGAGTGCGCTCACCTTAGCCAAAGAACCGAGGGATCATGGAAGATCCAGATACATCGACATAAAATATCACTTCATAAGACATCGGATACAAGAAGGACTCCTCGTCGCAAAGAGGGTATCATCAGAGGAGAACCCAGAAGATCCCCTTACGAAGGTACTGAGTAGGGTTAAGCACTTGCAGCATGCAAGGAGCATTGGGCTGAAGCAAGATACTAGTTTTAATGATTAGATAGCCTTTCTAGAGACTTGTAATAGATAAAATGTAATTGTCATTTGATGATTAAATAAGAGTTTTATTTATGACTAAAGTTATTATCTTGTGTTATCTGTTTACTATTGTTTCATTTTGCAGCTTTTAACTTCCAGAATAATAAGATTATTCAAACTATCCACGGTCGATTATACTTTGGAAGTAGGTATTGAGGCAAGATTGACATGAATTTGGCTTGTAGATTGTCTAAAGTGTTTAAACATAGCAATAGTTTACTACAATATTCATCAGTGCTCATAAGGTCTGAGTATTAGAATAAACCTACGCTCACATGAATCACTTCGTGGAATTTAACACGAGTGATTATGAGACGATACTATCATATAGTCTTCAAAATGAGATATATGAGTTGTTGACTATGATTTGGTTGTACATTGATAGTGAGAAAACGCATCAGTAACTTGATGTTATAAAACGTGTTATTGTGTATGATTTAACAAGTAGTTAGTACAAGCATATAAGTCGAAGTTTATCTGTTCCTTTTAATCCTTGGAGGATTAAAAGCGATATCTTGGGCCCCTCAATGATTTTGTTTTGACTTATGTGTCGGACCTGGTCAGGACTAAATTGATCTGTTCAATTAAGTTCTACGTCAAACAAATCGAAAATCGGGAAACAAACTGTTGGACAATAAGTTTGATTATGTTCCATGTATTTTTCTACACGATATCTTGAAGAACAGAGGATTGTATAATCCCTTATCTAAAATGGCACGACAAAGATCGATAGCGGCTTTTAAGAGCTACAATTGATAGTCGGTTTTTAAGTCTTACTTGCAGTTATAGTTATTAGACTTATCCAAGTGGGAGACTGTTGGATTAGGTGTCTAAGCCCATAACTATAATAGGTATGTACTTGACCCGAGAGTAGCATGTTCCATTTTGGGTTGCATTCAGCAAAACAATATGATAGGGTGGATATTTGAGAAAGAGGTCATTTATGATTTATTAATATATTATAAGCATAATATATTAATTGAGGAATCATATTATTTAATTAGTATTGATTAATAATTAATTTGGAATTAATTTAGTGATCAAAAGAGACTAATTAAATTTACAGGGGCTAATTGTGTATATTAATGATAGACATAGGTTGGGCTAATAATACATGATTGATTAGTGATGGGCTAAGCTTATGTAAGTATCCATATAGTGTTAGTCCATTACACGCCCAAGTGTAAGAATTAGGGTTTACACATAACCCTTGGAATTCTACACTATATATATATATATATATATATATGTGTGTGTGTGTGTGTGTGTGTGTGTGTGTGTGTGTGTGTAATCCCTTGGCCTAGAATGAGGACACTAGTCATCTTAGAGATACTATAGTCGATTCTTGAGTGCCTCTAACCTCTCTCTCAAAGTTCTCTAATTGTTGGTGGTGTTTTTTAAACCATTTGAGGCATCACAGTTGAGGTGCTATGTTCTTAAAAGCCAAATACAACAAGTTACAACAAAAGGTAATCTTCTAACTAGTTTTATGATTCATAAATCAAGTTCTATGCTAGTTAGGCTTCATGCTTTGGAAAACTATTTGTTGCATGTATAACTAGAGAAAAATTAGATCCAAAGCTTTAGGGTTGTATGTGCACCATTGGGATGCTATTGTGCTCAAAATCCATCAGAGGTATCGTTCCATGTTGAGGGATGATATCCAAGAGTTTGTGATCTTTACAGGGTGCAAAAACCTGAATGAGATGGTGAAGAAGGCTTGCGAGCGGGAGATAGAGTTTGACTTCTGCACCCAACGGAAGCCAGATTAGGCACAAATAGCAATAGGTCAGGCTAAAAAGCCTAAAACCTCGGATCCTTCCAATAGGGGCCAGCAGGGCCGTGACCGGTGTGCCAAGTGCGGTAAACCGCACAGTAGGTCTTGTCCAGCAACAGGCTCGGGATGTCATGTGTGTGGCCAACCAGGCCATAGGAGCAGGGATTTCCACAAGAAGGGCTTGATTTGTTTCCACTGCAGCCAGACCGGCCATAAACTGGTTGATTGTCCGAGGTTGCATGGAGGAGGAGTAGCTGTGGTGGCACCTGAGCCCGCCACAATCAGGATCAATGATGGCCGCCCTACTAAGGCAGATGCTCCAGCGGTGAAGAGCCGTACATTTCAGTTGAATACCCAGGAGGCTCGATCAGCGCCAAGCATTGTGGCTGGCACATATTCTATTTTCCTGCTTGATATTGATTTGTATTTCTTATGTGTATATATGTGCTCATGTATAGGGATCTTTTTGGTCAATGGTATGTGGCTCACGTTCTATTAGATTTGAGTGCTACCCGATCGTTTGTATCTCTTGTGCTTAGCAACAAGGTCCAGGATGCGCCGGGTACTTTGGATTCCCCACTTGAGGTTGAGATTACGGATGACCGCATAGTGAGTGTTGCGAGGGTGTATCGGGATTGTGTCTTGAATTTGCTTGGGTAGAGGTTCCGTGTTGATATAATCTCAATATCGTTGTGAGGACTGAAGGTGATCATCGGGATCGACTGGTTGGGGGGCAATGGGGCCATGATAGATTGCGACTACCAACCTGTGAGGGTTCAAACCCCAAGTGGGGGAGAACTGGCTATTCATGGAAAAAGAGCCTCGTGGGGGCCAACTCTCTGTTCAGCTACGAGGGCTAGAAGACTTCTTCATCAGGGTTGTTCAGGATTCTTGGTGTATGTCTCAGATACGAGGGTTGAGGCCCCAAAAGATTTGGGAAGTGTATCGGTTGTATAGGATTATCAGGATGTCTTTCCCAAGGTGTTTCCCGGGGTGCCTCTGGAGAGGCACATTGAGTTCCATATTGATTTCGTTTTGGGTGTCGCTCTGATAACTAAGGCATCGTATCGGATAGCTCCGCCCGAGATGCAGGAGCTGCTAGACCGAGGGTTCATTCATCCGATCAGTTCCCCGTGGGGAGCACCGATCATGTTCTTGAAACAGAAGGACATGTCACACAGGTTGTATATCGATTATAAGGAGTTGAACAAGCTAACGGTGACAAATCGTTATCCGCTTTTGAGGATCGATGATTTGTTCGATCAGCTACAGGGTGCGTCTTGGTTTTCCAAGATTGATCTTTGTTCAGGGTATCATCAGATGAGGATTAGGGCGGAGGACATACCGAAGACGGCTTTCAGGACTCAGTACGGACACTATGTATTTCTGGTGATGCCATTCGAACTCACCAATGCCCCAACAACATTCATAGATCTCATGAACAGGGTGTCTATAGCGATGTTGGATCGGTCGGTGATCACTTTCATTAAGAATATCTGTTGGATATAGTGTCTAAGTCCATAACTATATTTGGTATGTACTTGACACGACCCGACATGGTCCATTTGGGTTGCATGGCATTGCAATACTTGGATAGACTAAATGAGAGAATATGGCACTTATGATTATTAATATATTATAAGTTCTAATATATTAACAATAGTGTTATTTAATTAGTATTGATCAAGTATTAATCTAGTATTAATTTGGTGGTCAAAGTGAGACTAATTAAATATATAGGGTTGATTATGACAATCATCAATTCTTTTATGGTGGATTAATGATCCATGGTTTATGGGTTATGGATGTAACCATTTGGAGCTCCATGGATAGTCCATGGGAGTTACAAACCCAGGGGTCATGAGAAATGAAGAGTCATGACAATTATGGGTCTTCTTAATGAAACCCTAATTGTGACACCACTATAAAAGGAACCCTTTGGCTAGCAAAATCGTGACCTAGTGTTACTAGAGAGGGCATAACCGATTGTGAGTGCTAGAAGTATTCTCTCAAGTTATTCCAAGTTTTGTGGTGTTGTGTGAAGCATTTGAGGCACAACATTTGGGGTGCTAGGCTCACAAAGTCTTGAAGGAATCCAAGCAACATCAAGGTATGTATTTCTACTAGTTTTATATTTTATTTATTCCCCATGCCATGCTAGTTAGGAAATAACCTTGAAAAAGAAATTTGCATGTATATAGAGAAAACATAGATTCAAGGTTATTAGGGTTGCATGTACACTTAGGAAGTGTTAGAATGCTCAAAACCCATCAGTGGTATCAGAGCTTAGGATTGTTTTCTGTATACTTGATGCAAAACTGCTTGAAAATCGAAAATTCTGCTCATTGTCGACTGGACTCGCCGAGTTCATGGGGAGGACTCGCCGAGTCCATGAACAAATTCATCCTACTCGTCGAGTAGGATCATGCACTCGACGAGTAGGTGCGTGCTGGGCAGTCTTTTCGTGTTTTGTTGTTGGAAATGGATTAAAATCATTATCCCAATCTGTTTTGGACTTGTAAAATATGTTTTTCAAAATGATAATGATTATGTAACCCATTTTACATGACTTTTATTAATTTTCAAGTATTGTATATGTTTATATGATTTCTTGAAATTGCTTGACATGAATTTGTGTTCTTATGAGTTTTTAGAAGATCATAGGAATTATGTGTAACCTCCATGTGTGTTTAATTCATGATCTTAATGGCAATGATGGTGTTCATAACTTGTCCTCATTTTATGGATAACCAAAAGTCACTTGTTTAAATTGTGATTAACGAACTAAAGAAGTTTCATAAAATGAAGAGTCTTCATTTTTATGAACCATTAAAACTCATAAGTTACAAATTGAAGAGACTTGGAATAGTTTCAATTCTTGCCCTCAAGTTTTGGAATTTGAAAAGTCTTACACTTTAATACTTTAATTCCAAATTAAACCTTAGATTTTTAAAAAGTTTAAAAATCAACACTTATACTATTATTATAATTTTATTATATAGATATGTATAAGAAGATGTCATTCTTACCGTTAGTAGGCCTCATTCACGAAGCCGCTCTATAAGGGGGGTATAAGGTTGTTGCCTATAAAATGGTGACTTAATGGGTGTCCACTCTCACCCACCGCTTCCTTGATCGGTGGAGGGTCGTTAGCTGAATAGGTAGGATACAACATTAAATTCTCATTAAAAGTATAATGACTTATAAAGTAACTATACATTATAAATTCCCAATCTTAGTTACTTTAGGAAAATGTGAATTTGGTGCTAGCCCATAAAATTACACTTTGTACCTTACCAAGTCGTTAGTGGAGCGTGTGTGGTTAACCGGCACACTAACATGGACTAGTAAGAGTGGCAAAGGGTAATTTGACTTTATTATTGATTGGTGGAGCATGTGTGGTTAACATGCACATCGATTAGGTAATATTGTTAAGGGTACCAAGTCAATTTGTATGGTTATTCACACCTTGTTTGTGATCCTCGGCATCCCAGTCACAAACTTGAGAGGGCACATTCGAGATTCAAACATGCCATTGAAAAGTTCAATGTATCTCAAAAGATCTAGGAGTTTCAAAACCAATAAAACCTAATAATAAAATATTTCATTCTTATGGTGGAAATTGGTAAATCGTCATTTACCTACCTTCAAATATTTTATAGTGTGGATTACGGCATCCCTCTTCCACCTATAAATAGTTTGTTGGATCCTAGCCTTAATATTTCATTTGGGTGACTTATTAAGGACTCTTAATCTAATGAAACTTATCTTCCTTTTATTCCAGATGTCTTCCAATAACGCTGCTGGCTCAAACCTGACAGGCTCCTTTTCCCTAATGAACTTGTGTGGTAAGGTCATCTTTGATGGATCCAACTTTAATGAGTGGATCAGAAACATCAGGATGATTACCCGCTATGAGGACAAAGAATATGTCCTTAACAGGGAGCTTAAGGTTGTTAATGAAGCCACTCCTACTCCAGAAGAGCTTGCAGAGTTCATTGCACATGAAAAGGATGCCACCAAGGTGTCCTGCTTCATGATGGCCACAATGACTCCGGAACTCCAAAAATCTTATGAAGATGTCTACCCCTATGAGATGCACCTAGATCTGATGGAAAGGTACCATCAGAGCGCGCGTCAAGAAAGGTATAAAATCATTTCCTCCATGATAACCGCAAGGATGAAGGATGGTGAACCCATCACCGATCACTTGCAGAAGATGCAGAAGTTTGTTGACCGGTTGCTAAAGCTCAATGTTGACTTCCCTGAGGAATTGGCGATTGACATCATTCTCCATTCCTTACCTCCAAGTTATGATCAGTTTCGTTTGACTTATCATATGAACAAGGAGGAAGTCACACTTAGCAAACTTCAAGGACTCTTACGGACTATTGAAAATAGCCTTAAGGGTAAAGCGGTTGCTACTTCTACTCCTTTAACAGCCCCTGTTCTGGCTATTAGACAGGGAAGAGTAAGAAGAGGAAAAGCCCTTCGAAGGGTACCAAGGGTAAGACTCTTCATGGTTCCTCTTCAAGTGGGACAAAGAAAGGTCCCATTACTCCTTCTTCAAACCCAAAGGAAGCACAGTGCTTCTATTGCCAGGATAAGGGACACTTCAAGCGAAGCTGCACCAAATATCTGCAAGATGTAAAGGATGGGAAGGTTAAACCCACCCATGCAGGTATTTACACAATATTGTCTAACAACTCATCTAATGCTCATTCTTGGGTGCTTGATACAGAGTGTGGTATTCACATTTGTACTGATTTGCAAGAAGAGGTGAGCAAGTGGAGCACGGGAAGATAAACTTAGTCATGGGCAACAGGAAAGCATCACATGTTACCAAGATAGGAGTTTATTCTTTATTGCTTAATAATGGGTTAATGTTAGATTTGAATAAGTGTTGTTACTCACCCGAAATGGAGAGAAATATTATTTCTTTTCATGGCTTGTACAAACAAGGTTTTACATTTTCATTTGATAATAAAAATGGTGCTATCAATGTTTATTAGGATCCTTGTGGCATTGTGATGGTGTATATGAAACTGTGAATGATGTAGATGATTTAGGAAATAATGTGTTATATATTGATTCTTCTGATAGCTTGGACAAAGCATCCTTGTGGCATTGTCGTATTGGACATGTTAACAAGAAGCGCATAGGCCAACTCCAAAAGGCTGGAGTCTTGGAATCATTTGACCTCAAGTCAGATGATAGTTGCGAGTTTTGTTTACTTGGAAAAATGACAAAGTCACCCTTCATAGGTACTTGTGATAGGGGTGAAGGTTTGTTGGACCTTGTACACATGGATGTGTGTGGGCCCTTCAGAGTTGCTACAAGGGATGCTAATCGTTATTATGTGACTTTTACTGATGATTACAGTAGATATGGATATATTTACTTAATCAAGCATAAGTCAGAAACCTTTGAAAAGTTCAAAGAGTTTAAGCAGGAAGTTAAGAATCAATTGGGCGGGAACATCAAGATGCTCCGATCCGATTGGGGAGGAGAGTATCTTAGCATTGAGTTCCTTGACTATCTTAAGGAATGTAGGATTGTCTCACAATTGACACCTCCCAGGACACCACAGTTGAATGGTTTAGCTGAGAGGCGCAATCGAACCCTGTTGGATATGGTTCGCTCCATGATGAGTTGAGCTTCGTTACCAATCTCTTTATGGGGGTATGCCTTAGAGACTGCCGCCCATATCCTTAATCTAGTCCCTACTAAAAAGGTTGCCAAAACACCTCATGAGATGTGGACTGGGAGAGTGCCCAATTTGGACCACATCATGATTTGGGGTTGTGAAGCTTTTGTGAGGCGTGAGACTCATGACAAGCTTGAGCCCCAAAGCGAGAGGTGTATTTTCATCAGCTACCCACAGAGATCCTTTGGTTACCTCTTCTACAGACCCAATGATAATATGGTCTTTGTAGCAAGAAGAGGAGTCTTTCGTGAGAGAGAATTCATAAGCCAAGGGGACACTGGGAGGCAAATTGACCTTGAGGAGCTTCAAGAGTCAAGTGGTGAAGGAACCTCAAATGCTGTCAGCCAACCTGAGGAGGAAACTCTTGTTGAGCCGATAGATGAGTCTGTACCTCTAAGACGTTCCACTAAGGTGAGGAACACACCTGAATTTTATTATGGTTATCACATTACCACTGAAGGTGATACATTTATCAGTGATAGTACACCGATAAATTTGGATGAACCTAATAATTATAAGGAAGCCATGGCAGGCCCTGAGTTTGCGAAATGGAAGGAGGCTATGGACAGCGAGATTCATTCCATGTATGACAATCAAGTTTGTAACTTGGTTGACAATGTACCAGGTCGTAAGACAGTTGGGTGCAAATGGATCTTCAAGAAGAAGACCGACATGGATGGGAAAGTACACACTTATAAAGCGCGTCTGGTTGCGAAGGGCTTTACTCAAACTCCGGGAGTTGACTATGATGAGACCTTCTCACCAGTAGCTAAGATTAAGTCTATTAGAGTGTTGTTAGCCATAGCTGCATTTCATGACTATGAAATATGGCAAATGGATGTCAAAACCGCTTTCCTTAATGGGAAGTTGGCTGAGGATGTTTACATGGCTCAGCCAGAGGGTTTTGTCGATCCAAAATACCCTAATAAAGTGTGTAACCTTGAAAAATCCATTTATGGATTGAAACAAGCATCTCGCAGGTGGAATCTTTGCTTTGATGAGAAAGTCAAAGAGTTTGGCTTTTCTAGGAGTGAGGATGAGTCTTGTGTGTATGTCAGGGCTAGTGGGAGCATAGTTAGCTTCTTGGTGTTGTATGTGGATGACATACTTCTCATAGGAAACGACATCTAAACTTTGCAGGAGGTTAAGGCCTGGCTTGGGAAGTGTTTTGCTATGAAGGACCTTGGGGAAGCTGCCTATATCCTAGGGATAAGGATATTGAGAGATAGTAGTATGGGCCCGTACTAGTGAAAGTAGAGGACCCATACTCGATGCAGGGAGTATTCCATATGTTCTGAGTAGCAGATCGAGAGGTGATGTCATGGTTCGAGTACCATGATCGGTAGAAGATTGAGAGGTGATGTCATGGTTCAAGTACCATGATTGGTAGCAGATCGGGAGGTGATGTCATGGTTCGGGTACCATGATTCGTAGTAGGTAATGCTTGCATTTTTTTCCATTTATTCCGTCGTGATTGATTGGGCTAGGATCAGGTGCGATAGAGAATGGGGCCAGAGGGCCATGTTGAACGGGTTTCAACAAAGCATCCCTTGAGAGGGAAGTCGAAATAATTCCAAGGGATTTTTGGTGAAATGTCAGATGGAGTCGCAAGACTCAAGGATGAGTAGAGATGGCGTTTATGGAGGATTGTGGTCTAGTTGAGCAATCAGTCGATAGTGGAGGTGTCACCTTCTGTGACCCGAGTGGTGTTATTTCCGTTCCTGAGGGAGACGTAAGAGGTGTTGAGATTTCGGTTTCTGAGTTTGGGGGTGAGCCCTATGGGATCGTACTGATGGTGATCTTCAACCAAAGTATTCGGCAGTAGGTCTGCAGCGAGGTAATGATATAGCTTGAGCAGGTTATCAGTGGGGACTGAGATGGTCAAGGACTAGGATACACCCTATTTGAGTATAGTAGGGCATGTGTTAGCTGCAGCATTGGACAATCAAAAGGAGTGTATCAGGGCGGTGACTCTTATTTTCTTTGATGGGTATGGAGAGTGGAAATGTTGGTTCTGCTCTTATGATAAGGGACGTGTCAGAGTGTTGGGCGGGAGTCGAGGATGAGGAGTATGATAGTTCATTATTTCCACATTAAGGTCTTAACGGGTTAAGACCCCAAAAATTAGATTAAGCAAAACTGAGAGTACGCGCGGCGTAATTCCAGTATGCCCCATGTACTAGGTTGAGGTCCCCGATCAGTTTCATGCGCGCTTGAGTACGCTGAGCATAAAAAGGAGGTACGCCCCGCGTAATCTCTCTGTATGCTTTTGGGCTAGACTTTATTGTTGGGCCTTAAGTGTTGGACATGAATTTTTGGGCCTGTGTATTTGAGACTATGAGCAGAAAAATAATATAATTATGCCTTGGGCCTTTGAGTTAAACTCTTAGAAGAGTGGATGAGGAGATTAAAGTTTCGAGTGACGGAACCCTATACTCACTAGATTTGACCTAGACTGGGAAAACTCAGAACCTTCGGAAGAGTAGTTGCCGAAGATGTTTGCACTACTCAGGCACTTCATCCATCCCGTTACCGACGAGTAGTGCCTAGGATCCTCCGCCCTCTCGCATGGAGGAAGTCATCGCCGCCTTGTAGGCAATAGACTGCATTCTCCGAGGCGAACACTAGAATACCGAGAACCCCAGGATAACCTTTGCAGCCAAGAATACTTGATCAAAGTGCGAAAGTAGTTGCGTTAAGCCTTATAACCGAGATCCCGAAGAGATTATAGACTTGACACCAGTCTAGGTGTTAGTATTTGGGTTATACAAGGCGGTAGATTTTTGGTACGTCTCTCAATCTCATATAGTTAACCGGAATCATTAAAGGGCTAATTCTAAATGTAATTATTTCCCCAGTAAGGCGAAAGTCGCAGCACTGTTATAAAATTTAAAATTCATCAGGTGAAACTATAATGGCTAAACATATACGTTACGGCCATGTATAATTGAGATGGATAGACCTAGAGTGAGTGAATGTCGCTTCATTTCCTGTTCCTCGTTTGGTTGAGAATTTAGGGCGGAGTCGCTCAGTCAACAGTCCTCCCCACCTTAATTATACATGACTAGTATATGGTCAGCGATTATAGAAATGCCTCGTGAGAATGCGTTCATGAAAAGGCACTCTATTCAGAAACATTCAGGACTCTCTATAATTCCGCGTCAACTTGTGTGCTCGTTCGGCACATGACTCTATTGACCCTCATTTTATATCATGTCGAAGTGTGCCAACTTCGATGCCTCTATTAATCATGGTTCGACTTCGTGCAACCATGTGTAAATCCTTAGTGCTGTGTAAAAAGAACTTTCTCCATAGCCATTTCGGCGGATAAAGGTTCTTTCGAACCTAAACAAAATAAAAATAATAAAGACTAATATGATCCGTCAGTCGTCACTTGTATTTCAGACTTCCCGAAGTACCCAGGAGAAGGGTACCGCGTGCTGTTAACCAATCCATCTTAGACAGATAGGAGCTGAAGCGAAAGACACTGCAGGCATTCCGGAAGTCGATAACCACCTGAAGCATACATCATAGATTCCCCAGAAAGACCCTTCGCACCTCACAATCAGGTTCGTCAATCAAGAGGATAGAACTCATGAGACTGACCACTATAACTGAGTATATGCATAAGAGTAGTATATAATTGAAATCAAAAAGATTTAAGATGTGTGGTTCCTCCTACTCCCTGTTCCTCATTGGGTTATGGATCTGGGGTGGAGTTGCACAACTGAACATCCTGCCGACCTCAATTATATACGACTTGCATACACAAAGTATTAGTGGTTAAGCCAAGTATGAGCTCAACCACAAACCCCATAGAAAGACCCTTCATCCTGCCCCATGGAACAGGAGCTAGAGTCAAGAGAACCCCTACGGATTGAGCTACTATAATGACCACAAATCTGAAATTGTTGTCATCCCGGTTAAGCCAATATAGTAGATAACACCCTCGGTTGGTAAAGAAATCTAAGTCGTAAGAGTCAAGGACATTGACTACGACCATCCATTCACGCTTAATCCCCCGAATTAAGCATCGCATCGAATATCCCGGAAATCGGAAAGCTGCGATGAGTTAAAATCTTAGAAGAGTGGATGAGGAGATTAAAGTTCCAAGTGACGGAACCCTATACTCAGTAGATTTGACCTAGACCAGGAAAACTCAGAACCTTCGGAAGAGTAGTTTCCGAAGATGTTTGCACTACTCAGGCACTTCGTCCATCCCGTTACCAACGAGTAGTGCCTAGGATCCTCCGCCCTCTCGCATGGAGGAAGTCACCACCGCCTTGTAGGCGATAGACTGCATTCTCCGAGGCAAACACTAGAATACCGAGAACCACAGGATAACCTTTGCAGCCAAGAATACTTGATCAAAGTGCGAAAGTAGTTGCGTTAAGCCTTATAACCCAGATCCCAAAGAGATTATAGACTTGACACCAGTCTAGGTGGTAGTCGATGGGTTATACAAGAGTAACCGTTTTCCGCACTAAAATAAACCAACGTCTTAGAGATTCATTGGACTACTAGGTGTTCCACAAATAGTATCTCGCGCAGAAATAGTAGAACCACCTCCCGAAATAGTCCAACACTCGTCTGGTGAAACCCTATCTCCCCGACCCTGAGGGTTTCCATTGCAAATATCTCAAGAATCAGAAGTGTAGGTTCATTTCGTACAAGATTGAGATAGACACTCTACAGCAAATAGATACCCGTAGACACGCAACCCATCCGATGATTTAGAAACAACCTGAAGAACTACACTTCCAGTATGAGAGAGAACGGTAGGAACTTCGGAATGGCGATCACGCCAGTGATGATATTGCCATAGAAGTACACTATGTTCTAAGTACTGAAAAGCTCTACCCTTCCGAGAGCTTTGGACCATCCGAGATCCTTTACGGAGATTGGTCCAACCCTCATCAGACCACTACTACTTTCAGAAATTCCACAAGTTTCACAACATATCGATCCACTTCTTAGACTTGATAAGTGTTTGCCCGGCGTCACCCTTCATATCCCACTCATCTTGATAGAAACCATTGATAAACCTAGCTTCGTAGACATACCTGTAGGAGATCGCTAACTACACGAGACAGAATCCGCATCCCGTAAGTGAAGGTTTGTTAGAATGACAATCAAATGCCAGACTTCACTTGGGAGTGCGAGGACAAACTGAATAGGAAGTACCCTCCTGCTTCTACCCGATCGTTCATGTCTACTTCCTTGCCTAAACCTGAATTTCGGGACGAAATTCCCTCTAACGGGGGGATGATGTGACAACCCGAAATTTATTCCGTCATTTTTAACCCCTTCTTCCGTTAATAAGCCTCGTTTTATTTAACTGCCCGTTAACCTTTTGGAAGAGGTTAATTAAAGTGGGACTTTTATAATGACTTGGTAAGGGTTGAAATAAATTAGAAAAACTACAAGATTCCCTTGAAAATTTTTAGTTTCAACCAAGTCAAAAAACGACCGTTAAATCGGGTGCGACCAAAAAGCCCCGTTTAACGGCAGTATCGGGTAGATTTCCACTGAGCCTCAACTCAAGCCCCTATATAAGGGTGAGTGGAGTCCATCTGAGACTTTTCCACTCTCTCTCTCTCTCTACAACTTATTTTCGAACCAAAATCGTCCGTTTCGAGCCCCAAACGAGTAAGCAATCTACCCTAACTTGTTGTATAGCTTAGCTAGCATGCAAATTCGTGTTCAAAACATCAAATAGGGGTAGATTCATGTGTTTACGGCCCAAGAACACTCTTGGACCGTGAACACCATTAAATGGGGTTTTTAAGCCCCAAAACCCCTCTAAACTACCCCTAAGGCTTAGATATGGCTAAATGACTTATGGAAACAGACTTAGAACACCTTGAACTTAAATTTTGGGGAGTAAACTTGAGTTTACTGCCCAAGAACATGCTTGGTCCGTAAACTCCTCTTCATGGGGAGTAAACTCAATTCCAAATGTTAGGAATGCCCTCAAACACCTCCTATGGCCTTGGAAAAATGTCTAGAAGCAAACCCATTGAAGTAAATGCTTTAAACAATAATAAAACCAAGGAAATAGGAGTTTACGGCCGTAAACCCCCCTAGGAAAGGTCCATGGGCCGTAAACTCCTATAAAGGGGTTAAATGGTGCCCTAAACTCACCCCCTTGACTTGTAAAAATGAGTAGAACCACTTATGATTAACCTATGGCCTTCAAAACACAAAATAAATGTGTGGGTGAGAGTTTATGGCCGTAAACTCATAGTTTACTGTCGTAAACTCATCAAATGGTCCATATGTTTGAATTAGTCCCTTTCTAATGCCCTAGAACAAAACCTAGCATCATCCCTCAATTGGTAAAAGGCCATTTAGCACTCAAGAACCTCATCCATTAGTTTACGGCCGTGAACTCATGGGTATGAGGTGTTTAGGGCTGAAATCTCTCCTAAGAGTTTACTCTTGAAGAGTAACCTCCTTACCCAAGCCATACATGTCCATAAATGTTACCCGGGACACTCCAAGCACTTAATCAAAGTGTTTTCCGCACTTTAGGATGCGTATACGTGTCTAATTAGTATTATATTTACTAATTGTATGCAAACATATGTTATCATATGTTAATAGGTCACTAAATGTGTTCAAATCTTTACTTGACACCGAGCACCCAACCGGCACCTTCGTCGGATCCACTTACATCAGGTGAGTTCATACCCCTGAATTAACCTTTTAAATGTTTTTACATGATTTTATGGGGGGAACCCCTGAATTAACCTTTTAAATGTTATTACATGATTTTATGGGGGGAATACAAGTTAAACATGCTAGTTATCATATCAATCACATGTGATTGATAACCCGCATGCACAAGGATTTATTACACTGTCAACTGTTTTACCAAGTATGATACTGTAAATGGTCTTCCAAAACATCTTTACTTGTACAAAGCTTTTCTCAAAATGTTTTATCAAAGTTTCATTCAAAACTTGTTTATGAAAGGTTTCCAAAGAATTTCTAAAGGTTTTCAAACTTCTTTTATAAAAGAATACCAAATCGTGATTTTATTAAGTATAAAGGTTTTCCAAAGTTTTCACCAAAGTTTTCTTCCAGGTTTTATACTCCTATTTCGTTAGATTCTACTGCCTTGTATTATACTTCTACTTAGTTAATGCTCCCACTTAGTTAAATGCTACTACTTTTTTTACACTTTTACTTCATGATACACTTTTACTTCACGATATGCCCCTACTTCACGAATACGCTTATACTTCACAACACGCTCCTACTTCGCGAATACGCTTATACTTCACGACATGCTCCTACTTCACAATACGCTTCTAATTCACGATACGCTCCTACTTGTGAACACCTATACTTTGTGAAACACTTCTATTTCGTTAAACACTTAAACTTCATTAAATGCTTCTACATAGTTAAATGTATGCATGTGCTTGTATAAGTTATATAAATAATGTTCAAAGGACTTAGGAAGGCTAGTTCGCCCTATTTCCTTTTCTTCCTTGAGATGTGGTCTGGTGGGATCGGATGTCCGTCCGAAGGTCGTTTGATCATTAGTTATATATTATGTATACAAGCATTGACATATAGGTTTACATTAGTCAGTTCAGTTGTGAGTCTCTATCATTAGTCCAGTATTTTACATCAGATCTCACTATACGAGATACATCTTCAGTACACGGCATTCTCCGTTGTCAAGTTGGTAACCAGAGTCTCTTGTAGGGAGAGCGGACATTGTGTGTATAGATCTATACGAGATTGACACCCCCGCACCCTGAGTGCTAGCTACAGTCCACGGCTTACCAAGCCAAGGGGTGACAGATGTCACACTTACACTAACGCTTGCAGGGCGTCAAGTTCTCTAGTGTCTATCAGTATGGTTACCGGTATCTCGGGGTTACCTTATAATTCATGGCCTTAAGGTAATGGGTTTTAACATTGTATTCACTGTATTCACTGTTTTTAGACCTTGCTAGACGTATCAATCATTTGATACTGTCTGGGGTCTGTATTCACTGTTTTTAGACCTTGCTAGACGTATCATTCAATTGATACTGTCTGGGGTCTGTGTTCACTGTTTTAGACCTTACTAGACGTATCTTTCATTTGATACCATATGGGGTCTGTGTCTTCTTTTGTTAGACAGAGCCAGGCGTACCGTTCATTCGATACTCTCCTGGAGTCTATGATTTCTTTTGCCTCAGTCAACAGTATTTCCTGTTGAGGCCTATGTTATTTTCCCTAATACTTTACTTGTAATATCCTCCTACTTTCTTCAAAGTCAAATACCATATTTTGATAAGGTTAATATTTTAGGGAAATTCTTCTTTAAAACATAACACTGTCGGGTCTTGGTAGAAGACCATTTTTAATTAGAAAATATAGGATTTTCTGGAAAGGACTCTAATACACCATTGATTCTAAACTACTACTTTTATAAAGTTATTTGAATAAAATGACACTAAATACTTATGAACTCACCAGCATTTATAAAAATGCTGATACTCGCTTTCAAATAACATGTATTCTCAGGTTAGCTTTAGAAAGGTCCAATCCAGGAGCTTTTGATGAAGACAGTTTAGTACCAAGCTGCACCTATATTATTACTTATATTACCTGATGTTTTCTATGTAATGTAAACCCTGTAAAAACTATTACTATTAATGCAATGGTTGTTGTACATTGATTACTATACTGCATATGTTGTGATACTTGACATGACGTCGTCCACCCCAGAACGTTTCCGCCGTTTCGGTTTTGGGGTGTGACAGATTGGTATCAGAGCATTGTTTAATTATAGTGAGCTAAGTATATTAATTCATAAAAGATATACAGCCTATAAATACATAGGGATAAAACACTTTGACCAAGAATTATACTTTAAAATATAACCATATTTTACCAAAGTATAAGAACATCTAGAATCTAAACACTTGAACACAAGTATCACAAGAAGAACAAGAATAAAAGTCTTCGGATGTTGAGCATTACTGTCAAACCTGGGCAGTTAGGTAATCATAAGCTGGAATAAATGTAACCTGATCAACTACATTTATTTGAGATGCAATGAACGTGTTCTTGGGAGTGATAGTGGTGTTGCAACAGATCTGAAACTTACCAAATAGGAATGCTAGAGCCAAACATAAAGTTTAAAATACTATAGGAGTATTTTGGAATACTAAAAGACTCACACTAATCCCAGAATCATATTCAGAAGATAAGAAACAAACAAGAAATTAAAATACCATAGGGGTATTTTAGGATTCATAGACAACCTTGTGTGAAGAACTAAACAAATTCTTATTGATATACCTACAATTACAAAGAGTATACTCACAAGGTTATATATAATAAGGATCCCATAGGCTAAGAATGTGTGGTTTCGCTCTACTTCCTTTTCCTTGTTTGGATGTGGATATCGAGTAGTATCACATATTCGAAGGCCTATCGGATCTAAGCTATATATGATTTGTATACCCTATGTAATTGTAGCAGGACTCGATATGGATCACTCAGTGAAATGTTAATAATCTCTTAGGATTCTTTAGACATTTCCATTCTCGCACGAACCCTGTAGAAAACCCTATCCACTTCAGTGCTTGACAGAAGAGTTGATTCAGACCCAGAAGAGGTTCATTGAGAAGATTTCCAGTTCGGAAATAAATGAACTAGGTCGAGACTATTGAATTCACCAAGTGCCTATATCTTTTAGGGACATCGGGGAAGAAATTCGCCTAAACTTCTGATATTTCCAGTCATCCATCATGAAGTGGTGACACCCAGAGTTGGGTTCGGAAGAAAGGCAGAATAGGAATTCAATATGTTTTCACGAGAAAAGAACCCTAGGTAACTACCCGAAGGGAACCAACGCCGGTCCCGGTCAGGGATACGAGAAAGCCAGAGGGAGCCAGTACATGGAACCCGAGAAGTGTCTTTTCCTCGTGTTCGTCACGCTAATACACCCATAAAACAATACAATTTAGTGAGTTAGTGGTTATACTCACGCTATGTGTTAGGTAAATCGCCTTTTCCCGTTGCCAGTAACAAGTTTAGAGCGGATCCCAACACCTCTATTGAGAGTGTTTAGCCATAAGTCTTCATGAGCCTTTCTTCCCGCAGCTTTCGTTCCGAACTGTCCTCAGATCTCTCCAAGACGGAGAGTGAACCTTTCCCAGTATAAAGGTAACTTAGTAGGAACGATATCCATCTTATGGCTTTTTCCGATACTCATACTCCTACCTTGAATACCAGGACTACATCATAGGGATGTAGGTCGACACTTAGGCAGCCAATATCCGAGGCACGGGAAAAATTTATGCCTAATACAGTAAGGACAGTTATGTACAGGGTTAACCATCGTCTCTCATCCGCTTGAGTTCCTTTCCGTATAGGAAAAACCATGCCTCCAAGCAAGCGTAACCAATCCACTAGCAAGAAACCTACTCTCCTACTTGATGAAGCTACCTTCCAGACTGCAGTCTCGGCAGCTGTTGCAGCTGCCATGGCTCAACTGAATGCTAACAACGCCAATGTTAGTAAGAGCCCTATCGGGAATTCCGATCCTAGTGGTGGACAGCAACAACCAACCCCTATGTACGCAACTACCCAAGAACCTCAGCCAGCTCCACTAAAGAGAAAACCCAAGATCGAGGAGGGAAGTACTCGGCTCAAGGACCTTCCGAAGGGCAACGAGCTGAGACAATCAATATCCATGCCAGCCCTCCCATCCTGACCTCCAGAAGACCATACCTAGGAAACCTTCCCCACTACAGTAAGTGCAGTTACCACCATCATGATAGCTGTCGAGAACTCTTTTCTGCTAGGTGCAATATGAAGGGCCATGCTGCTCGCGTCTGCAGAATCCTGGTTGAGTTTATTACATCAACCACTAATGTGGCAGACAACCAAGTTCACCGCCTATGTGGTAAGGATGAACACTTCAAGAAGAACTATCCAAACTGAAGGAAACAACAAAGACTCAGGAGGAGTCTGACGCTAATGCTTAGGGAGAAGCATCAAGAAACCCGGTAGATTTTTGGTACGTCTCTCAATCTCAGATAGTTAATCGGAATCATTAAAAGGCTAATTCTAAATGTAATTATTTCCCCAGTAAGGCGAAAGTCGCAGCACTGTTATAAAATTTAAAATTCATCAGGTGAAACTATAATGGCTAAACA
Organism: Lactuca serriola; assembly: GCF_051521515.1. NCBI lineage: Eukaryota > Viridiplantae > Streptophyta > Magnoliopsida > Asterales > Asteraceae > Lactuca > Lactuca serriola. The sequence continues at coordinate 124,816,512 of NC_136414.1, forward strand.
TATACATTACGGCCATGTATAATTGAGATGGATAGACCTAGAGTGAGTGAATGCCGCCTCATTTCATGTTCCTCATTTGGTTGTGGAATTAGGGCGGAGTAGCTCAGTCAACAGTCCTCCCCACCTTAATTATACATGACTAGTATATGGTCGGCGATTACAGAAATGCCTCGTGAGAATCCGTTCATGAAAAGGCACTCTATTTAGAAACATTCAGGACTCTCTATAGTTCCGCGTCAACTCTATCGGTCCAAGTATCTGCGATAGTGATACACAGGACGAAACCTGAGACACCTACAACTTGTGTGCTCGTTCGGCACATGACTCTATTGACCCTCATTTAATATCATGTCGAAGTGTGCCAACTTCGACGCCTCTATCAATCATGGTTCGACTTTGTGCAACCATGTGTAAATCCTTAGTGCTGTGTAAAAAGAACTTTCTCCATAGCCATTTCAGCGGATAAAGGTTCTTTCGAACCTAAACAAAATAAAAATAATAAAGACTAATGTGATCCGTCATTCGTCACTCTTATTTCAGACTTCCCGAAGTACCCAGGAGAAGGGTATCGCGCGCTGTTAACCAACCCCTCTTTGACAGATAGGAACCGAAGCGAAAGCCACTGCAGGCATTCCAGAAGACGATAACCACCCGAAGCATACCTCTTAGATTCCCCAGAAAGACCCTTCGCACCTCACAATCAGGTTCGTGAATCAAGAGGATAGAACTCATGAGAGTGACCACTATAACTGACTATATGCATAAGAGTGGTATACAATTGAAATCAAAAACATTTAAGATGTGTGGTTCCTCCCTACTCCCTTTTCCTCGTCGGGTTGTGGGTCTGGGGTGGAGTCGCACAACTGAACATCCTGTCGACCTCAATTATATACGGCTTGCATTCACCAAGTATTAGTGGTTAAGCCAAGTATGAGCTCAACCACGAACCCGATAGAAAGACCCTTCATCCTACCCCATGGAACGGGAGCTAGAGTCAAGAGAACCCCTACGGATTGAGCTACTATAATGACCACAAATCCAAAATTGTTGTCATCCCGGTTAAGCCAATATAGTAGCTAACACCCTCGGTTGGTAAAGAAATCTGAGTCGTAAGAGTCAAGGACATTGACTACGACCATCCATTCACGCTTAATCCCCCGAATTAAGCATCGCAGCGAATATCCCGGAAATCGGAAAGCTGCGATGAGTTAAACTCTTAGAAGAGTGGATGGGGAGATTAAAGTTCTGAGTGACGGAACCCCATACTCAATAGATTTGACCTAGACCGGGAAAACTCAGAACCTTCGGAAGAGTAGTTGCCGAAGATGTTCGCACTACTCAGGCACTTCGTCCACCCCATTACCGACGAGTAGTGCCTACGATCCTCCGCCCTCTCGCATGGAGGAAGTCACCGCCGCCTTGCAGGCGATAGACTGCATTCTCCGAGGCAAACAGTAGAATACCGAGAACCACAGGATAACCTTTGCAGCCAAGAATACTTGATCAAAGTGCGAAAGTAGTTGCGTTTAGCCTTATAACCCAGATCCCGAAGAGATTATAGACTTGACACCAGTCTAGGTGCTAGTCGATGGGTTATACAAGAGCAACCGCTTTCCGCACTGAAATAAACCAACGTCTTAGAGATTCATTGGACTACTAGGTGTTCCACGAATATTATCTCGCGCAGAAATAGTAGAACCACCTCCCAAGATAGTCCAACACTCGTCTGGTAAAACCCTATCTCCCCGACCCTCAGGGTTTCCGTTGGAAATATCTCAAGAATCAGAAGTGCAGGTTCATTTTGCACAAGATTGAGATACACACTCTGCAGCAAACAGATACCCATAGACACGCAACCCATCTGATGATCTAGAAACAACCTGAAGAACTACACTTCCAGTATGAGAGAGAACGTTAGGAACTCCGGAATGGCGATCACTCCAGTGATGATCTTGCCATAGAAGTACACTATGTTCTAAGTACTGAAAAGCTCTACCCTTCCGAGAGCTTTGGACCATTCGAGATCCTTTACGGAGATTGGTCGAACCCTCATCAGACCACTACTACATTCGGAAATTCCACAAGTTTCACCATAGATCGATCCACTTCTTAGACTTGATAAGTGTTTTCCCGGCGTCACCCTTCGTATCCCACTCATCTTGATAGAAACCATTGAGAACCCTAGCTTCGTAGACATACCTGTAGGAGATCGCTAACTACACGAGACAGAATCCGCATCCCGTAAGTGAAGGTTTCTTAGAATGACAAGCAAATGCCAGACTTCATTTGGGAGTGCGAGGACAAACCGAATAGGAAGTACCCTCCTGCTTCTACCCGATCGTTCATGTCTACTTCCTTGCCTAAACCTGAATTTCGGGACGAAATTCCCTCTAACGGGGGGATGATGTGACAACCCGAAATTTATTCCGTCATTTTTAACCCCTTCTTCCGTTAATAAGCCTCGTTTTATTTAACTGTCCGTTAACCTTTTGTTAAGGTTCTTTTCCCTTGAAAAGTTTTAGTTTTATTTAAGGTTCATTTCCCTTGAAAATTTTTAGTTTCAACCAAGTCAAAATAAGACCGTTTAATCGGGTGCGACCAAAAAGCCCCGTTTAACGGCAGTATCGGGTAGATTTCCACTGAGCCTCAACTCAAGCCCCTATATAAGGGTGAGTGGAGTCCATTTGAGACTTTTCCACTCTCTCTCCACTCTCTCTCTCTCTCTCTACAACTTATTTTCGAGCCAAAATCATCCGTTTCGAGCCCCAAACGAGTAAGAAATCTACCCTAACTTGTTGTATAGCTTAGCTAGCATGCAAATTCGTGTTCAAAACATCAAATAGGGGTAGATTCATGTGTTTACGGCCCAAGAACACTCTTGGACCGTGAACACCATTAAATGGGGTTTTTAAGCCCCAAAACCCCTATAAACTACCCTTAAGGCTTAGATATGGCTAAATGACTTATGGAAACGGACTTAGAACACCTTGAACTTAACTTTTGGGGAGTAAACTTGAGTTTATTGCCCAAGAACATGCTTGGGCCATAAACTCCTCTTCATGGGGAGTAAACTCAATTCCAAGTGTTAGGAATGCCCTCAAACACCTCCTATGGCCTTGGAAAAATGTCTAGAAGCAAACCCATTGAAGTAAATGCTTTAAACATTAACGAAACCAAGGAAATAGGAGTTTACGGCCGTAAACCCCCCTAGGAAAGGTCCATGGGCCGTAAACTCCTATAAAGGGGTTAAATGGTGCCCTAAACTCACCCCCTTGACTTGTAAAAATGAGTAGAACCACTTATGATTAACCTATGGCCTTCAAAACACAAAATAAATGTGTAGGTGAGAGTTTATGGCCATAAACTCATAGTTTACTGTCGTAAACTCATCAAATGGTCCATATGTTTGAATTAGTCCCTTTCTAATGCCCTAGAACAAAACCTAGCATCATCCCTCAATTGGTAAAAGGCCATTTAGCACTAAAGAACCTCATCCATGAGTTTACGGACGTAAACTCATGGGTATGAGGTGTTTAGGGCTGAAATCTCTCCTAAGAGTTTACTCTTGAAGAGTAAACTCCTTATCCAAGCCATACATGTCCATAAATGTTACCCGGGACACTCCAAGCACTTAATCAAAGTGTTTTCCACACTTTAGGATGCATATACGTGTCTAATTAGTATTATATTTACTAATTGTATGTAAACATTTGTTATCATATGTTAATAGGTCACTAAGTGTGTTCAAGTCTTTACTTGACAACGAGCACCCAACCGGCACCTTCGTCGGATCCACTTACATCAGGTGAGTTCATACCCCTGAATTAACCTTTTAAATGTTTTTACATGCTTTTATGGGGGGAATATAAGTTAAACATGCACGTTATCATATCAATCACATGTGATTGATAACCCGCATGCACAAGGATTTATTACACTATCAACTGTTTTACCAAGTATGATATTGTAAATGGTTTTCCAAAACATCTTTACTTGTACAAAGCTTTTCTCAAAATGTTTTATCAAACTTTCATTCAAAACTTGTTTATGAAAGATTTCCAAAGAATTTCTAAAGGTTTTGAAACTTCTTTTATAAAAGAATAACAAATCGTGATTTTCTTAAGTATAAAGGTTTTCCAAAGTTTTCACCAAACTTTTCTTCCAGGTTTTATACTCCTACTTCATTAGATTCTACTGCCTTGTATTATACTTCTACTTAGTTAATTCTCCCACTTAGTTAAATGCTACTACTTTGTTTACACTTTTACTTCACGATACACTTTTACTTCACGATACGCTCCTACTTCACGAATACGCTTATACTTCACGACACGCTCCTACTTCACGAATACGCTTATACTTCACCACACGCTCCTACTTCACAATATGCTTCTACTTCATGATACGCTCCTACTTGTTAACACCTATACTTTGTGAAACACTTCTATTTCGTTAAACACTTAAACTTCGTTAAATGCTTCTACTTAGTTAAATGTATACCTGTGCTTGTATAAGTTATATAAATAATGTTCGAAGGACTTAGGAAGGCTAGTTCGCCCTATATCCTTTTCTTCGTTGAGATGTGGTATGGTGGGATCGGATGTCCATCTGAAGGTCGTTTGATCATTAGTTATGTATTACTTATACAAGCATAGACATATAGGTTTACATTAGTCAGTTCAGTTGTGTGTCTCTATCATTAGCCCAGTATTTTACATCAGATCTCACTATACGAGATACATCTTCAGTACCCGGCCTTCTCCGTTGTCAAGTTGGTAACCAGAGTCTCTTGTAGGGAGAGCGGACATTGTGCGTATAGATTTATACGGGATTGACACCCCCGCACCCTGACTGTTAGCTACAGTCAACGGCCTACCAAGCCAAGGGGTGACAAATGTCACACTTACACTGACGCTTGCAGGTCTTCAAGTTCTCTAGTGTCTATCAGTATGGTTACGAGTATCTCGGGGTTACCTTATAATTCATGGCCTTAAGGTAACGGGTTTTAACACTGTATTTATTGTATTCACTGTTTTTAGACCTTGCTTGACGTATCATTCATTTGATACTGTCTGGGGTCTGTATTCACTGTTTTTAGACCTTGCTAGACGTATCATTCAGTTGATACTGTCTGGGGTCTGTGTTCTCTGTTTTAGACCTTACTAGACATATCTTTCATTTGATACCGTCTGGGGTCTGTGTCTCTTTTTTTAGACTGAGCCAGGCGTACCATTCATTCGATACTCTCCTGGAGTCTATGATTTCTTTTGCCTCAGTCAGCAGTATTTCCTGTTGAGGCCTATGTTATTTTCCCTAATACTTTTACTTGTAATATCCTCCTACTTTCTTCAAAGTCAAATACCGTATTTTGATAAGGATAATCTTTTAGGGAAATTCTTCTTTAAAACATAACATTGTCGGGTCTTGGTAGAAGACCACTTTTAATTAGAAAATATAGGATTTTCTGGAAAGGACTCTAATACACCGTTAATTTAAAACTACTACTTTTATAAAGTTATTTGAATAAAATGACACTAAATACTTATGAACTCACCTGCATTTATAAAAATGCTGATACTCGCTTTCAAATAACTTGTATTCTCAGGTCAGCTTTAGACAGGTACAATGCAGGAGCTTTTAGATGAAGACAGTTTAGTACCAAGCTGCACCTATATTATTACTTGTATTACCTGATGTTTTCTATGTAATGTAAACCCTGTAAAACTATTACTATTAATGCAATGGTTGTGTGCTTTGATTACTATACTGCATATGTTGTGATACTTGACATTACGTCATCCACCCCAGAACGTTTCCGTCGTTTCGGTTTTGGGGTGTGACACCTTGGAGTTGTACCAGCTATAAAGGAGCCAGTGGAAATTTTCTGTGACAGTGAAAGTGCGGTTGCTCTAGCTAAAGAACCAAGAGATCACGGGAGATCTAGGCACATTGACACAAAATACCATTTCATCAGACATAGAATAGAAGAAGGACTCCTCGTTAGAAAGAGGGTATCATCAGAAGAGAACCCGGCGGATCCCCTCACGAAGGGACTGAGCAGGGTTAAGCATTTACAGCATGCATGGCGCATTAGGCTGAAGGATGATATTAGTTTCAATAATTAGATTCCTGAAACTTGTAAAATGTAATTGACATTTGATGATAAATAAAAGTTGTTATTTATTTATGAGTAAGGTGTTACTATCTTGTGTTGATTGTTTACTATGTTTCAATTTTTCATGTTTTTTACTTCCAGAATAATCATGTTATTATTCAAACCATCCACAATCGGTCAAACTTTGGAAGTAAGTATTGATTCAAGACTGTCATGAATTTGGCTTGTATGATTTGTCTAAAGTGCTTTAGACAATGCAATGGTTGCTACAACATTCATGAGTACTCATAAGGGTTGAGTATTGGATTCAACCCACGCTCACTTGCATCACTTCATGGAATTTATCTCGAGTGATCGTGAGACGATAATATCATATAAATCTTCAAACCTAGAGATATGAGTTGTTGAGTATGAGTTGGTTATTCATTGATTGTACGAAAACGCATTGGTAACTCGATGTTATAAAACATGCCTTTGTGAGTAATTCAACAATTAGTTAGTAAAAGCATATCAGTTGAAGTTTATCTGTTCCTTCTAGAAATAGAAGCGATATTTGGGCCCCTCGATGATTTGGTTTTGACCTATGTATCGGGCCCGGTCAGAACCTAATTGACGTGTTCAATTTAGTTCTATATCGAAACAAATCGGAGATCGAGAAACAAATGTTGGAAAATAAGTAAGACCATGTTCCATGTGTTTGTCCGGCTGGTATCATGAGAGCAAAGGATTATATGATCACTTATCTTAAATGGCGTATCATCATCATCTCAATTCCGAGAGACTTTGAAAGAGCTACGATTGCTAGTCGGATTTTGAAGTCATATTTGCAAATATAGTTATCAGACTTATCCAAGTGGGAGACTGTTGGATATAGTGTCTAAGTCCATAACTATATTTGGTATGTACTTGACCCGACCCGGCATGGTCCACTTGGGTTGCATGGCATTGCAATGCTTGGATAGACTAAATGAGAGAATATGGCACTTATGATTATTAATATATTATAAGTTCTAATATATTAATAATAGTGTTATTTAATGAGTATTGATCAAGTATTAATCTAGTATTAATTTGGTGGTCAAAGTGAGATTAATTAAATATATAGGGTTGATTATGACAATCATCAATTCTTTTATGGTGGATTAATGATCCATGGTTTATGGGTTATGGATGTAACCATTTGGAGCTCCATGGATAGTCCATGGGAGTTACAAACCCATGGGTCATGAGAAATGAAGAGTCATGACAATTATGGGTCTTCTTAATGAAACCCTAATTGTGACACCACTATAAAAGGAACCCTTTGGCTAGCAAAATCGTGACCTAGTGTTACTAGAGAGGGCATAACCGATTTTGAGTGCTAGAAGTATTCTCTCAAGTTATTCCAAGTTTTGTGGTGTTGTGTGAAGCATTTGAGGCACAACATTTAGGGTGCTAGGCTCACAAAGTCTTGAAGGAATCCAAGCAACATCAAGGTATGTATTTCTACTAGTTTTATATTTTATTTATTCCCCATGCCATGCTAGTTAGGAAATAACCTTGAAAAAGAAATTTGCATGTATATAGAGAAAACATAGATTCAAGGTTATTAGGGTTGCATGTATACTTAGGAAGTGATAGAATGCTCAAAACCCATCAATATCTTGGTCTATTCTAAGACCAAGGAGCAACACGAGCAGCATCTGAGGGAGGTATTGGAGACACTGAGAATGGAAAGGCTTTATGCCAAGTTCTCAAAGTGTGATTCTGGTTGCGAGAGGTGTAGTTTTTAGGGAACATCATCAACCAAGAGTGTATTTTGATTAATCTAGCCAAGGTTGATATAGTTATTCGGTGGGAAGTACCAAAGAATGCATCTAAGATCTGTAGCTTCTTGGGTCTAGTGGGGTATTATCGGAGATTCATCCAATATTTATCCAAAGTAGTGGTGCCATTAACTCGTTTGACCAAGAAGAATGTGCTTTTCGGTGGGTCCCGGACCAGTAGTCGGCCTTCGAGACCTTGAGGCAGAGGTTATGTGAGGCCCCAATTCTAGTACTACCCGAAGGGTTGGATGATTTGGTGGTGTATTGTGATGCATCAATCTCGGGATTAGGGGTGGTTCTGATGCAGAGGGGGCATGTGATCATGTATGCCTCGAGGCAATTGAAGCCTCATGGGGCGAATTACCCCACTCACGGCCTGGAATTAGGGGCAGTCGTGTTTGCCCTTAAAATCTAGATGCATTACTTATATGGAGTGTGGTGCACCATCTATACTGACCACAAAAGTTTAAAGTATTTGATGGATCAACAGAACCTAAAGATGCATCAGAGGAGGTGGTTGGATGTACTTAAGGATTATGACTGCAAGATCTTATACCATCCAGGTAAGGCCAACGTGGTGGTCGATGCTTTGAGCTGCAAGACGGCGGGTTCTCTGATCGGGAACGTTTGTTTGAAGATGACGGTGGTCTCTGCATTGCTAGATATGATCAAGAAGGCTCAAGTCGAGGGTTTAAAGAAAGAGAACTAGAAGATAGAGCGGATTTGGGGTCAATTTCCCTTATGTGTATGGGATGGTCGGGGACTCTTGACACAGTGTGGTCGGGTGTGGGTATCGATGACTGGGGGAGTGAGACAGAAGATATTGGAGGAGGCACACAATTCTAATTTTTGTATACATCTGGGAGCTACAAAGAATGAAGAATGAAATAAGTATTAACAATAAATGTTATCCAATAGATTTAAGTATACTTGATTATTATTATTATTACGTATGTTTTGTGGTTGATGAGATTTGGAATCGAGTTTGAATGTAATTCGAGTATGAATTGAGTAAATGATTTAAAAAGAAGAACAGAGGAGTAAATAGAATATTTGATCAGCTCGTATTATGCTTTTCAGTTTACAGAATATAATGACTAAACTGTAAATCTGTGTCAAAGACCTTTTTGATCACTAGTACAGACCCCTATTTATAGGAGAACAAAAGAATAACAGTACTAAGGACTAAGAGTTAAGACTTGACTTTATAATGCCTTAGTAAAATAACAATACATCCGAAGACCTACATATACGAAGACAGCAGATACTTCGTAACAATCAAACTGACCCTTCGACTATTACAATATTTTAGCCCTAACAATTTCCCCCTTTGGAATCAAGGTCAAAGTCTTCAAGACGTCAATGATTGAACAGCATACATCAGCACTCTTCGGATTTCCATATACCATGAGATAACTTTCTTTATCTCTTTCTTGTCTCCTTCATTGTTTTTCTTGCAGTGGTTCATACGAACAATTAAGTTCGTATATTGCGAATTTGAGTATCTCTCCACTTCACAAGTTTGAAATAAAAATCTTTTAGCTTTTCCAGCTTTATCTTTTCCTGCAAGAACAATCCCCAGTGGCTTTAAACAAATTTCACCATCTTCGTACTTGTTCAGTTCATTCTGTTTCTTCGTTGGTGCCATTGGTGCAGTTATGTCGAAGCCTTTGACAGTAGCAAGTTCGACATCTGTTTGAGCCAAACACTCGAAGTAATTCTCCAAAAATATTTTGATGTGCTTGCACCCAAGATTAAAAACATCTGGCTCAGTGTCTTGAAGAAAAGAAAATGATTTGTCTTTGAGCATCAAGGTGATATTGATTAGATCATACGTATTCATCAAAGGAAAGTCTGCCACTATAAATTCTTGTATCTTTCCACTTGTTCTTGCCACAGTATACTTGAGATTTTCAAACTTCCCTTCGAATATGACATCCCTTTTTATGGATATCACCTTTTTAATCTTCTCTGAAAACCACACTTCTTCCTGAGCTTTAGCCAACACTGCATGAAATCTTATTTTCATTTTCTTTCCCTCTTTGGTTTCCAATGATTTCATTTCAGCTTTGAATTGTGGCATAACAAACATCATTTCATTGACAGGAAAATCAAGTTGACCAAAATATGTGTTTGTAACCACATAGCTCTTTTTAGGGACCTTCTCAAAAGAATACATGTGATCAAACATCACCCTGGATTCTATGGTTTCATAGTTGTAAACTTTCGGAGGATCACCCTTGTCAACTTTCGAATTATTCAAATCTCTTTGTCTCATTATACTCTGAACATGTCTCATTCTTTCAACCTTAGCTACCACCTCAGCTTTCTTCTCTTTATTTGACTTCTAAATTATAATTCCTTTTCCCTTGTATTTGATATTTGACGAAGCCATATTCTTTGAAGAAGAGACATCAATTTGTTTCTCAATTACAACACCTTTTGAGATAGGTTTTGAAATTGGAACTGTTTTAATCACTGTCGAAGTGACTGGATCAGCTGAAACAACAGTTGGCTTTACAACCACCTTCCTAGGGTATACTTTTCCGACTACCTTTGCATCGTCGGTTGTCTTTATTTGTTCCCCAGCCTTTGTATGATCAATCTTTTCTCCCCCTTGCACCCCTGTGAAAGCAGGTGGGGCATCCGATACGTTTGGTAAAAGGCTTGAAATGCGAAGTAGTGGAGCCAAATTCTTGTGTAAGATGGCTTCGAATTGAGAAAATTTTTGAGACAGAAATTTTTGAGAAATAATCGAAGAGACATTCTTCGAAGACAAGTCTTGTAATTCTTTCAGCAACCTGACCAATTCTCCAAAAGTTTGTTCTTCTTTGGCAGAAATAGTTGTCAGTTGTGGATTTATCTGCTCAAACATTTTGACACATTTGACAACAGCATCACAAATAATGTCAATTTTCTGATTTGCTAAAGCGTAATCCTGCTGAGCAATCTGAACTTCCTTCTGCATGTCTTTGCGAAATTCTCTGATCTGTAAATTGACATCCTCTCGTACTTTCTTGACTTCCTGTATGAAGAGCACATGACGCTCCTTTGTAACCATTTTGAGATCTTCCAACTCTCGTACAAAATCAGATCTCTGAGAATTAATACGATTCTCATTTGAAATATCATGCTGATCAACTTTTTCAAGAACACGACTCTCTGAATCCCGAATGAGCCCAGATACCTTCGAAATCACACGGCCTTCCATCATCTTGATTAAGGAATCAACTTCCAAACTTGTAACCCCACCACTACCCACATCAGCTTGTGATTGCAAGATTGAATTCAATTTTGAATTCAAGATCTTGAATTGCTTCATTGTCATCAACATGTGGTCTGGAAAATCTTCTTCGGCGTGATCAAAATGAAGAGCTTCGAATGTACCTCCAAAGCCTTCAGTATCAGTTTCAACATCAGCAACCATAGTTTCATCAATTGGTGAGGATGGGTTTGGTGGACCAGTTGATTGAGTTGAAAATATGGTAGTGAATGGTTGATCCATGATAGATTGAAAAGTAGGAGAATCAGTAGTCAATGTAACCTGAGGTAATGAAACAACAGGACTTTGTTCAGTAGGCTTCGAAAGACCAACAGACACACTGGTCGTCGCTTCTTCATGAATTCGAATCTCCGGTGTTTCAGGAACTTGCTCTACATCTTCTATTCTTTGATTCTTCTTTAGAAACATTGCAAGATCTTCAGCCCTTCGCTTTTTGGATGATGGAGACACCGGAGCTGGAATTTCCCTAACAGTTACACCCTGATGTGTAACTTGTGTTTTCTTAACAAGCTGAGACGAAGACTTTCGCTTGATTTTTACTCGACGAAAAACTCCTGTCTTCGAAGGAATAGTTTCTTTCAAAGGGGATGCTTCAATAACGGGTGTATCAGCAACTGTTGTTAAAATGAGAGAAACATCTTCACTTGTAGCAGATTTAGGTATTGGAGATCTCTTCTTCTTCTCATCCTTCACCACTTTTTCCGAAGACCCAACATCTGTCTTCTTCGATTTCTTAGATTTCCTCTTCTCTTCTTCATGTAACACTCCTGTCACAGCTATTGTGTCAATTGATTGCAAATATGACACCAAAACTGTTGGATTAGTGTCTAAGTCAGTAACCGTATTTGGTATATACTTGACCCGAGTGTGCATGGTCCTTTTGGGTTGCCTTCACCAAAGCAACTTGACAAGGTAATTTGATAAGAGAGAGGAGATATTATGATTTATTAATATATTATAAGAATAATATATTAAAGGAGAAATCATATTTATTTAATTAGTATTAGTCATAAATTAATTAAGAATTAATTTGGTGACTAAAAGAGATTAATTAAATAAAAGGGTATAAACTGTCAAATGTGTGATAGTTGAGTTTTGGGCTAGGAAACCTAATGGGCTAAGGGGGAACGAAATTATGATGAAGGATCATCATATTTTCGTCCAAGGCCTCATTCCATAAGGTTCCTTGGGCTGCTTGGTGGCTAAGCTGTCCATTAGGGTTTTTGACTAAAACCCTAGCACCCTATAGTATAAATACATGCCCTATGCTTCAATTTAAGGCCACTTGATTCCAAGGAAACCCTAGGGCCGAAATTAGCATCATTCTCTCTCTCTCTTAGTTGCCTTCTTGCTTCAAGGTGTTTGTGAGCCATTAGAGGCACTACAATTGTGGTGCTTGCTTTCAAGAGTTCAAGAGAGTTCAAGAGATCAAGGAAACTAGTTGTTATTGCTATATAACAACAAAGGTATGTTTACTACACTTCTATGTGATTTTCGAAAATTATAGAAGCATGCCAGGGTTTATTTTGTGTTCATAAAGTTGTATGTCTCATAGTGAAAACATAGATCCAACTAGGGTTGCATGCACACATAGGATTGTTTGTATAAAACCTAACAGTGGTATCAGAGCCATTGGTTTTTTGTTTTCAATTGGATTTGATGCATATTATGAATTTGACAAATTAGGGTTTATGGCAAGTAAACCCTAGGGCTTGGTGATTTTCGCAAATTAGGGTTGCAAAACCCTAGTTGGCGATTTTTTGATAAGGTTCTTAAACTCTTTTTGCCTAGCCTCCAAATTTCGAAATTAGGGTTAAGAAACCCTAGGGATTTCGAAATTCCCTTCCCCCCCAAGATAAGATCCCAAGATTTTAGGGATTTGGATATTGCTATCTTTATGATTATCCATTTAATTGTTTAAACTAGATAATTGAAGATCTTGTATTATCCTTTCCATATATTTAAAAATCTAGGGGATAAAAGGATTAATTAAATTAATAATTTAATTTTATGATAAACCTTAAAGATTTAATAGTTCAAATTAATTGTTTAATTTTGATAATTATTAAATCAAAGTTTTCTTGGTGTTTAAAATTCTTTAAATTAAATAGCCTTAATATCCGAAAATTTTAAATACACATTAAGATACTAGTATTTTGAAATGCTTTAAAATACACCCTTATACAATTATGATATTATAAGATTAATTATTATATATGTATAAGAATAAGCTAGTCTTATCGCTAGTAGGCCTCATTCACGAAGCCGGTCTATAAGGTGGGTATAAGGTTGCTGCCTATAAAATGGCGCTTAATGGATGTACACTCACATCTACCGCTTGCTTGACTGGTGGAGGGTCGTTAGCCGAACGGATAGGATAGGGCACTTGATTCCTCATTAAAAGTATAATGGAAATATTAAAGTAACTACATTGTTTTACAAATTCCCACTCTTAGTTACTTTAGGGTAAAATGTGAAAATGATGCTAATCCATGGAATTACACTTCGTACCCTTGTCAAACGTTGATGGAGCGCGTGTGGTTAACCGGCACATCAATTTGGGGATGACATAGGTAGCGAAGGGTGACTCGATGTTTGTCATAGATCAATGGAGCGTGCGTGGTTTACCGGCACATTGATTAGGTGATAGTAACGTTGAGTGCACCACGTTAATTCGCATGGTTATTCACAAATTTGTTTGCGATCCTCGGCATCCCAGTCGCAAATGTGAAATGCATATCGAGATTTAAACATGCCATTGAAAAGTTCAATGAATCTCAAAGATCTAGGAGTTTTCAATACATTTAAAACCTAAATTGCTTTTTCGTTTTTCATGGTGAGAATTAGTGAATCGTCATTCACTTACCTTCAAGTTATTTACTTTTAGAGTACGGCATCCCTTTCTAAGTTGTAAATAATGTTGTTGGATCCTAGCCCTAATTTCTCATTTGGGTGTTTAATTAGGGATTCATTTCTAATCAAGCTTTGTCCCTTTCTTTTTCAGATGTCTGCTAACAACAACAACAACAACGCTTCTGGGTCATTCTCATTGATGAACTTGTGTCAGAAAGTGACATTTGACGGTTCAAACTTCAACGAGTGGATGAGATACATTCGCATGATCACACGCTACGAGGACAAAGAATATGTCCTCGATGAAAAGCTTGAGAAGATCATCCCAGATGTTGCTACTCCTGAGGAACTGGCCGCCTTTGAGGCCCACGAGCGTGATGCCACAAAAGTTCACTGCATCATGCTGGCCACCATGAACCTCGAACTCCAAAAGTCCTATGAGGACATGTATCCATATGAAATGCATCAGGATTTGCTGGACAGGTATCACCAGAGCGCGAGGCAAGAGCGCTATGAGATCATTACTAACATGATCACCGCTAAGATGGGGAGTGGAGAATCCCTAACCTCTCATTTGCAGAAAATGCAGAGGTATGTTGATCGTCTTCTCAAACTTAATGTTAAGTTTGATGAGGATTTGGCTATCGACATAATCCTCCACTCCTTGCCCTCCTGCTACAATCAGTTTAGGATGACCTACCATATGAACAAAGAGGAGGTCTCCTTGAGCAAGCTCCAAGGACTTTTGAGGACTGCTGAGAGCAACCTCAAAGACAAATCCGTTGCACCGTCCCCTGCTGTGGCCGCTCCTGTGATGGCAATAGGTCAAGGAAAGGGTAAAAAGAGGAAGGCACCATGTAAGAGCCACCATAAGGTGAAACCCCGTGATGGTTCGTCATCAAGTGGGACCAAAGCAGGCCCCATTAAACCCTCTTCCGATCCTAAAGAAGCAGAGTGCTTCTATTGCCACCAAAAGGGCCACTGGAAGCGAAGCTGCCCACAATATCTGCAGGACATAAGAGATGGGAAG
Source organism: Lactuca serriola (assembly GCF_051521515.1). Taxonomy (NCBI): domain Eukaryota; kingdom Viridiplantae; phylum Streptophyta; class Magnoliopsida; order Asterales; family Asteraceae; genus Lactuca; species Lactuca serriola. Next base: position 124,831,598 of record NC_136414.1, read on the forward strand.
ATCAAGCCCACATTTGCAGGTATGTATTCTATTAAATCTAATAACTCATCATTTGCTACTTCATGGGTTCTTGATACAGGATGTGGTTACCACATTTGTTCTGATTTGCAGGGCCTAAAAAGAAGTAGGGAGATGGAGCATGGGAAGATGAACCTGATTATGGGAAACAGAAGATCGTCGCCTGTGACCAAAGTCGGTGTTTATTCTTTAGTGTTAAGTAATGGGTTAGGAATAGATTTAGAGAATTGCTGTTATTCGCCAGATATGGCAAGAAACATTATTTCTTTTCATGGGTTGTTTAGACAAGGTTTCAGATATTCTTTTGATAATAGTGATGGTTCTATTAATGTTTATTTGAATGGTGTCTTTTATTTCAATGCATTACCTTGTAATGGGATTTATGAATCAGTGATGATTGTTGATAATTTTGGAAATAATGTTTTAAATATTGATTCGTCTACTAGTCTAGACAAAGCATGCTTGTGGCATTGTCGTCTTGGCCATGTCAACAAGAAACGCATAGCCCAACTCCAAAAGGATGGAGTGTTGGAGTCATTCGACCTTAGGGACGATGACACGTGTGAGTCTTGTTTACTTGGGAAGATGACCAAGTCACCCTTTACTGGCAATTGTGAAAGGGGTGAGGGTTTATTGGATCTCATACACACCGATGTGTGTGGGCCCTTTAGATCCACCACAAGGGATGCTTGCCGCTTCTACGTGACTTTTACAGATGATTATAGCAGATATGGATATATCTACTTGATCAAGCAAAAGTCGGAAACCTTTGAAAAGTTCAAAGAGTTTAAGAATGAAGTGGAGAATCAGCTGGGCAGGAAAATCAAGATGCTTCGGTCAGACCGAGGAGGAGAGTACCTAAGTCTTGAGTTTCACGACTATCTAAAAGAATGTGGAATCGTTTCGCAATTGACGCCTCCGAGAACGCCACAATTGAATGGTGTGGCTGAGAGACGTAATCGGACCTTGTTGGACATGGTTCGTTCTATGATGAGTCGGACTTCGCTACCAATAGCTTTCTGGGGGTATGCCTTAGAGACTGCCGCCCATATACTTAACTTAGTTCCCACTAAGAAGGTTTCCAAGACTCCTCACGAAATGTGGACAGGGAAGGCTCCCTCGTTGGCACATATCAAGGTTTGGGGTTGTGAGGCTTTCGTAAGACGAGAGACTCACGACAAACTAGAACCTCGCAGTGAGAAGTGTTATTTCATCGGCTATCCGCAGAAGTCTTTTGGCTACCTTTTCTATAGACCGAGTGACAATGTTGTCTTCGTTGCTAGAAGAGGGGTTTTCCGAGAAAGGGAATTAATAAGCCAAGAAGACAGTGGGAGGCAAATTGAACTTGAAGAAATTCAAGATCAAAGCGATGAAGGAACCTCGGACACTGGCACTCAACTTGAGGAGGAAACTCCTGTTGAACCTATTGACGAGTCCCTACCTCTTCGACGTTCCACTAGGGCTAGCGTTCCACCCCAGTTTTATGGTTTTCATATTACTACTGAAGGGGATACATTTATTAGTGATAGTACACTAGTAAATTTGGATGAACCTAGCAGCTATAAGGAAGCCATGGCAGGCCCGGAGTCTGCAAAATGGAAAGAGGCTATGGACAGCGAGATTCAGTCCATGTACGACAACCAAGTTTGGAATTTGGTTGATAATGTACCGGGTCGTAAGACAGTCGGGTGCAAGTGGATCTTCAAAAAGAAGACGGACATGGATGGGAAAGTGCATACTTATAAAGCGCGGTTGGTTGCGAAGGGCTTTACTCAAACTCCCGGAGTTGACTATGATGAGACCTTCTCACCAGTTGCGAAAATAAAGTCTATTAGGGTGATGCTTGCCATAGCTGCGTTTCATGATTATGAAATATGGCAGATGGACGTGAAAACCGCTTTCCTTAATGGAAAGTTGGCTGAGGATGTCTTTATGAATCAGCCAGAAGGTTTTGTCGATGTGAAGCATCCGAATAGAGTATGCAAGCTTGAGAAATCTATTTATGGATTGAAACAAGCATCTCGCAGATGGAATCTTTGTTTTGACGAGAAGGTTAAAGAGTTTGGCTTTCTGCGAAGCGAAGATGAATCTTGTGTGTATGTCAAAGCCAGTGGGAGTATAGTAAGCTTCCTCGTATTGTATGTCGACGACATACTACTCATAGGAAACGATGTCCCAACCTTGCAGGAAGTCAAGTCCTGGCTTGGGAAATGCTTCGCTATGAAGGACCTCGGAGAAGCCGCTTATATTCTGGGAATAAGAATAGTAAGAAACAGGGAAAAGAGACTGATAGGACTCAGTCAGGATACATACTTGGAAAAGGTACTAAAGCGTTTTAGTATGGAAAATTCCAAGAAAGGGGAGTTGCCAATCCAAAGCAATACCAAGCTGAGTAAGACTCAGAGCCCGAGTACAGAGACAGAGATAGCTGATATGAGCCGAGTACCTTACGCTTCCGCAGTAGGCTCTATCATGTACGCTATGACTTGTACTCGCCCTGATGTGGCCTTCGCTTTAAGCATGGTCAGCAGATATCAAGGGAATCCTGGTAGGGCACATTGGATTGCGGTTAAGAATATTCTTAAGTACCTTCGGAGGACCAAGGGATGGTTTCTAGTCCTCGGTGGGAGTGATGACTTAAGGGTACGAGGGTACAGTGATGCTAGTTTTCAGACGGATCGGGATAACTTCCGATCACAGTCAGGCTGGGTCTTTACCCTAAATGGAGGAGCAGTGACTTGGAAAAGTTCCAAGCAAGAGACCGTAGCTGATTCAACGTGCGAATCAGAGTATATTGCGGCGAGCGAAGCGTCAAAGGAGGCTATATGGCTGAAGAACTTCATTGGAGACCTTGGAGTTGTGCCATCCATAAAAGAGCCCGTGGAAATTTTCTGTGATAATGAAGGAGCGGTTGCCTTAACCAAGGAACCGAGGGATCATGGCAGATCTCGACATATCGACAGGAAATACCACTTTATTAGACATCGGGTAGAAGAGGGACTCCTCGTTGTGAAGAGGGTATCGTCAGAAGATAACCCAGCAGATCCCCTTACAAAGGGACTGAGTAGGGTCAAGCATTTGCAGCACGCTAGGAGCGTAGGGCTGAAGGACGATATTAGTTTAGATTAGATAGGTAGAAAACTTGTAATAGATAATGTTATATTCAACAAATGATGATTAAATAAAGGTGTGTTATTTATAAGAAAGTTTCTATCTTGTGTTGATTATTTATCTATTGTGTCGATTTTGCATGTTTTGACTTCCTGAATAATAAGATTATTCGAACAGTTCACAATCGCTCATATGTTGGAAGTAGATATGAAGGAAGATTGTCATAAATTTGTTTGTAGATTGTCTGAAAGGTTTTAGACATAGCAAAGGTTTGCTGCAAAGTTTATGAGTGCTTATGAAATCTGTATTGAGCATTGAAATAGACCCACACTTGCTGGTATTACTTCATGAATGTTATCACAAGTGATCGCAAGATGATAATATCATATAATCTTTAAACCTAGAGATATGGTTATTGTTTACTAGTTGATTATACATTGATAATACGAAAACGCATCAGTAACTTGATGTTATAAAACGTATTATTGTGTGTGGTTTAACTAGTAAATGATAAAGGCATATTAGTCAACGTTTTCTGTTCCTTTTATTCTATGAGGATAAAAGCGATATCTCGGCCACTTGATGATTTGGTTTGACTTATGTGCCGGGCCCGGTCAGGATAAAGTTGATGTGTTCAACTGAGTTCTATGTCGAACAAATCAGAGATCAAGAAATAGAGTGCTAGACAATAAGTATTGTTAGCATGATATCTAGAACAGAGGATTATACGATCCCTTATCTGAAGGACAGATTATTGGTCAGAGTTGACAGCGGCTATTGAAAGCTACGATTGCTATCGGGTACGGAAGTTATACGTGAGATATAGTTACTAGACTTATCCAAGTGGGAGACTGTTGGATTAGTGTCTAAGTCAGTAACCGTATTTGGTATATACTTGACCCGAGTGTGCATGGTCCTTTTGGGTTGCCTTCACCAAAGCAACTTGACAAGGTAATTTGATAAGAGAGAGGAGATATTATGATTTATTAATATATTATAAGAATAATATATTAAAGGAGAAATCATATTTATTTAATTAGTATTAGTCATAAATTAATTAAGAATTAATTTGGTGACTAAAAGAGATTAATTAAATAAAAGGGTATAAACTGTCAAATGTGTGATAGTTGAGTTTTGGGCTAGGAAACCTAATGGGCTAAGGGGGAACGAAATTATGATGAAGGATCATCATATTTTCGTCCAAGGCCTCATTCCATAAGGTTCCTTGGGCTGCTTGGTGGCTAAGCTGTCCATTAGGGTTTTTGACTAAAACCCTAGCACCCTATAGTATAAATACATGCCCTATGCTTCAATTTAAGGCCACTTGATTCCAAGGAAACCCTAGGGCCGAAATTAGCATCATTCTCTCTCTCTCTTAGTTGCCTTCTTGCTTCAAGGTGTTTGTGAGCCATTAGAGGCACTACAATTGTGGTGCTTGCTTTCAAGAGTTCAAGAGAGTTCAAGAGATCAAGGAAACTAGTTGTTATTGCTATATAACAACAAAGGTATGTTTACTACACTTCTATGTGATTTTCGAAAATTATAGAAGCATGCCAGGGTTTATTTTGTGTTCATAAAGTTGTATGTCTCATAGTGAAAACATAGATCCAACTAGGGTTGCATGCACACATAGGATTGTTTGTATAAAACCTAACAAAAACTTCATTTGTTGGATCCACCTTCTTGAGCATCGCATCCGGAATACGAGCTATGGATGTAAAAACCTCAGGATCATCAGCAACTTCCTTCGGATTGCTATACATGTGAAACACTACTTTTTCTTCAAAATCGGGAACTTCGATCTTCTCGTTGTTGTAAACATATTGAATAATCAGACTCCAATATCGAGCACATGAGATTCCCTGCTTAGCACTTGTCTTGGAAATACTTGTTAAAAACTTTGTCCACAAGTGTTCAGAGTAATCAACAGTCAGATCATAATAAATCCCTGCCACCATTGCATAAACTTCCATTCTTCCTTTGTCGAGACCTACGGTTCTTCCAGTAAGACATCGAAGAAAAATGTCGAACAAGAAATTCCATACCGTAGGTAATCCAGACTTCTTAAAGTCACTGATACGCGTTAATGGAGATTGATGTCCCATTTCGTTGAACATGAACACTACTTGGGAAGATGATATTTCGTCATACGTACCATTATTCGGAATCCCTAAAATTTTGCAAAATAACCGCTTAGATACCCTAATACGAGTATCATTCACCATTGTAAATTCCACGTAACCAGACTCCTTGTTGTATGATGCAGTGGAAGTAGCCTTTGATAACCACGACATAGGAACAACAAAGAAATCAAACATAGCTTTGGACAGAACCGAATTCTGTAAAGCAACCACCAACATTTTGAGTTCATCCGGATATTTGGATAAATCCGACTCCACTTGGTAATTTGAACCTTGGATCTTCAAGATTGGTACACTAACGATTTCTTCAGTTGTTGGTGATGATGTAACAGAGTCTTGCTTGTGAGTTGCCATTGATGAGTATAATCAAGAAGATGATTAAAGAAGATGATTGTTTGAGAGATGAATTGTAAAGAGAATTTGTATGACTGAGAATGTTTGATCGCGTAAAGTGTTATAGACCTCTGAGTTCCCTTTTTATATGTAACCCTAGAATTTTGAATTTGAAGCGGGATGCATTAAATGCTTGCTGACATGGCGCCTTGAAAGACGGGCCGTACTCATCAAAAAGTAACAATCGTAACTGTCAGCACGCCTAAAACTCGTATCGTATACCATACGTCACCAAGAGACAAGACTGTTTGATATTCCCCAAAATAAGTGTAACCGTCAGATTCCTTCGAATAGAGGTAAGGCTCTTTCGCTTTTGGGTTGAAAAAACGAAGTCATATGCCAGAGATTTGAAATCATCAGTTTGAGTTGGTAACACTCAAACCTCAAGGATTTCGTGTGTGCTGTGTTCCAAAAAAAATAGAGAAGAAACAAATAAAAAAAATTGGAAACCTGTGATGTCAAAATTTTAATTTGACACAAAACAATTGAATCCCGGGCAAAGATTTCTTCGAAAATTATCAAGAGAGATAATTAACAGCTTGCTTGGTTTCCGGTGAATTACAATCGATAACTTGTAGAGAAGTTTCGAAGGGTTTCTTTTATAAGGCAAAAGGGTGGCTTCGAAAATTTCGTTACATATCAACCTTAACATAAGATGATAAATTGTAACCGAAATTATTTGTGTGACCAATGTAGTCAGCGACAAATTGGTTTCGAATGATATTCAAAGTAACTAGGATTTTTGAAATATACTCACACAGAAATCATATTCATAAAAAAAAACAATTTTATGCTGGATCTTGTTGGGAACAAACATTGTAGGTTTCAAATGTTTGATTAAGACCACTAAAAAAAATGAATATGATTTTGAGTAGAGAAGGTACTGAAACAAATGTTTCGTAAGTTCTGGAACATAGTTCCCCGTCAATTCCTTAAGGTTTATGATATTTGGGTTTCACCTCCATCACGGACTCATGATGTTAGATCATAAACACAGACTTGTGATTTGTCTAGGTTTTGATTGGTTTGATCAAAGACCTCAAGGACAAATCTCTTCAAAAATTTGGATTGAAAGAATTGTTTGGTATAAAAAGATTGGATAAGAATCGAAGTGTACCTTTGTTATAATGGACAAAACAGAAAACTCTTAACTCATTTGAGAAGAGTAAGGTAGCTCTGTTGACTTATGCGAATACAAGCCTGGTTGGGAAGAAATTTTCATGAGATAATTTCATCAAGGCTTTTATTTCCCACACATAGAGTCATATGAGGCTTGAGGCAACATGCAGCAGCATGCTTCTAGGGACGTCCTAACTAGTACACAATTTATCAAAATCATACCTTCCCATAGAAGACACAAATATGAGCTCTTCGCATTTTTCTCTTGACTAAACTCCCAATACAAAACGTTTTAAAAACCAAAGAGAGCAAAAATATTTTTGTGATTTTTGAATTTTTCAAAAAAATAACAAAACAAAATAAAATCTTTTTGGATTTTTAATTTTTTCAAAAAAATGAAATAAAAAAAATATTTTTGATTTTTCAGGTTTTTCGAAAGGAAAAAAAATAAAAAAAAATGAGAATTCTAACCTTAGTTGAGATATGTATTATCTTCTAAACATACGAACACGAAGCATTCGAACCGTTGACTTGAAACAGTAGATTCTGAATATTTACTGCAACAATGAATAAATCATACGAATGCGAACCATTCGAAGCGTTGACCATGAACAGTAACCTCTTAACACTTAATCACCTTGTCCGTCAGTTCACCAAATCATTCATACCCATCACTCTTCGCTTTTATCACATGTAAGTGAATTTCCTTCAATCATACCCAATCCTTCTAAGATACGAAGAAATGATTTTTCATCCAATGCCTTTATAAAAATATCTGCCAATTGTTCCGTTGTTTTCACAAAATGAACTTCAATATTCCCTTCTTCCACATGATCTTTTATGAAATGATATCTGAGATCAATGTGCTTAGTCTTCGAATGTTGCATAGGATTATGACAAATTCTTATTGCACTTTGTGACTCACAATATAAAGGAATCTTTTTCATATTTATAGCATAATCACGTAATTGACTTTGAATCCAAATAATTTGTGATGTACACGCAGCTGCAGCAACATATTCAGCCTCGACCGTAGATATCGAAACACATGTTTGCTTCTTCGATTGCCAACTGACCAATTTTCCATCTAGTAATTGACATCCACCAGTTGTGCTTTTTCGATCAAGACTGCATCCTCCAAGATCCGCATCCGAATAAGCTTGTACAAAGAACCCTGTTTTAGAAGGATACCACAAACCTAACGAAGTAGTGCCTTTCAAATATCGAAAAATATTCTTCACTACTGTTAGATGTGGTTCACGTGGATTCGATTGATACCTTGCACAATTACAAACAGAAAACATAATATCAGGTCGACTTGCAGTTAAGTACAATAAAGAACCTATCATGTTTCTATATAGAGTGATATCAACAGCAAATTTATCTAACGAAGGAGTTAGCTTTATGCTCATGGCCATTGGTATTCGTAACCTTGTGCTATTCGTCATTCCAAACTTTTCTAACAAATTCTTCGTATATTTCTCCTGATTAATGAAGATGCCTTCTCTGTTTTGACGAATATTCAAACCCAAAAAATTATTGATTTTTCCCATCATACTCATTTCGAATTTGCTTTTCATCAAGTCTTCAAATTATTTAGATAAAGCAGGGTCAGTAGAGCCAAAAATTATATCATCAACATAAATTTGAACAAGAATCAGGTGAATCCCAACTTTCTTTCGAAATAAAGTGGGATCAACTGATCCTTGTTTAAATTTAGATTGTTTCAAAAATGATGTTAATGTTGCATACCATGCTCGTGGTGCTTGTTTCAACCTATACACAGCTTTATCTAAAATATAAACATGATCAGGATGTTCATTATTTATAAAACCTGGTGGTTGTTCAACATAAACCGTTTCTTCGAGTTCACCGTTTAAGAATGCACACTTGACATCCATTTGATAAACGTCGAAATCTTTATGAGCTGCATAAGCCAGAAAAATACGAACAGCCTCGAGTCTCGCGACAGGGGAAAATGTTTCTTTATAATCAATTCCTTCTTGTTGAGAATATCCTTTAACAACAAGTCTAGCCTTATTTCGAATAATGTTTCCATCTTTGTCAGTTTTGTTTTTAAAAATCCATTTAAGTCCAACAATTGAAACATCAACAGGTTTAGGAATTAATCTCCAAACCTTGTTTCTTTCAAATTCAGACAATTCAGCTTGCATAGCAACAACCCAATCAGAGTGTTCCATTGCAACCTTAACTGTCTTTGGTTCGATTTTGGAAATAAAAACATTAAACATATATAACTCTTGGTGAGTATTTAATACCTCATTTCTTGCATGAAGTTGAGCCCTTGTCAATACTCCCGCTTGTGGATCTCCAAGAATTTGTTCTTTTGGATGATTTCTTGTCCATTTATCTAATGGTGGATAATCAGGATCAAAATCCAAAGGTGCATCTTCAAACATAGCATCAGTTTCTGATCCATTTATTGAACATGCATCCTCAACATCATCGAAATGTTTTTCTTCAAGAATTTGATTCTTCTCAAGTATCGGCTCCCCCTCGATGATTGACTCCCCCTCAAGTATTGGCTCCGCTTCGATGTTTGGCTCCACTTCGATGATTGGCTCCCCCTCAACAATAACATTGGTTGACATTACATCTGCTTCGTAAGAATGCTCCCCTTCAACAAAACTGTTCGAATCCAAGTGCTCCCCCTCCATTGGACCACCATATATTGCATTTGTGTTTTGATTCGAACACGAAATTGAGTCATTATCAAGCTTCGAATTTTCTGATTGTTGATTATCTTTCGCATTTCTCTCTGCATCAATTGCTTGATCTGAAATACCAAAAATCAATTCATAATTAGCATCATCCATTTCAATTGGTTCATTTTCATTCAAAGAATTTTGCAAAATAGGATAATTTGCAAATTGATGATTAGTCTTTTTAATGTTATTATCATCAAATGTCAAATTGAATATTTTTTCCACTTTACGTGTTCGCTTATTTAACACTCTATAAGCAACAAAATTATGTGAATATCCCAAGAAAATTCCTTCATCAGCTTTTGTTTGAAACTTCGAAAGATTATCCTTGAGATTCATTATGAAACACCTGCATCCAAAAACATGAAAAAAATTTGACATTAGGTTTTCGATTATTGATGATTTCATAAGGAGTAGCATTAAACCGTCTATGAATGAATGATCTATTCTGAGTAAAACAAGCAGTTGAAACAGCTTCGGCCCAAAGATATTGAGGTAAATTTGAATATGCCAACATTGTTCTTGCAGCTTCGCATGATGATCGATTTCTTCGTTCAACTACACCATTTTGTTGTGGTGTATATGGAGATGAAAAATTATGCGAAATGCCTTTTTCCACCAAAAATGAATCTAAAACCCGATTTTTGAATTCAGTTCCATGATCACTTTTAATTTTCGAACTAGCTTCTTCAACGAAATTTCCATTTTCTTGATAAAATCAATCATCATTTGTGAAACTTTGGATTTTAACCTAAGAAAATAAACCCACGTAAATCTTGAAAACTCATCTACAATTACTAGAATGTACCTTTTCTTGTTAAGAGTAGCAACTGTTGAAGGACCACATAAATCAATATGCAAAAGTTCGAGGGGTTCAACAATATTCGAATCTATTGTGATTGGATGACCTTGTTTGTGTTGTTTTCCTACTTCGCAAGCTACACACAAACTATCATTATCATATTTAAGAATTGGTAAACCTCTTACTAGATCTTGTATGACAAGTTTGTTGATGTTTCGAAAATTGAGATGTGATAACCTCCTGTGCCATAACCAGCTAATATCGGTAGCAGCCTTCGAAAGTAAACACACAGCAGGTTTGCCAACAATGGGAACTATATCCAATGTAAAAATATCACCTTTTCTTTTTGACTTGAGTAAAACTTCATTTGTCTCAACATTCGAAATGACACTGCCTTCTTCATTAAAAAGAACTTGATTTCCAGTGCCCACAACAAGCTGTGAAACACTTATCAAATTATGTTGTAAGCCTTCGACAAATGCAACTCGATTGACAGTGAATGTTCCATTCGTTATCTTTCCATAACCTTTGACTTTGCACTTGTGATTATTGCCAAACATAACCGCTCCACCATTCTCTAGACTTCAAAAATCACGTAAGTTTTCTTTCTTCCCAGTCATGTGACGTGAGCAACCACTATCAATATACCACTTGTTATCATATTGCTCGTCACAGAGTACCTACAATTATTGAAAAAATTTAGGTACCCAAAACTTGTTGGGTCCATTCATATTAGATGTCTTTTTCAATTGTAAAGTACAACCATTAACCCAATCACAAACTCTTGTTTTGACACTGTCAACAAATTTAACATTTTCATTCAAAGGGTCAGATATATGAGTTTTTATTTTTTTCAAATTTTCACTGATATTCCCCTTCGCATGTTGAGTTTGTGATATGTCACTTTTCGCTTTTGTGACTGGTTTCCAGGCTTTAACTGTAATGTTGGATTGCTTGGATGATGAACTGCCATTCATTGAAGGATTTGCATACTTGTCATACGCCTCATGTATCTGTTCTTTCGAAAACTTACTTGATTGATACATTTTCCCTTTCCTTCCAAACAATGATCAATATTTCTTTTAGTTGTTATACCCTTCACATATGATACTTTGTCAGCTTGTTTCTTCGAAGGATTATAACATTTTGCTGAAGTTGGAACATAATCCACTTTTGGTTTTGAAAGATATGATTCATGATAAGACGTATTGATTTGTGATTTTGAAATCTGTTTTTCAACCTGTTTCTTTAGAAAATTGTGAAAATGAAGTATTTTTCTTTTCAAAAATTTGAGTCTTTGATTGTCCTCTAAAAACTTTTCCTCCTTTTGAAAAATTTAATGATTTCTTATTTAATGACTCAATAGTTTGCCAAAAAATTGTTGTTCTCGCTTGACGTTTAGAAATATTATTTTCTTTTGAGAATTTTTCAACTTGTGCTTTAAACTCTTTTGAATTTAATTTTATAGCTTTGTTGACTTCTTTAATTTCTGGTTTAACATTGTCGTGCTTTGTGAACACATTTTCAGTTGTGTTAACTATCTTCTTTTCAAGTTTCGACTTTTCAACCCATATTCGTTTTGGTTTTTGACGTTGAAAGATATATGAATTTTTTGTTAGATTGTTTTCAACTGTGCTTTGATTCGAAAAGAAACCCTCATCAGAAGTTTTCTTATTGTCTTCCTCTACCAAATTTTTGAATTCAGGCTTTATATTTTCAACATTACCTGTTGTTACGAAGATTTGGTTTGGGAATACAATATCATCAGTGCATTTGAAGATTGGATAAACCACAGTATTTGTTTCAAGATAATGAGCACCTTTTTCACTAAGAAATTTCTCAAACTCTTGTGAATCCATATAAACTTGATCAACAACCACTCGAGGAATATCAACTTCTTTCGAACTTTTATTTGTCTTCGAATTTGTACTTTCTTCCTCATTATCACTATCATCTGTTTGACTATCATGTATTTCCACAAATTCCATATCACAAACTTTCGAAGTTGAAGGTTGATCAGTGTCAATTTTTACCAATAAATCTTCACATTTTTCTTTCCCTTTAAAAGAATTTGCTACATTTATTACAGACAATTGAGAACAATCTACATCCTCTAAATCACTAATTTCACTAATATTATCAAAATTATCTTCAATATCAACGAAATTAGATTCTGAATTAGATGTAGAATTCTCAGTCTTTTTCAAAATTCGAATCTGTTCAGATTTAGTTAAGGTTTCATTCACAATGTTTACTAAATCATTAGCATCAAGACAATCTTCGACTTTAGCAATTCCATATCTAAACCTATCATCTGGAACTTTGTTAAAATCAGAAATTTCTTTTTCATAATCATATGAAATACTATCTACCTTAGCTCTGTCATAAGCTAAAAATGGTACCAATTTTCTATGTTGTTCCTTACTTATCTCACTTGAATGATGTAATTCAGTTAATTTTCCATATAGTCTTTTTGCAGACTTACAAAAAATATTTCTCTGAGCTAATAACAAATTTATTTCTTTTGATAAATTCTCCCTATCTGCCATAATATTTGATACTTGCAATTCTAAGTAATCAAGCATAGTGACTTTTGAATCTAACTTCTTTCTTGTCTCTAGTAATTGATCACTTAACTTTTTCGCTTCATTGCTAGCAGACACAACAATTGAATCAAAGTAAGTAACAGTTTCATCAAAAGATATTAATTCAGAATTATATGCAGAAACAGGAATATTAAAGGATTCAACAATATTACGTACCTTTGTTGTCATCGGTGACTTGTCAGTAGACTTCGATACGAAGTATTGCCCACGCACTTCGTAAGTCTGTTCTTCGTCTGAATCCTCTTCCATCTTTGCAAACATGGCTTCATGTGATGGATTTTTCATCTCTTCATCGTCAGAACCTGAAGACCATATTTGATATGTACCATCCGATTCAGTTTCTCCATGAGCTACCAGAGACAAATTCTTTGCCTTTAACTTCACTTCCTCCAGCTTCTCTGTATAATAAGCTTCATCCTTTGTTTTATTTTTCTTTTCTTCCTTTTTTCTTAACAAGCAATCTACCGCCAAGTGATTAGCACCATTGCAATAATGGCAATTAATCCCCGTATCACCTTTTAACATCTTTTCCATTTTCTCCATTTCGCTCTTCGAATCCTTCTTTACTTCTTTTAGCTTTTCATCCACTTTGTTTTTGTTTTCAAAATTACCCTTCGAATCCGATGACTTGTTCTTTGTATTAAAAGGTTTCTTAAAAAATTTCTTTACTCGATTGTTTGAGTAAAATGCAACAGCCTCATCATCAGAATTCATCAGAAAACCTTCTTCTTCATCAGACTTCAATTTTTCACTCTCTCTTTCTGAACCCTTCGAAATGAGTGCCAATGGTCCACCAAGACTTTCCATTGTTTCCTCAGCTATTTCATTAACCTCAGTTTCATGAGATTTCAACTGATTGTACAAGTCATTTAATGTCGAAGTGTCAAAACTCTGCTGATTTTTCACCATCATACTTACATTTCTCCATTCCTTTCGAAGTCCCATTACAAAAATCAAGTTGAACTCCATTGATGACCTTATGATACCATAACGATTACAACGGTAGATTAACTCGTTGAATTGATCATAGAAAACTTCAATGGATTCAGATTCCTTCTGTTTGAAATCCTTGAGTTCCATTAGACATTGTTTCACAGATGTGATCTTTGTCTTTTCACTGCCTTGAAATTTGTCTTTGAGATTGTTCCAGATTTCTTTAGCTGTTGTACATGTTCTGACATAATTGTACACAAGAGGAGGCAAACCACCTCTTAATTCTCTCATCCATTTCTTCTCCAGTTGTTTTAAACGATTGGATTGATTTTCAACCTCTGAACTGCTTGAAGATACACCGATTTACTGAAATGTTGCAGGTGGATTTATTTCACCTGAAATGCAATTCCATAAATCCTCATCCAATCTGTTCAAGTAGTCTTGCATACGATCTGCCCACTGATCGTAATATTCTGGAGTTAGCATCGGAATCTTTTTGGATGATCCAAGTAAATGAGAAAATGATGTCATTGAGTTAAGATTGAATGACGCCATTGTTGTACGGAACAAAACTTCAACAACAATATGAAAACTTTGAGAATTTGAAATCAAATTGTATATTTCAGATTAGAGTCACACTACGAACAACCGATTCACAAAAATATTCGCAGAATCAAATCCTAGTCCTAGATCAAGAAGAATTTTCACATATAAAAAGAACGGAAACTTTTTGAATCAAACAAAATATTCAAAAATCTTTTTGAAAGTATGAAAATCAGATCACATAAAAGATTCCTGCTCTGATACCAATTGATGAGATTTGGAATCGAGTTTGAATGTAATTCGAGTATGAATTGAGTAAATGATTTAAAAAGAAGAACAGAGGAGTAAATAGAATATTTGATCAGCTCGTATTATGCTTTTCAGTTTACAGAATACAATGACTAAACTGTAAATCTGTGTCAAAGACCTTTTTGATCACTAGTACAGACCACTATTTATAAGAGAACAAAAGCATAACAGTAAAATAACAATACATCCGAAGACCTACATATACGAAGAGTTAAGACTTGACTTTATAATGCCTTAGTAAAATAACAATACATCCGAAGACCTACATATACGAAGACAACAGATACTTCATAACAATCAAACTGACCATTCGACTATTACAATATTTTAGCCCTAACAATGGTTATCCCAATACTTAGACCAATGTTGAAATCAAAAGAAAATATACAATATTTTTGTATGAATTTCATCTTGTAATCATGGAGCACTCTATCTTCGGTAAAGGTTTTCAGACAAATTTATGAAGTTTGTTAGGTTTTTGGATTGTATAGATATTTTTTTCTAAATTTCGTGACATTAAAATTGAATATATAACGTTGTAGAAAAAGAAATGAAAAAAATACACTCATTGAAAAAACAAACCATTTTTAATATATTGATAAAAATGTTATTCCAAAGTTTTAGCCGAATTAAAGAAAAAGTCCCAATATTTTGACGAATTAACGAAAAAAACCGGAATAGCCGCTAAATTTGCGAAACCGGAGACGAAGGGTTATTCCGAAGTTTTAGCTGGTACTCTGTCCTTTTTTGTAAACAAAATTTAATTTGAGATTAAACTTTAACTAACCTAAATATTAGGACTTTATTGGAGAGGTATAATCATATATGATTATACATGTTTATATATATATATATATATATATATATATATATATATATATGTCTAATCATAAATGATTATACATATATGTTTGTTCACAGATTAAGTAATCATATATTATTATAACGGTTTGTGGTAGTAGAGGTGGCAGTTGTATAAGTGATGGAGGTGGCAGTGATGGTGGCGGTGGAGGTTGTGGTGGAGTGGTGGTGGGGAAGGTGCTTGAGGTGAAAGGAACAGACGACACTACATAATCATTTATTATTATAACTAGTCTGCCGCGCCGGTATGCCGGAGGGTTAGAGCGTCAAATGTGAATTATAAGGCTGGGGTCGGATCTCAAGATATCTATTATATTTTGAATGTCAATCGAACCTCTCTCTCTCTCTCTATATATATATATATATATATATATATATATATGTATATATATATATATATATATATATATATAACCTGTAATCGATTCTAACTATGAGACTTTAAACTATACTCCCTCCGCCCCAAAATTATTGTCCATAGACAAAAAAAACACACATATTAAGGGGGTGTTTAGATAAATTATATTATAGCTTATTAGCTTATTGCGGTGGGAATAAGCAGTTTTTGCAAAAGTGTTTCTGGTGAGAATAAACAATAAGCAATGAGCAAGGGGTAATGCTTATTAAAATCAGCTTACTTAGCTTATTGCTACCATAATAATCTGATTTTTAAGGATTTCTATCCAAACACTTAAATTTAGCTTATTGTGGTGGGAATAAACAATAACCAATAAACACCCTCTTTTTTACCTATCCAAATACCCTCTAAGGAAACATGAATTACCACTAACTTTATTAAATGAAATGAAAATCATACTCTTTTATTGCATTTAATTTCATCTTTTTATTGCATTTAAATCATGGTAGATTAACTAATAATTAAGAGTATTTTTTTGGAGAAATAGATATTTATTTTTAGAAGTAGAATATTATTTTGAAACAAAAAAAATGAACTATTAATATGAGACGAACTTAAAAAAGAAAGGCCTTATATTAAGGTTACCTCGAGTTGAAAGAAAAAAATAATTTAAGAATCTATGATGTTAACACTTCTTTGAAATTGAATATCTTGTTATTTCAGTTCCATATGTAAGACCTACAAATCAAAATACAAGAATAAAAAGATTAATCCTCTTTGATATATTATATCACATTGTAGAGGATGTAAATGACACAAAAATGGGACATTTATAAATTAAATATAAAAGTATATATTTTATCTTTTATTTTGAAAAACATTGTCAGTACATAATATTGTTTTAATCTTTGATTTATAACTAGATGGAATTAGTTGTGCATTTGGCACCGCGTTTCTCTTTTCATTCTTACGACAATTGGTTTCTTGTGAGGACGTTATTTGTGGTTGTAGTAAATAAGGAAGCATATTATAATTGTTTTAATTACATATTATATATATGGAGGGGGTGTTCATACGACATTCATAGCAAACAGTACATTATATTTGGAAAAGCAACATACTTGAAGGTGGCAAAAGGCAACACCTTATCAATAAGGTTGGTGATTTCATCAATTACTGCATAATAAAATTTAAAGTTCTCTTTCAGAACCAAAAAAAAACTTGTAACTATAAGTTTTTTATATCATTTGTAGCTAATGAATACAATAGGTGTCTTACGTGTTGTGATGCAGCCTTCCATCTCTTATCACTAACAAACAATGCATAATTTCAATTTTAGAATACACCATCTAATAGCAACGCACTTTCAACCATTTCCAAATAGATCCCTCCTACCCTGGCTGATTTGACATTGTTGTTTACTACGATCCAACAGAGGTGGTTTTCACTTTTTTGGTCAGCGAAGGTGCAGATGTAGTCTTCAATGTCAATTTTTACAATGTTACTCATCAGTTTATCAACCAACTTTGAGCCTGACTACAAGAAATTCACATAGATTGAATGCATATTAGACTAGGATATGAAAATTGCCATGTATTTCAATTCCATTATTCCATTTCTACCAAAAAAACATTTTTTGACATTTTGTAAATCAGTTTTTTGTTCTGTAGTTTCACACATATTTCCAAATAAACCCTTCAGTTTTACACATATAACCGGTGGTTCATACATTTTCCTAGATTATGGATATAATGGGAAAGAATGGTTAATGTTCTTGGATATAAGTGGGAAAAATGGTCAAATGAAAGTTTATGTTCATATTGTTTTTTAAAATCTGTGTTCTATTTTGTATTGGGTCTGTGTCATGTCTACTGAATCGGTTTGTTGTCGAACAACATAATACATCTTAGTATTTCATAAAAAGCATATTATATACCTAAATTTTTAGATTATTACATTTTACTCATGTTTTATTTTGATATATATATATATATATATATATATATATATATATATATATATATATATATATATATAGAAGTTGTATCTGAAACCGATTCCGATCCTAATAGTTCCATGAGTCGTTCCTCTAACGTCCCAAAAATACGAGCCAAAAATTTCATTCTTAAAACATATAGTTAGAAAAACATTAGAAATAAAACATTCACCGATCATATCATTTCATAAAAGATGTCGCGTGTCTGAAAACCAGTTTATAAAAACATAATAATGTCAAAGTACAAATCCCCAGGAAGATCTCATAGTGCGGAATACAAAGCGTGTATGTGATGTGTCGCTACCGCGCCAGCTCCTTCCCCTTCGAAGAAGAGGTACCTGAAACCAAAACTGAAAACTGTAAGCACGAAGCTTAGTGAGTTCCCCCATCATACCAGATACCATACAATCACATATCATACATACTGCCAGGCAATTCTGGGGTGCCCGACCTACCCGGTACGGCCATTCTAGGGTGCCGACCTACCCGTGTCAAGCCGTTCTGGGGTGCTGACTACCCATCGGTCCTAAAAACCAATCATCAGGGACTATTTCACCCCCTACTTCTACTATCACATATATCATAACATAACATTTTATCAGACATATCTAGGGTATCCGATCTACCCTTCGGTCCTAACGACCGAACTTGGGGATTATTCCCCTCCTACTACCACTATCACATATAACATATCATGCCAGCATATAAACATATCATCGCATACTGTCAGACATATCTGGGGTGTCTGACCTACCCTTCGGTCCTAACAACCGAACTCTGCTACTATCACATATACATATCGTGCCAGCATATAAACATATCAGGTAGTAGCAAACCTAGATGATATCACAAAGACAATCATCTAACATACAACTCCTACTGGTGGGTCGACATTGTGGCCGTAGACCCACCGCTACTGGAAGGTAACTCACCTCAAAGTAGCTGTTGATCTGTGTGGGAACTGACTGTCTTCTTCTGCTGCTGCCCCGGAAATCCTCCGGCTATAATTCCCACAAAACACTCAGTCAAATACTGCTAACCGACCTCAGGGTAAAATGACCATTTACCCCTAACCAAACCAAGAGTCAAAGTCAAAGTCAACTTCCAGTTGACCCGACTCGCCGAGTTGGCTCGCCAACTCGTTGAGTCCCTATCCAATTGATTGACCATAATCTCGTCTCTACACATTGAGTTAGCCATTGACTCGACGAGTTTTCCTTCTAAACCGATGTCCAATAGTCCTTCATCCTACTCGCCGAGTTGTATGAATAACTCGTCGAGTTCATCTTCATCCGAAGAACATTCTATGCTGAGACTCGCTGATTTGTATGAACAACTCGTCGAGTCTATTCTTGAGGCAAGAAGATTGCCTTGAACTCGCCGAGTCAGGGCATTGAATCGTCGAGCTCCTTCATGAGTGAGTCTGGCTTCCGACCCACTGAGTCACACCCCATGACTCACTACTCCACCCAGGAAACACGAAAAGGGGGAAAACTCGGGGACTCGCGACTCGACTCGCCGAGTCCGATGAACGACTCACCGAGTCTCTTACATGCAAATACTATATATTCGATTTTGCTTGAATCCAACTCATACCATATATAGATCTGGGTTCTTAGGGCTTGATTAACACGTAAAGTTTCCAACTTTACGTGTAAATAAACACCAATGAAGGTTTTAGGGCTCAAAATGCACTAAAAGAGTAGATCTAGGGCTTTCATGCAATATGGCTTCATAAAGGCAGTGGATCCGAGCTCCTGGAGCTCAATCATGCCTAGATCTAAAGGTTAATCGGCTTATTACAGACCCTAAATCATACCCAAGCTTGGAAATGGCTCAAGAAGGAGTTTAATGGAGCTCTAAGGGACTATAAGCATGAAAACATGGGGAAACTGAGTTATACCTCAAAGAAATCTCTAAAATAACACCAATATGTCTGGTCTCCTTCCTCTCCTCTTGATCTACTCTCCTTTCTCTCTCAAAGTCTTCAAGAAATCACTCCAAGCACTTCAATCTCACAAGGAACGATGTTAGAACGATATAGGGGCTCTGAGAGTGAAGGGGGCGAGCTTGGGGCGCATAAGGTTGGTTTAAATAGGGTGCAAACCCTTGGAATTAGGGTTTTACCAGACAGCGGGGACTCGTCGAGTCCAGAATATGGACTCGCCGAGTCTCCAACTTAGATGTGTTCCATATCCCGTCTCTACTCGGCGAGTCGGGCCTACAACTCGCCGAGTCCAAGGCTAAAAATGCAGAATACTTAGATAAATTTTACATACCAGGAACCAAGTGCTACAAATCTCCCCCACTTATTTCAGACTTCGTCCTCGAAGTCTGCTGCTCGATCCTGAAACAGCTCGGGGTAATGCTCCATCATTTCTTCCACCGGCTCCCAAGTCCACTCTGAACCCTTTTGGTGCTGCCATTGCACCTTCACTAATTCCACCCTCTTGTTCCTCAGATCCTTCGACTTCCGATTGAGGATTGTGACTGGGCGCTCAATGTAATTCAGGCTGTCATGAACCTGTATATCCTCTAACGGCACCACTGCTGAATCATCAACTAGGCACTTCCGCAGCTGGGAGACATGGAAGGTGCTGTGGATCTGACTGAGCTCGGCTGGCAGATCCAGCCTGTATGCCACCTTGCCCACCCGGGCTACAACCTTGAACGGAGCAACGTATCTCGGGCCCAACTTTTCCCGATTCCTGAATCGAATGAAGCCCTTCCAAGGCGACACCTTCAGGAGAACCATATCCCCTACCTGAAACTCCAGGTCTGATCGGCGCTTGTCGGCGTAACTTTTATGCCGACTCTGCGCAGTCTGAAGCCTGCTTCGAACCTGCTGGATTCTCTCGGTCATCTTGAGCACCACCTCTATCCTCCCCATGACCCTTAGGCCAACTTCACCCTAACATATCGGGGTCCTACACCTCCTTCCGTACAACGTCTCGAATGGGGGACATTCAATACTTACGTGGTAGCTGTTGTTGTACGAGAACTCAGCCATGGGAAGATAGGTATCCCAGCTACCACCGAAGTCTAGCACGCATGCCCACAACATATCCTCCAAAGTCTGGATGGTCCACTCGCTCTGACCATCCGTCTGCGGGTGAAAGGCGGTGCTAAAATGCAGAAGAATGCCCAACTCATCATGAAACTTCTTCCAAAACCTGGAAGTGAACTGCACATCTCGGTCTGATATCACTGACACTGGCACCCTGTGCCGCGCCACTATCTCCCTGATATAGATATCGGCCAACTTTTCGGCCGAGATACTCTCCTGGATCGGAATAAAATGGGCGCTCTTGGTCAATCGGGATTTGTGCACCTCCCCCATGAAGACCTGGCGCATGCATCCATGATACGGTACCCACACCCTACGGTGTAGTGTCAATAATCCTCGGCTATCATAACCGAAGGAGGTGACTTGACGCACTATTCGCTCGCTCTTCCGATGTTCATCCTTCGTAGCCTCCTGTTGAGCTTCCCGAATCTGCTCTAACAGTGGAGTCAACACCGTCATCCTCATACACACATCCCTGATCAGTGCCGCCTTACGGCTAAGCGCATCGGCCACCACATTGTCCTTCCCCGGGTGATAAAGGATCTCTCAATCATAATCCTTCACCACGTCTAACCACCGACGCTGCCTCATGTTCAGATTCGGCTGATCCATGAGGTACCTCAAACTCTTGTGGTCCGTGTAAATGGTACATCGAACCTCGTAGAGGTAATGCCGCCAAATCTTGAGGGAGAAGACCACCGCCCCCAACTCTAAATCATGCGTCAGGTAGTTGGCCTCGTGAGGCTTTAGCTGCCTCGAGGCATAAGCAATGACATGTCCCCTCTGCATCAATATTGCGCCTAAGCCTGAGATAGACGCATCACAGTATACCACAAAATCCTCTACGCCCTCGGGCAGGGCTAAGATTGGCGCCTCGCACAATCTCCACCTCAGAATCTTGAACGCTGCCTGCTTCTCAGGCCCCCATCAAAAGACCACAGCTTTTCTAGTCAACCGTGTCAGGGGTACGGCTATCTTGGAGAAATCCTGAATGAATCTGTCACACCCCCAAACCAGAACGGCGGAAACGTTCGGGGGCAAAGGACGTCATATTCAGTATCATAACAGTTCATAGAAAGGAAAGTACACACCACCATACATATATAAAGGTTTTTTTTTTAAAAAATGTTTACATAATTGTATTCGTTACATGTTCAAAAGATAAATACATAAACATCTTTCAAAAGAAGTAATTAACGTCAGCACGTTAATCCCCAAAAGTTGATTTCCAAACCTGCTTAGCGGTTCCCTGAGAATACAAGTTATTTCAAAGAAAAAGTGTCAACAATTAAGTTGGTGAGTTCATAAGTAGTGTTTTGAGAAAATGTACGCCATTCGAAAGTTCGTGTATGTTTTCCAGAAAACGCGGTATTTTCAAATGAAAAGAGTTATGATTCGTTGTGTTGAAAATGAATGTATTAGATCCAGAAAATCCCATATTGTCCCTAATAGTTGAGATATGATTTGTTGTGTTTTCCAAGAAAAACCCTTATTTTCTTATAAAAGTATGAAATGCATATGAATGTTCGTGTTATAAGTTGTAAATAATTGCACCAGGAAAATCCCTTATTTTCCTATTAGTTGTTTGTTTTAGATGCAGGAAAAACCCTTATTTTCCTAACGTAACTGGCAGTCTCTAAGACCGAAAATCGCAAGCAACCGACGTGCTTAAAAAGTGTGACATAGTTTTATATAATAAAGCTATACGAATATCGCACTTGTTAGATGAAGAATAGTTTTAATAGCTACTCGTTCATAAAAGCCTAATACCATAATAATTGTATATCCGATGAGTTTTATAACCATACTGAACATAATATGCCTGTAGCGACGTTCTTCAGGCGTCGTAGCGTTATGACAAACTGTCACCCTAAAGGACGGACTGTAGCTAACAGTCAGAGCGCGGGATCATGACTTCCCGTATAGATCTATACACATTTGACACGTTCTCCGAACGGGAGACTCTGGTTATAGACAGGACTTGTAGCGGTACCTTCTAGCAAAAAGGTATTATTTGAAGATGTACACGTCTCACGGATTCTCAACTAAGTCTGTATTAAAGTAGTAGTTTTGTATGCAAAGTTTATCCTTTTTCACAATGTTTGACAAAGCATAAATCATAAGTTCTTTTAATGCATAAAATGATTTTAGTAAAGAATGTTACCCTTGATATGATGTATTTGTATGTAAACGCATAAATAAAACATTATTTCTATTTATCAAAACATATTGTATCCCAAGAGGGTAAAGCTGTGTTGTGAGGTGTTTTGCATGATGATGACTTCATAAGATAGTTAAAAACAACAGTATGAAAAGTATAGCAAAAGATCGATGTTTCACACGATTTTAGTCGTGTGTTTACTTGTATTCCCCCCTTTAAAAGTGTTTAAAAAGCATTTAAAGTGTAGTTGTAGGGGTATGAACTCACTTGATAGATTGAAGAAAGCGAGACGAAAACCGAGCAGAACTTCTACTCGAGAAAGCGGATTTCTCGGGATTCTCAGGAATCTCGGGAGCGTAAAACTACCTTCCAAACTTGGATATGAAAATCGGGCCCTTGGGATGACTCCGAGGGTTGAAACGCAGAGCTTCGGCGCGAGAAAGGAAGGAAATTAGCAAATATGGCCGGCACCCTCGCACCCTTTATATAGGGGCTGAAAGACCTTGGTACGCGGGGCGTACGAGACGACATCGCTTACGTACTTCGGATGGGAGTGCATAGAGGAGTAGGGGCGACGTGGCCGAACCGAGGCCTAGCACCCGGTTACGCTGGGCGTATGAGGGTACGCTGGGCGTAACTCGGATCAGGCCGGTGACTCCCCCTTCGGATAATAACGGAATTCATTTTAAATTTATATATTTATTATTTAGCAAACCTCGAAAATTCATATCTTCGTCATACGAACTCTGTTTTCGATGTTCTTTATATCCATGCGAATGTGAGACTATGATCTACAACTTTCGTTTAGACTCCGTCGGCAAATTTTGAATTTATTTTTAATATTATATTTTTAATACGTCGGGACAGGAAAAGTCCGTTAAAGTTCCATAACTTTTTCATCCGACGTCCGTTTCCGTCAGACTTTTTACCGTTGCGCTTCTATTGTTGAGAACTTCAATTCTCATTTAGCTTGTGTCCGCTAAAAGTCTCTCGATCTCTATTTCGAGTTTTTAGCTATCTACTGCTATATTCGTAACTCAGAAAAATCATACCTTCCTCATACGAAGTCAGATTTGGACGTTCTTTTTATGTATGTTCACGGTTTAATGATATCTACGACTTTCATTTAGATACTTAAGGCTAAAATGTATTGTATTGGAACTTCGCGTTTTCGTTTAATCGGTGTTGCCGGTTTTGTCGGAAATCTTAGAATGGTCATAACTTCTTCGTTATAACTCGGATTTTTGTGTTCTTTATATGTATGAAACCCTTGTTACAATATATACCACTTAGTATACTTAATTACGGTTTTATAAAAGTTTAAATTTTGACCTGAATTTTGCTGTTGTTACATAATCTCTGATAGTAGCCTGCTAATCCTAGGAAACTTCGAATCTCGGATGGAGACTTCGGAACCTCCCATCTCATCAAGGCCTCCACCTTGGCCGGATCTACTGAAATCCCATTCTGGTTGACGAGGTGCCCAAGAAACTGCACCTCGCGCAACCAAAACTCACATTTGGAGAACTTGGCGTACAAGCTCTCCTTCCTCAAGGTCTCCAAAACCTCTCTCAGATGCTCCTCGTGCTCCTCCTGCATCTTGGAATAAACCAAGATGTCATCAATGAAAACTATCACAGAACGATCCAGCATCGGTCTACACACGCGGTTCATGAGGTCCATGAACGCGGCAGGAGCATTGGTGAGCCCAAACGGCATCACCACGAACTCATAATGGCCATATCGCGTCCGAAACGCGGTCTTCTGTACATCCTCCTCTCTGACCCTCATCTGATGATAACCTGAATGCAAATCGATCTTGGAGAACCAAGATGCTCCCTGCAACTGATCAAAGAGGTCATCAATCCTTGGGAATGGGTAACGGTTCTTCACCGTTACCTTATTCAGCTCCCGATAATTTATACACATCTGATGCGACCCGTCCTTCTTCTTCATGAACAGGATAAGGGCTCCCCAGGGTGAACTGCTCGGTCGAATAAATCCCTTGTCTAGCAGCTCCTGCAGCTGCATAGACAACTCCTGCATCTCGAGAGGAGCCAACCGATAGGGTGCCCTGGCTATCGGAGCCGCACCAGGAACTAGGTCGATCCTGAACTCTACCTGACACTCCGGAGGTATTCCAGGAAGCTCCTCCGGGAACACATCAGTGTAGTCTCGCACCACTGGAACCTCGCTCACCATCATCTTACGCGTCTCCCGGGTATCCATAACGTACGCGACGTATCCCGCGCAACCCTGCTAAAGGTAGCGCCTAGCTCTCGCTGCTGAACATATTGTGGGTCCACGTTGTGGCCTTTCGCCGTGGATCACCAACTCTCCCCCACTTGGGGTCCTAGTCCGCACTAGCTGCTGTGCACAATCTATCACTACCCTATTAGGGCTCAACCAATCCATGCCTATAATCACCTTGTTCCCCCGCAATGGGATGGGAACCAAATCCACCAAATAGCGCTCCTCAAATAACCTTAGAACACAATCCCTGAATACTGCTGACGCTCGCACCGATCGATCATCGGCAATCTCTACCTCTAAAGGGCAATCCAACATGCCCGAAGACTCAGTAAACCTCTTGCTAAGCGCAAGGGAAACAAATGATCGGGTGGCACCCGAGTCAAACAACACCTGAACAAGGATACCGTTCACATGGAACGATCCTAACACATATACACAGAGCACATATCACTATCATAACATCATAAAAATAAAATAGAGGGATAGAATCATACCCGTCACCACATCGGGTGCGGCGCGTGCCTCCTCGGTAGTCAGCTGAAACGCCCAGCTCCTCACTACTGGAGCCTCTGCTTTGCCCTGCCGGCCATCTATAATCCTCAGGGTAGCTGGAGCTGGTGCCTTAACCGGCGCTGATGCTGTCAACTGGGGGCAATTGGCCTTCTTGTGGCCCCTCTGGTTACAGTGGAAACACAGCAACTCAGACGTCTGTATCACAGGTGCAGGGGCGGTACAATCCCTGCTGAAATGCCCCATCTTGCCGCACTTATAGCAGCCCGACAATCCCAGCCTACATGCCCCCTCATGAGGCCTGCCGTATTTCTTGCAGCGGCTCGGTCCTAACTGGCCTTTCGGCCTACCATCTGGTCCCCTGGGCTTCTTCCCCGAAGCCCCTCCTGCCTGTCCCTCCTCTGTCTTCCTCTTCCGGTTGTGCTCCAAATCTATCTCCCTCTCCCTCGTCCTGGCAATCATAGAGTCCAAGGTAGGGCAAGCTGAAAAACTGACATGCTCTCGAATATTAGCTCGGAGCATGTCATGGTAGCGGGTCCTCCTCATGTCCTCATCACCGGCATATTGGGGCACCGACAATGCCCTCTCCCGGAACTTGGCGGTGATCTCCGCCACAGTCTCCGTCGTCTGCCTCATGTCCAAGAACTCCCTGTCCAGCTGCTGAAGCTAGACAGTCGGCGCAAACTCTGCCCTGAACCTGGTCGCGAAGTCCGACCAGGTCATAGCGTCGACAGCCGAGGCTCCCAACGACTCACCCACGGACTCCCACCAATCCCTAGCTCGATCTCGTAAACACCCTGCTGCAAACCTCACTTTCGACCCCTCAGGGTAGAAGCTAATCATCTGTACAGACTCAATGTCTGCAATCCATCGCCTGGCAGTTATGGGATCTTTCGCCCCGTGAAAATCTGGCGCACCACTGCCCCTAAAGTCCTTGAAGGACAGTGTGCGAGATCCCGACTGGACAGATGCTATGTTGCTCCTGAATGCCCTGAGGCGCTCCTCCATCAATTCAACCATCCCTTCCTTGATCGACCCGAAGATAATGGGGGTCGACTCAAGGATGCCTCTGCTGATCTCTGACGTGATGAACTCGCATAGCCCCTCATCTACTGGCTCGGAACCTGATCCCGAACCCGATCCCTCTCCTGAACTGCCAACTGTTGGCCTCAAGCGTAGTACCACCATTCTGAAATACATAAATAATAATCGTTAGCGATACTGATACCTCTGGAGGGATCACACCAACTACAAGTTCACTGGTCTTATCTTGGCCTTCCTCGGTTCGGGTACGGATCCTCTGCTTTCAGTGGTACGGGCCCATACTACCTTCCACATCTATCTGTACTTTCTCCGAGGACTGCCTTGACTCCACCAGGTCCCTTTCACTACCGCTGATCACTACTATACTCATCCTAGGCTTGCCCTAGGGAAATCTCTAACTCCACCCTACCCGGTCCTCAGCTGCTGAAGGCCTCTTTGTAATGCCAATTAGCCATTAACTGAATACCATCACATGTGGTGAGGCTCGGATAATCCTTCGAGTAACAGACTCAGCTCTATAACGGTTAGACTCAGACAAGAGCTGCGCAATAGGGCCAAATCCAGCACTCTAAGATTATTCAACCCTGATCACATGTGACGTGACATATTCACCTAATGTCTAACTCCCATCACTCAGAGTCCCACGAAGCACAAAGCAAGCAGCATTCAGACAAAAGGGAACAATCTCAAGCAAATTCGTCCTCATAGAGAGAAGTTGAACTAGCATACAATGCTAAACTCATACTATCAGGCATAACCTAAACAGGCTATCATACTTCCGTCTAAGCAATTCTAGCATGCACTTTTCATACACTGGAGCACATAAAGCAGGCACATAAGGCATCACCCCTAGATCCTTAGTCCTATTCTAGCATGCTATTCTACTGAAACTGATAAACATAACATAAGCTTGTATGGGTACTTTGGGGAATACTTACTTGAGCTCGGCCGATTGCGCACATCACACACTTCGTTCCTTCTTAAAACTATTTACTTAGATTTTTAGAAAATATTTTCTTCTTTAACATCTTTTAATCCCTCGATTTGAGTTCAGACACCCCCGAAGGTGTGCCCGAATCCCTCAAACCAGGGCTCTGATACCAACTTGTAACGTCCCAAAAATACGAGCCAAAAATTTCATTTTTAAAACATATACTTAGCAAAACATTAGAAATAAAACATTCACCGATCATATCATTTCATAAAAGATGTCGCGTGTCTGAAAACCAGTTTATAAAAACATAATAATGTCAGAGTACAAAACCCCAGGAAGATCTCATAGTGCGGAATACAAAGTGTGTATGTGATGCGCCGCTACCGCGCCAGCTCCTTCCCCATCGAAGAAGAGGTACCTGAAACCAAAACTAAAAACTGTAAGCACGAAGCTTAGTGAGTTCCCCCATCATACCACATACCATACAATCACATATCATACATACTGTCGGGCAATTCTGGGGTGCCCGACCTACCCGGTACGGCCATTCTGGGGTGCCGACCTACCCGTGTCAAGCTGTTCAGGGGTGCTGACTACCCATCGGTCCTAACAACCGATCCTCGGGGACTATTTCACCCCCCTACTTCTACTATCACATATATCATAACATAACATTTTATCAGACATATCTGGGGTATCCGATCTACCCTTCGGTCCTAACGACCGAACTTGGGGACTATTCCCCTCCTACTACCACTATCACATATAACATATCATGCCAGCATATAAACATATCATCGCATACTGTCAGACATATCTGGGGTGTCTGACCTACCCTTCGGTCCTAACAACCGAACTCTGCTACTATCACATATACATATCGTGCCAGCATATAAATATATCAGGTAGTAGCAAACCTAGATGATATCACAAAGACAATCATCTAACATACAACTCCTACTGGTGGGCCGACATTATGGCCATAAACCCACCGCTACTGGAAGGTAACTCACCTCAAAGTAGCTGCTGATCTGTGTGGGAACTGACTGTCTTCTTCTACTGCTGCCCCGGAAATCCTCCGGCTATAATTCCCACAAAACACTCAGTCAAATACTGCTAACCGACCTCAGTGTAAAATGACCATTTACCCCTAACCAAACCAAGAGTCAAAGTCAAAGTCAACTTCCAGTTGACTCGAATCGCCGAGTTGGCTCGCCAACTCGTCGAGTCCCTATCCATTTGATTGACCATAATCTCGTCTCTACTCGTCGAGTTAGCCATTGACTCGACGAGTTTTCCTTCTAAACCGATGTCCAATAGTCCTTCATCCTACTCGCCGAGTTGTATGAACAACTCGTCGAGTTCATCTTCATCCGAAGAACATTCTATGCTGAAACTCGCCGAGTTGTATGAACAACTCGTCGAGTCTGTTCTTGAGGCAAGAAGATTGCCTTGAACTCGCCGAGTCAGGGCATTGAATCGCTGAGCTCCTTCATGAGTGAGTCTGGCTTCCGACCCACTGAGTCACACCCCATAACTTACTACTCCACCCAGCAAACACGAAAAGGGGGAAAACTCAGGGACTCGCGACTCGACTCGACTCGCCGAGTCCGATGAACGACTCACCGAGTCTCTCACATGCAAATACTATATACTCGATTTTGCTTGAATCCAACTCATGCCATACATAGATCTGGGTTCTTAGGGCTTGATTAACATGTAAAGTTTCCAACTTTATGTGTAAATAAACACCAATGAAGGTTTTAGGGCTCAAAATACGGCTTTCATGCAATATGGCTTCCTAAAGGCAGTGGATCCGAGCTCCTGGAGCTCAATCATGCCTAGATCTAAAGGTTAATCAGCTTATTACAGACCCTAAATCATACCCAAGCTTGGAAATGGCTCAAGAAGGAGTTTAATGGAGCTCTAAGGGACTATAAGCTAGAAAACAGGGGGAAACTGAGTTATACCTCAAGGAAATCTCTAAAATAACACCAAGATGTCTGTCTCCTTCCTCTCCTCTTGATCTACTCTCCTTTCTCTCTCAAAGTCTTCAAGAAATCACTCCAAGCACTTCAATATCACAAGGAACGATGTTAGAACGATATAGGGGGCTCTAAGAGTGAAGGGGGCGAGCTTGGGGCGCATAAGGTTGGTTTAAATAGGGTGCAAACCCATGGAATTAGGGTTTTACCAGACAGCGAGGACTCGCCGAGTCGCCAACTTAGACGTGTTCCATATCCTGTCTCTACTCGGCGAGTCGGGCCTACAACTCGCCGAGTCCAAAGCTAAAAATGCAGAATACTTAGATAAATTTTACTTACCAGGAACCAGGTGCTACAGTTCCAAAATATGAGAAACCAATGTAACCGGTTCCGTTTCTGGTTCCAACAATATGCTCATCCCTAGTAGTGATTATTACCATTTGTACTTATCATTAACTTCATACAAAAGGTAAAATAGTCGTTTATAGTTAGTCAACTAAAAAAATGTTTACCTTTTTGGGAGAAGTCAAAGGAGTTGCATAGCTACATAATGTTTGTTTTAAAGTTCAGAAACAGAAAGGGGATGTAAGGAAAATCAACCATTTCATGTTCCATCTTCTTTATCAGTATGTAGAGACAAATAAGTATTTGATGCTAGCCTTATTAATCTTGCAGCCTTGTCCAAAACTTCACTTAAGTTCTGATAGTGTATTCCCGAGTATGAGTGGGTTTTTAAAAAAAATTCCTAAATCTTTTCTTTTATAATTTTGGTCATTATTTGAAGTTTATTTGAACCTTTTGGTCCGAGACTACATAAAGGTGATATTTTTGGGACAAGAAAAAGTCATTTTACTTAGAACATAAAAAAAATTTGTCACAAAAGACTCGTTAGAAAAAAAGACATGTGATGAATATAAATAATGATATTGTGACAACCCGAAATTTCCATTATGTATAACATATCAAGTCAATAGAAGTCAGAACAGTTACTGTAAATTTTCAGACTTTTTGGAATAAGTTTGAGTATTTCCGGATTTACACATTAGGAGAAATCAGGAGAGAGGATGCCCTAGATTATTTTGTGCATCTTAAAAGTTTCAAAACTCCACGAGGTAAGAGTTTACGGCTCAAATGATATTTTGGACCAAAAACCCCAAGAGGTATAAATATGGCCCTTAGCCATATTCGTTTCATTTGTTCCATTTTCAACTAGAGAAAAACCTGATTCTATCTCAAGGATCTTCAGTCTTTCGTCCCAAATTGTAAGTGCTTCTATCTTAGAGAATAATAGGGCTTGTTATATGTCTATACATCAAGAAATCACAAGGAATAACCAAGATCAAAGAGTTTACGGCCCAAGAACACCTTGGACCGTAAACCCTTCTTTGATGGCCAAAAGTGTGCCCTAGTCCCTTTCTTTCCTTTTGAAACTAGTCTAGACTCATACCTTAATGTGTGTGGGACTTGAAAGCACAAAATACCATGGTCCATAGTAGATTACGGCCGCAAACACCAAGGGATTTGGTCTTAGGGCCGTAAACCCCTTTTAAGGGTGCAAATGACACCCTAACTCCTTAGTAAGCTTTGTTTAGTGACATAGAACCTTACACCATTGACCTAAGGACCATACTTCACGATATGGTACTCCTTACCGTGAGTTTATGGCCGTAAACTCATGGGGGAGTGGTCCCAGGACCGTGAATACCCAACAAGGTCATTTTAGGACCTTAAACCTTCCCAAACACTTGTTTAAAGCTTTGGAGCACTTAACTAGTTAAGCCCTTAGAGTTTTAAGCCCCTTTTGGTGACCAATGGAGAGTTTACAGCCAGGAGTAAACTCCCCTGGGCCGTAAACTCCAATAAACATGGTCATTGGACCATAAACTCCCGTATGAGGCTTTGCACTCCTTTGTTGTAACCCGATAGCCTCCTAGCACTTAACCAAAGTGTTTTCCTTGCAATAGTATGTTCATACATCTTTAATTAGTGTTATAATCACAAATTGTTTATATACATATGTCGTCATATGTAATTAGGATCATTGTGTGTGTCTAAGTCTTCACTTGACATCAATCACTTGTCCGACACTTCCTTCCGATCCGCTCACTGCAGGTGAGTTCATACCCCTTGAATTAACCTTTTAAATGTTTTTAAATGTTTATAAATTCTTTATGGGGAGAATACAAGTTGAATCATGTTTAGTTATTATATCAATCACATGTGATTAATAATTAACATGAAATTGGCTTTACTTTACGTAACCGTTTTACCAATCAGATTTCTTTGAATGTTTGTCTTAAACGTTCTTAGGTGTTTAAAACACTTTTTTAAACTGTTTATTAAACACTGTATGTTCATTTCAAACCTTATTACATTGTGTTTCAAGCAAATGTTTCCTTTATACTTAAACTGTTTTTGTCCAACAAATACTTTCAAACTGTTTTATAAACTGACATCAAGTCGATCTTTTCTTAGGTATTAATCTTTTTCAAAAGGTTTTATAAAACACCTTATGCACTTTTATATTGTCAATTGCATGCCTGTATATGTATAGAGATATAACTAATGTTTAAAGGACTTAGGAAGGCTAACCCGCTTTATTTCCTTTTCCCCGTTGGGATGTGGTCTGCTAGGGTATCGGGTATCCGTCCGACGGTCGTTTAACTATCAGTTATATATCATGTATACATATAGAGAGATAAAAGTTTTCCTCAGTCAGTTCAGTACATTTGGGTAGCAAAGGCATTACTTCAGGTTATACACGTACATGGTTAGTAACTATTATAGGTATAGTTGGGAGATACCAGTTTCCATTCCAAGTACAGGGAATCACACAAGAGTCAGTTCATTCATGAGTCTATACTAGTACATTACATGTTACATGAGTACGTTTACATAGATACGCTTACATGAGTACGTTTACATAGATATGCTTACATGAGTACGTTTACATAGATACGCTTACATTAGTACGTTTACATGGATACGCTTACATGAGCACATTTACATAGATACATTTACAAGAGTACGTTCACATAGATACATTTACACGATTACGTTTACCTAGATACGCTTAGATGAGTACGTTTACATAGATAATATATGATGAGTTACTATTACATATTATATGTGTAGATACGGTTATATAGTTCTCCTTCTTATCTTTATCTTGTGATACAATCACATAATCGACGAGACAGATTGGACTTTATATCGTAGTACCAAAGGATACTTTGTGGGACTAACCATTCCTATCACCACTGTTAGCTACAGAGGTACATGCACATCTACGGATGTCTTCGGTTGATATCATTACAGGTATACTTTAAGGGACTAACTATTCCTACACCCAGCTGTTAGCAACAGAGGTAAATGTACATCTACGGATGTCTTAAGTTAACACTGTTAGTTATCCTAGTACAAAAGGATAATACTTAGGTCATTAAATTATTTCTCCCTTTACTTTGTGACACATTCACATGATCGACGAGGTAGGATATATTTGATATAGATAAGTATTTTCCTTATTACCTTTATATTGTGACTCATACACATAAACGATGAGGTATACTATAGTTTTATACTAATAGTTAAACAGGGAAAAACCATCACATTTATAGAAATGCTTACTTTCAAAACACTAGGGTCTTGGTAGAAGACTGATTTCAAAACAGTAGGGTCTTGGTAGAAGACTGCTTTCAAAACAGTAGGGTCTTGGTAGAAGACTGCTTTCAAAACAGTAGGGTCTTGGTAGAAGACTACTTTCAAAATAGTAGGGTCTTGGTAGAAGACTTCTTTTATAGGGATCATATGGATTTCTAGGGTTATTCAAACGCTTTCCATTACTTACAAACCTTTACATACTTATACGAACTTTCTTTCAAAACAATGTCAAGACTTTCATTACAAGTTCTACAAATCAAAGACACATTAATACTTATGAATTCACCAGCTTTTTGGCTGATACTCGCTTTCAAAATAACTTGTATTCTCAGGTCACAAGTAGACAGGTACGACGACCAGGTTTTGTGAAGACGGAGCAGTTCAGACTCGTCTTTTATTTTGACTATTCATTATGTTGTCTTATATTGTGAAAGAACACACTTGTAATTAAAATTATATTATTAATGCAATGGATGATGTTGTTTCTTGTTTACTACTTTACATTGTTGTGATACATTAAATGACGTCCTCCGTCCCAGAACGTTTCCGTCGTTCTCGGTTTTGGGGTGTGACAGATTGGTATTAGAGCATTGTTTATAGTGAATTAAGTATATCAACCCATTAAAGATATACTAACTATAAATACAATGGGATTAAAAATACTCTGACCAAGAGTTTATACTTTAAATAATAAAATATTTGATTAAGTATACGTGCATGCATTCATACTAAAATCCGTGTCACAATGACAAGAACAAAAGTATTGCGATTGTTGAATATCACAGGTAAGCTCGGGGATGTATAGTCAGTCTTGGGAGTGGCATAGCCAGATCAACTATGCTGGTCCGAGGAGTGATTAGCATATGCCCGAGAATGGTTGTGATATGGCAACAACTCTATAAACTTACCAACACTACCACAATGAAATACCATAGGGGTATTTGGTGTTACTATAATTACATACTTGAGAGCTAAAAAGGATCTTCATTACTAAGTTGATAGTTGCTAAGTGGATACACTAAGGCTATATGTAACTAGGATGTTATAGACTTAGAATCGGTGAAATTTTTGCTTTACCCCTATTCCTTGTGAGTTTGGAGTTAAGGTCACTTATTCGAAGGCCTATCCTATGTTGATTACATATAACTGGTATGCACTTTACAAATAGCGATGTAACTAATGAAGATTTTCTAATAATTATCTAGATGGTTCGTCTAATAACTATTTCCTTACCCCAATTCTCGCGTAGATAACATGGCTAGACTCCATCCCCACGGCAACCCGTACCTTCCGAACAAAGTCATTGCTGGATGGTTTAGAGAAGAACCAGAGAATGATCATCCGATCCCTTTGAATGATCACCACACTGAAGACCTCGCGAATGATGATAACTCTGAACCCGAAGTCGAGAACCTACCCCAGGAAGCTCCCTTTCCAAATCCTAACCCTCGTCCGACTTTTCATGGCCAGACGCCCCCTTGGGTAGAATGCTTGGAAACATGGAGCCAAGGACAGAATCATCCTATGTCGTTTAATGGAGACCAAAGCTTTTATGACCTGAGCAATGGGGGCTCAGCAGACAGAATCTTGCCAATCCTGGTCCACAAAGTGGCCCGAAAAGAGATTCAAGGCAGGACCGCCCTACATCAAATCACAGAAGTTGTCGCCAATGCGAGAATGCATACCCTTCGCACCATTCGTCTAGAAGATGCTCATTAGAGATCTGAAAGAGACCATGAAACCCTGCTTCAAGCACTGGCTGAATCACGAGCTAAAGTCATAGAACTCCGAGTACACCAGAGGGTGTACGGAAGATACCTGCTTGATATGGAACGTCAACTGGTTGAGCGGAGAGTTCACCAGAGGGATGATCGTCACCAGTAGGAGATACTTTACTTTCCTTCTTGTTTTAAATAATTGTGTTCCTGTCTATGTCCTATGTGGCGTTTTCTATGGAACTGACTTGTACTATAGGTACTTTTAGTTAGGCCTTTATGCGGCCAAAACTTTTGCTACTCCGGATATGATGTAAGACCTTCTACAAGGTCAAATTTTCCTGAACTTATTACATCTTAAACATTGATGATATTGACAGCCGGCTAACTTCCGTGTCACTCTTTGTTCAAATACTCTCGTCATACTTTCATTGGAGTCTATCTGAAACTTGCTTTAGTCAAAGTCTTTGGACTATAGTAATTTAACTCCAGAATCATTTTCAAGCCTCTTTCAAGGGTTGGATCATGTTATTCACCAACCAATGATGCCTCGGCTTGAACGACAAACGTCTTGAGACCATTGTGTGAATTTACTTCCACTCTTTGCTAGGACTGCATCATAGGGATGTAGGTCGAACCCACGAGAACATACTTTTATTCTTTACATAAACGGTCGAACTACGTCTAGGTTCAACCATGTTCACTCACAAATTCATTTTCTTTCTGTGAAATAGAATCATGTCACCAAAGAAAAACGATCAACCCATCAACCAAACACCAACTCTTCAGATTGATGCAGCTACCTTTCAAGTTGCAGTCTCGGCTGCCGTGTCAGCTATTCTGACCCACCTTAACGCTAACAACGCGAATGTTAGCGGGATTGTTAACAACAATTCCAATCTAGGTAACAATCAAGTACCTCAACGAGCAACAAACTACCACGAAACCTTGAGTTCCAAGACCAAGAGTAACAAACGGAAGTTTTGGGCTAAAACTAAGGACAAATTGCTTCGAGGGGCGAACAAGAAACAACCACCGGTAACGACCTTCACAGCCACGACATATGTACCCCTACTACCATCCCTTCGGGTATCCCGATTGCCCCTAACCCAGCCAGACAGTATGCTGGAAACTTGCCGAAGTGCAATAAGTGCAACTTCCATCATCTGGGAAGATGTTGTCTACCGCATTGCTTTAACTGCAACAAGGACGGGCATACTACCCGCTGCTGCATGATTCGGAGCCAACACATTACTTCAACCACCAATGTTGAAATATCTCGGATATGCCATCTATGTGGCGTAATGGGACACTTCAAGAGGGACTGCCCATCAGGGCAGAACGACGATGGGATAGGAGGAGTTTGACCTCAGAATGGAAAGAGGCGACGAAGAACCCTACTATAGTATAGGTTCACTTCCAATCGTCAGTATTTTGTATGTTTTTAAAAAAAATTTAAAACTAGTGCAACTCGAGTCTTATCTTTTGCGAGATCCCATTGGTTAAGGGACCCTCGTGTTGCGTATACTTGTCTTTTGTAGTTTACTTTGTTCGCAGCAGTATTCCTATAGTTACTTTAAAGTACTGTAACCCTGTTAAAAGTTGCACCATTGTGTTTTATCTGTAATGCTTTTATGTTCAAATCTAATATCTTTTACTTCTAAGTAATTCCGACATTATCATACATCTTGAGTCAAATTGATCCACACAATACCAGTTTCGTGTGTACATCTCTTTCTCCGAAATCATCTTTCAAGCGAAGCCATCATTTCAGAGCTCCGAAGTACTCATGCCAGGAGTACCTCATCTTTAGAGACCTCAACAGGACTTCCATTAGAAATCATTACACTCTGTCTCGCATAGATGAATCAATTGACCAACCGCAAGGAATGATGTACCTTGCAGAAAT
This sequence comes from Lactuca serriola, assembly GCF_051521515.1. Classification (NCBI taxonomy): domain Eukaryota; kingdom Viridiplantae; phylum Streptophyta; class Magnoliopsida; order Asterales; family Asteraceae; genus Lactuca; species Lactuca serriola. Next base: position 124,868,755 of record NC_136414.1, read on the forward strand.
GGATCTAAGATCCGAATGTCACCAGTTGCGAGTGTTAGTAAAGGATGTCCCAAGTACAATCTTCCAAACTCGACACAGACACTACGAGTCCATAGTGATACCCCTCGGATAGGACCAATACACCCGTAGTATTCATGAACTTAATGAATAGGGTACGCCATTTTTACTTGGATCAATTCGTCATTGTCTTTTTAAATGACCTACTTATCTACTCTCGTAGTAAGAAGGAAATCATAAAGAGCATCTACAACAAACCCTGGAAACATTACGATCAAAGAAACTTTACGTGAAGTTCTCTAAATGCGAGTTTTAGATTGAAGAGTCGAATTCCTGAAGCACACTATTAGTGATGTGGGAATTTTGAGGACACTTCCAATAATCAAAACCGTTGATAATTTGTCAACACCGAAGATACCGACGAGATTTCACCAAATTCTAGGTCTCGCTGACCTACTGTCGATAGATCATCCAAAACTCCTCGCGGATTACGAAACCTCTTATGACTTTGACTCAGAAGGGAGTGGCCCTTGACTGAGAAGACAACCAAGAGGAAGAAAACCTTGGAATTTCAAGTGAGAGGCCAAATCCTTTTGGATATCTCACTCTGGGAAGGCTTGATACGCTTCGGAAATGCGTGGTAAGCCAAATCTAGATTAGTTAGGAACTCCGAGATTCTTGCCAGAATCGGTCCTGTAACTCGCAAACCCAACCTACACCACGAACTTAGTAACGTACATTTTACCCTTCACATCTCGAACTTGAAACCGTACCTTTCCGTCAGGACTCTCGTAAGCCCACTCAACGAGATCGAGATCAACGAGATCCTTGCCTTCGTGGAAGAACCGTAGTGACCCTCGACTGAGTGGTCAAGCGAACAAAGCAATGCCGCCTCCCATAAGTGAAGGTTCATTGGGATGCCAACCCAGGACCCGAATTCACTTGGGAGCGTGAGAATCAATCATCTAGGAAGTATCCCCACTTCTCGGTTTGATTATTCATGCGTACTTCCTTACCTAAATTCTAATTTCGGGACGAAATTCCTTCTAATGGGGGATGATGTGACAACCTGAAATTTCTATTCTGTATAACATATCAAGTCAATAGAAGTCAGAACAGTTACTGTAAATTTTCAGACTTTTTGGAATAAGTTTGAGTATTTTTGGATTTACACTTTAGGAGAAATCAGGAGAGAGGATGCCCTAGATTATTTTGTGCATATTAAAAGTTTCAAAACTCCATGAGGTAACAGTTTACGGCTCAAATGATATTTTGGATCAAAAACCCCAAAGGGTATAAATATGGCCCTTATCATATTTGTTTCATTTGTTCCATTTTCAACTAGAGAAAAACCCGATTCTCTCTCAAGGATCTTCAATCTTTCGCCCCAAATCGTAAATGCTTCTATCTTAGAGTATAATAGGACTTGTTATATGTCTATACATCAAGAAATCACAAGGAATAACCAAGATCAAAGAGTTTACGGCCCAAGAACACCTTGGACCGTAAACCCTTCTTTGATGGCCAAAAGTGTGCCCTAGTCCCTTCCTTTCCTTGTGAAACTAGTCTAGACTCATACCTTAATGTGTGTGGGACTTGAAAGCACAAAATACCATGGTTCATATTAGATTACGGCCGCAAACACCAAGGGATTTGGTCTTAGGGCCGTAAACCCCTTTTAAGGGTGCACATGATACCCTAACTCCTTAGTAAGCTTTGTTTAGTGACATAGAACCTTACACCATTGACCTAAGGACCATAATTCACGATATGGTACTCCTTACCATGAGTTTACGGCCATAAACTCATGGGGGAGTGGTCCCATGACCGTGAACACCCAACAAGGTCATTTTAGGACCTTAAACCCTCCCAAACACTTGTTTAAAGCTTTGGAGCACTTAACCACTTAAGCCCTTAGAGTTTTAAGCCCCTTTTGGTGACCAATGGAGAGTTTACGTCCAGGAGTAAACTCCCCTGGGCCGTAAACTCCAAAAAACATGGTCATTGGACCATAAACTCCCGTATGAGGCTTTGCACTCCTTTATTGCAACCTGATAGCCTCCTAGCACTTGACCAAAGTGTTTTCCTTGCAATAGTATGTTCATACATGTTTAATTAGTGTTATAATCACTAATTGATTATATACATATTTCTTCATATGTAATTAGGATCATTGTGTGTGTCTAAGTCTTCACTTGACACCAAGCACTTGTCCGACACTTCCTTCCAATCCGCTCACTGCAGGTGAGTTCATACCCCTTGAATTAACCTTTTAAAAGTTTTTAAATGTTTATAAATGCTTTATGGGGGGGAATACAAGTTGAATCATGTTTAGTTATTATATCAATCACATGTGATTAATAATTAACATGCCAATGGCTTTACTTTACGTAACCGTTTTACCAATCAGATTTCTTCGAATGTTTGTCTTAAACGTTCTTAGGTGTTTAAAACACTTTGTTAAACTGTTTATTAAACACTGTATGTTCATTTCAAACCTTGTTACATTGTGTTTCAAGCAAATGTTTCATTTATAGTTAAACTATTTTTGTCAAACAAATACTTTCAAACCATTTTATAAACTGACATCAAGTCGATCTTTTCTTAGGTATTAATCTTTTTCAAAAGGTTTTATAAAACACCTTATATGCTTTTATATTGTCAATTGCATGCCTGTATATGTATAGAGATATAAATAATGTTTAAAGGGCTTAGGAAGGCTAACTCGCTTTATTTCCTTTTCCCTGTTGGGATGTGATCTGGTAGGGTATCGGGTATCTGTCCGAAGGTCGTTTAACTATCAGTTATATATCATGTATACATATGGAGACATAAAAGTTTTCCTCATTCAGTTCAGTACATTTGGGTAGCAAAGGCATTTCTTCAGGTTATATACGTACATGGTTAGTAACTATTATAGGTATAGTTGGGAGATACCAGTTTCCATTCCAAGTATAGGGAATCACACAAGAGTTAGTTCATTCATGAGTCTATACTAGTAGATTACATGTTACATGAGTACGTTTACACAGATACGCTTACATGAGTACGTTTACATAGATACTCTTACATGAGTACGTTTACATAGATACGCTTACATGAGTACGTTTACATGGATACGCTTACATGAGTACGTTCACATAGATATGTTTACATGAGTACGTTCACCTAGATACGCTTAGATGAGTACGTTTACATAGATAATATATGATGAGTTACTATTCCACATTATATGTGTAGATACTGTTATATAGTTCTCCTTCTTATCTTTATCTTGTGATACAATCACATAATCGACGAGATAGATTGGACTTTATATCCTAGTACCAAAGGATACTTTGTGGACTAACCATTTCTATCACCACTGTTAGCTACAGAGGTAAATGCACATCTACGGATGTCTTCGGTTGATACAATTACAGGTATACTTTAAGGGACTAACTATTCCTACACCTAGCTGTTAGCAACAGAGGTAAATGTACATCTATGGATGTCTTAGGTTAACACTGTTAGTTATCCTAGTACAAAAGGATAATACTTAGGTCATTATATTATTTCTTCCTTTACTTTGCGACACATTCACATGATCGACGAGGTAGGATATACTTGATATAGATAACTATTTCCCTTATTACCTTTATATTGTGACTCATACACATAAATGATGGGTACACTATAGTTTTTTTACTAATATTTAAACAAGGAAAAACCATCACACTTACAAAAATGCCTACTTTCAAAACAGTAGGGTCTTGGTAGAAGACTGCTTTCAAAACAGTAGGGTCTTGGTAGAAGACTGCAATCAAAACATTAGGGTCTTGGTAGAAGACTACTTTCAAAACAGTAGGGTCTTGGTAGAAGACTTCTTTTTATAGGGATCATAATGATTTCTAGGGTTATTCAAATGTTGTCCATTACTTACAAACCTTTACATACTTATACGAACTTTCTTTCAAAACAATGTCAAGACTTTCATTACAAGTTTTACAAATCAAAGACACATTAATACTCATGAATTCACCAGCTTTTTGGCTGATACTCGCTTTCAAAATAACTTGTATTCTCAGGTCACAAGTAGACAGGTACGACGACCAAGTTTTTTGAAAACGGAGCAGTTCAGACTCGTCTTTTATTTTGACTATTCATTATGTTGTCTTATATTGTGAAAGAACACACTTGTAATTAAAATTATATTATTAATGCAATGGATGATGTTGTTGCTTGTTTACTACTTTACATTGTTGTGATACATTAAATGACGTCCTCCGCCCCAGAACGTTTCCGCCGTTCTCGGTTTTGGGGTGTGACAGATATGAATTTTTAGATTTTATTTATATACCTTAATGGAATCTTCTAGAGTCTTCATGATTCTGTGTAGATTTAATGTGCTAAAAGGAGCAGCTCACATTTCTTCATATACATTGTATAAAATGTATAACAGAAAAAAACTATGCAACAACTATCCGTACAAATAGAACTAATATTAGATTTGGTTCCAATATATAATAAAGGGAAAATATTGTAAATTCAAAACTTAACCGTACCTATCATTGCATTGATGAATAAACTGTTGAAACCAACTAGAGAATAAATTAGTTATCTTCTTGCTTTTGGAGCAACCGCATACATATCCCGATCAATAATGAGAAGCAAGTTTTTAAAATTGGTCAATTTTGGTTACTATATATTATTGAATATTGATTGATAACCAACTTGTAAAATTGATGTGCTATAGGGAAAACATTTCAACACTAGTGCCCAAATCATATACCACATTAGGTAGATATTAAAAAATAGTTTCTTTAATAAATATTTGATAGTTATATAGAAGAACAAAGAAAAAAAAAGAATGATACAAAGTAGAACGTCAATATTGTCCATCGTTTGGGTTCTGCATCCATGAGTGCATTCTCCGTCTTACAACACCCACTGATTAAATCACTAAAAATATCATGATCCAACTCAATCTCAATCCTCTCCATCACAAATCCCACTTACAATGATATAAAATGTCTTCGTAATAGAAGCAACACCTATGTGAAGCATTTCATTGAACACTTGAAATACACTCTCCGTTCTGCCAGATTTATAGTAGTTGCAAATATTTGAATTCCTTCAGAAAAAGAAGATTAAACTGAAGATGTAGCTTCGATTAATAATCATATAAAAATGTATAGAGAATAACCAAGTTGAAGTTAGAAACACCTATGCTTTGATTGAAGAGACATGAAACAGAGGTTTATGGAGAGAATCAAAATCCAGAGGAAGTATCGACACCATGTGAAAAATGTAGACAAGCTGGAAGCGTGCGTGTGTGTTTATCTTGGATGGTGGTGGCAACACTGATGATGGTTTGTGGCGAGCAACACCGATGATGGTTTGTTGCGAGGTGCAGGTCTGGTTAAGTGGTGGCAGCGAGGGAACAATCGATTCCGGACGATTTTGGGGATATATTTGAGCCGAAGACAGGACACCGATTTCAAGTGTGCACTTCGATTTCATAAGCCCTCTTGACGGTAACCACCACCATCCTGTCAAATCCACCTTCTTCATACGAAGGGACCAACGGAGAAGATCATCATAAGAATACGAAAGCAAACAGTTGTTAGAAACGGAAGAAGATGATCGTATCTTACGAGAAATAAGTGCAACCAAATGATAAGAGAAACGACGTTTGGAAGGAAAAATTCCCGACATCAGATTGTATAAAAAGAATTACAGAACATACCTAAACAAGAAACAGAGACAGCGACAGAAAATAAAAACGGTAGAGCTGAAGAGAAAGGAAGAGTAAAGAAGAAAGAAAGAAGAAATAAGGAAAACGGAAACAAATACTATTGGAGGAGAATGACGCAAATCGGCAATCAAAGCAGATAAGAAGAAAAGATAGAATGTAAAAACGTAAAGAGTTTGTGGCGTAGAATGAGAAATAGAACTTTCGTGTCAAAATATGAAAGAAAAAAAACTTTATTGTACCTAAGGTTTTAAGAATTTATAGTATACTAATCTTATTAAAATATTTACCGTTGTAAGAAAATATCAAGTTCGCCAATATAGATTGTTCGCCAATATCATGTCTTTTTTCGATGAGTACTTGTGAGGATACCTTAAAAAATTGAATTTAAAAAAATACAAATAATAAAATTGAGCATAGTACTATATTGGAGAGAAAAAAACATTGAAATAAAAATTATGGATCATTAAAGTTGAATCATGAATCGTCTTTATGATCATGATTCATGATTCAATTTTAATGATCTATAAGTTTTTCCAATTTTTTTCTCCAATATAGTATTATGCTTGATTTGACGATTTGTATTTGTATGTTTATTTTTTAAGGTGTCCTCACGAGTCCTCACCAAAAAAAGAATCATCACCGGAACCGAACCCTATATATATATATATATATATATATATATATATATATATATATATATATATATATATATATATATATATATATATACACAGAGAGAGAGAGTGGGAGAGAGAGAGAGCTAGGTTAAACTATTCTAACTAATTAGTGTACATCAATCGTATGCTATGAGAATGATAAAAAAAAATATGTTGTTTGATAATATAAGGTTATTATACACTTATTATTATTATTTTCATTTCTGTCAGAATGTTTTATTGGGTCGTATTCTGTCAGAATGAAAATGAGTGGAAAAACGAAGTGTGAGAACAAAAAAAATTAAACGAGAATGGATGAAAATGGCGATATTCTTGTAAGGTTGAACGTATCCGCATTGCTATACAACTTATTCTCTTAGTAATTCTCATAACATACGATAGATGTACAATAATTAGTTTGAATAGAATAACCTAAGCCTATATATATATATATATATATATATATATATATATATATATATATATATTAGGTGTAAGACCCATTTATTATATGGGTTTATTTTAAAGAAAAACTAAATACAAAATCTAAACATTTGAGAAGTATGAATTTATAAAAAAAAGTGAGAAAACATTGAATTATAAAAATTAAAGTGTTTTCTTTCTCTTTTAAATTAAAACAATTAATTTAGATAAATAAAAAAAAATTTAATTTAGTAATTTTGAAATTATAAGGAAAGTTCATAAAATGAAAAAAAATCATAAAATGACATGTGGAATAAATATTATTTTAAAAGAACCACAAAATTACATTTGAGAAAATAACTGAAAATATAACATGTGGCAAAAAAATATATATTTATTAGAGACGATGTATATATATATATATATATATATATATATATATATATATATATATATATATAAGCTTAGGTACCCAAACTCACAATACTATGTCGTTTTGTATTATATAATACATTCTAATTGTCCAATGTTCTTATAATTTAACTTCTAACTTGATTTAGTTACATGGTTTTTATAAATTATACACTTATCTTCCTTTTACATAATTTACATTTTTAAATACAATATATATAGCCTAGTAGGTGTTCGGCAAAAAGATACGATATAAGAGAATGATAATAGTGAAATTTCGAAAATCTTGAAAGTAGATCAGAGTAAATCAAGTTAGGGATTGAAGTTTAAAAACATTATAAAAAATATATCAAACAAAACGACGTATTATGGTATGTTTGGTTATCTAAGCTTATATACATTTAAGAGAATATTCACTTTTCCCTATATATATATATATATATATATATATATATATATATATATATATATATATATATATATATATATATATTCAATCATCTCAACCTTGATGATAACAAGACATATGAAACCTATTATTAATAAATACAAGTTTTTTTTAAATGTTTTTGTATTGAATGTAAAGCAATATAACATTTCTTTAAAAAAATAAATTTTTGAAAATTTAATATTATAATAACTTTATTTTGTTTCAACAACATATATTTATCCATATTTTTACCATATAATTATATTCCTAGGCAAATTGCCAAAATTTACCAAATATACATATTAAACGGAGGCTACATGTTACAAGTGTTATCTTGCAAAAAGTCAAAAAAAAACCCAACCAACTAACAATCATAATTGAATGACTAATATAATTATTACACCTTTAATTTTTGAGACGAGGTTCTTGTTGCTATTAAGTTATATGCAAGGGGTTGTTTTGAAATATAACAAGTATAAATAGGATTAGTTTGATCAAAGATAAAACCCTAAACTCCCAAATAGTTTGAGAGAGAAAAAAATTGGGCGTTGGAAAAGGATTGAAGAGGATAACTAATAAAGATTCAAAAAATCAATAAAGTGGGATAGCAAGGTACATTTTTTGTTTTAATTCAGTATATGTTTATTTAATTTGTTATGTATATATTCTACATTTTAGATGTTAATTTGACTTCTTTAAATTCCAATTACTTCTCCACATTTACCTCAAACCAATGCAATAATCTTCAAAAATATATAAAAAGTAATTTTCCATTTTGATTAATTTTGGCTCTGTTCTAAGTCTAAAAGATTGATCTGTATCTTTTATAACGAAATATGATTTAAATTTCAGATGAAAATTTTTGGACTTGTAACATCCTAGTGTTTAACTTAATTTAATACGATTTTAAATTACTCTTTTGGGTGTGAAAGCATATTGTCCGATCGGATGTCATGTCCGTTGGACTAACCTGCCGATCAAAAAAATTATTATTTACTTGAAAAACATTGTAAAATATCTCTTTGAAATCCTCATGATATCTACCATACATTTTAAAACAATAAAAAAAATGTTTCAAACAATCATTAAAGTTTCAAAATCAATGCCTGTTATATTAAACCGTCGCTCAAAAATTACTCTTTTGGTGAAAACGTTATAAAATATCTCTTTGAAATCCTCATAATATGTACCATAAATTTTAAAACAATAAAAATAATGCTTCAAACATTCCTTAAAATTCCAAAATGTTCCATTCTTTAAAGAATTTTAACATACATGTTCTAAATAAAAGATAGAATGATTTTAAAGTAATTTTCATTCTAATTTCATTTATAAGCTAAAATTGCTATGACTTGTGGTAAATAAAAGATCAAATGATTTCAAAGTAATTTTCATTCTAATTTCATTTATAAGCAAAATTTGCTATGACTTGTGGTATTACACGTTTTGTTATGAGATGAATTAAAACTATTTTTGGCGTACTAATTAAAATCTAACGGCTACCTGAAAATCTAATTGATAGTTTAAAAACTCGCTCATAAAAAATAACGATTGATAAAAACAAGTTGATAAGGCCGCTAAAAGATATAAAATAACATAAAATGTGATTTAAAAGGATATGTTTTTTTATAATTAATTAATGGTATATTTGATTTCTTTTAAAAAAGGATTTAGAAAAACTAGTATAAATAACTTTTTAAAAATCTACCTTATAAGTTATTTTTTGATTTTTTATAATGACAAGCTAAAAAGTTCGAAAAATAAGTACTGTGATACGTCAAGCACAACCTATATATGTTTATGTTTTAAACAAAGAGTAAATGGAAAAGAAAAATATAATTTTACCATATTTGAAATTTGAAATAGTTCCAAATGTAAACAGAATATTAAGGTTGCTATTTTTAATGTAAGGTTTTGATACTTCTTGAATATCACATTTTAATTTTGTGCTCTCATGTTGATTTGACACCATTGCAAAATCCATTAAGGTGACACCATATGCGTAAGTGATGCTATTTTGTAAAGAAGTTCAATGCTGTTTAATTTGTTTGCATTATCAAAATTGCTTGTTTGAATTCGCTGATTTTTATTTTATCTCAAAACAAATTAATTTTAGAACATAAGATTCAATATATATCTTGATTGTTTGTAAATGACCAACAAATATATATTTTTATTATATTAAAGAATAACCAAATATAAAATGATATGAGCAACCTCCTATGCTAATGATGAGTTCTAAAACTTAGTTGAAAGCTATAAGTATTATTTGTATATGAGAGAAAAATAGCTTGGAAATTTAAAAACATATAAAATGACATAATCTGCCTTATTTCAAACATGTAACTGATTTAAAAATATTAAGTCAATTTACAAAACTACGAGAGTTTTATCTAAATGCTATTTGAAGAAGTTTTTGGCTTTGAAACTTTTTGTTTTAGCTAAAAGCTATAAGTCTTATTGTAGAATGAAGTTATTTTTTTCATGGTTTTTAACAATTTTTTCTAAAAATTTAAAAAATAAAATCTATCAAAAGTTGTCTGTTAAACACGTCTTAAGTTATCATCAACTTTTATTTTTTTAATGTTTGTCCAACTTTTAAATTTTTTACAAATTTAATCCAAGTTTTATTTTATAAACTTGTCACAAAAATAAATTTAATATATTTAATTTTAACATATTTTAGACTTGTTTTATAGTTTTTTTTTCTTATTTTAATTTTACAAATTTTAAAACTATTTTTGATACAAATTTATAAAATCAATTTGAACCGAATTCTTAACAAAATCTACAACTTTTGGTGAACCAGTTTTGAAACATATTTGTTAAATAGTTCTGAAACATATTTGTTAAAAAAAATGAGACTAATTTATAATGAAATTTTTAACTATTTTATAAACTTTTCATGATACTTTTTATAAATTCTCAAGATAATTTTAAGAAAAAAGTTATAAAAAATGTTTCCAATAAATTCATAACAATATTTATAACATATTTACAAATTCTTTTACGCTTTTTGAAATGTCTATTTACGCTTTTACTTGACGTTTAACGTATTTGCTTAGACATTATTAGAATCACTTCACTTTTGTTTCAGATTTATATGCGTTTTACCAAAATTAGATACTACAAAGAAATGGTGTTAGAAAATTATTTACAATTTTGCAAACTTTATTTATAATATTTTTTTTTACTAATAAGCTTTAACAGGTATATTTTTCAATAACATTTATATATGTATCTTTTGATTTAAAAGTAACTTACCTACATAAATACATTAAGAAAACGTAAATAAAATATACAAAATAAAACTGGAAATTATTTAAAATAGGTTGGAAAAAAGTTGTTCAAAATAAATTTATAAATAATAATAATTTTGGAAGGAATTTATAAAATTTATAAAAATAAAAGTAGGTGTTATGTTGTTGTACCTAGTAACATTATTTTTATTATATAGTTTGTTATTTTGAAAGTATATTTTGATTATTTGAAAGAAAACAAAATACTACAAAAAAAAGTATTACACATTTAGTATCTTCACAGAAAATTTGATGGTGAGGTTTTTTTAAGGTATTCATTATTGTATTGATGG